>NW_006408562.1:7158825-7171798 GCF_000296735.1 Chrysochloris asiatica | reverse complement strand
TCTTATGGGCACAGAATTTCTTGTCTTGATGCCTCCAAAGCAAACAGCTTGTGTGAAACTCAGTAAGTCATAAGCAGCCCCCTTTTTCCCTTCTTCCTGCAATTCTCTTTCAGTCATAAATCTCATGTGCTCGCAGCATTTCTGGGTGGGCCTTCTTGTCTTTTCAAATACAAATGTACCAACTTAGAAGGTTTGGGTGGGGCTCCGGATTCTGCCTAAGGCCCCGTACTCTGGTGGTTATGTGCCATGGAGTCGGTTCTGACTCATAGTGACCCCATACAGGGTTTCTGAGGCTGTAAATCTTTACAGGCGCAGAAAGCCTGTTTCTCCCATGGAACAGCTGGTAGTTTTGAACTGTTGACCTCGAGGTTAGCAGTCCAATTCATAACCATTAAGCTACCAGAGCTCCTTCCCCATACTCTACAAAGGCTTAAAACAGAAGTCTATTTCTAGGAAAATTCTAATCCCCTTTTAGCAAAGTCAATCAAGTATAGGCTGAAGGTGGGCTTACAAACTCTCAGTGATCATAACACAATATTAATTTTTATCACACATGAATGTCTCTTTTACAGTAATAGGCAGGAGAAGGAATCCTGATGTGGCACTGTGGGTTAATGCACTGGACTGCAAGGTCAGTTTGAATCGCAGGGTCAGTGGTTCAAACTCACCAGCTGCTCCTTGGAAACGCTATACAGGGTCGCTATGGGTCAAACCTACTCTACAGCACTTAACAATAGCAATAGGCAAGATAAACCAAGATGCATATGGGCTTGGACCTCTGGCAGGGTAGACCTGGTAGACCCTGGAGGCAGCACGACATTTGCCTTTCCCTTTGCCCAGGCAACTTAAGTATCTACCTTCTAGTTAGTGGTTTACCCTTCCTTCCCTTTCACCCCTGGTAACCTTGGTTACGAATCGGGCTGCGAACCTTAAGGTCAGCGGTTCGAAACTGCTCCATGGGAGAAAGATGAGGCTTTCTACTCCTGTAAAGATTTACACCCTCGGAAACCCTATACAGGGTCGCTATGAGTCGGAACTGAGTTGATGGCACATAACAACAACAACAACAACCTTCAAAAAATGTTTTTTTCTGTATGTAAATCTTTGCTTGGCTTTTTACAGTACTTGTCTCATACAATATGTGCCCTGTTGTGATGGTCTCATGTCACTCAACATAATGTCCTCTAGATTCATCCATGTATGAAGTGCTTCACAGATTTCTTCTGAGCTTTGGTGATGAATCAGTCTTTCTCTGAAATAGCCAACCAGTTGTTCCTCATTTCATTCTCTACCTCAATGTCCCTGGTCCCCCCAGAAATGCTGCTCCCTCCCCATCACTGCCGCAACCCTGAAGTTTGTGCTTACTACAACCTGACACACCATCAGGTGTGTCTTTCCCTGCTTATCCTCTTTCACCATCACAGACTATGAGCTCCATGGGGTAAAGCCCGGAGCCTGCCCAGGCCGCAGCCCCTGAATCAAACCTGTCGTCTTAGTCTAGGTTCTCTGGAGAAGCAAAACCAGTGAAGCTTATATATATCTATATATGTTTTATTGGTGCAATATACATATTGTTGTTAAATGCTGTCAAGTCACTTCCTACTCATAGTGACCCTGTATAGGGTTTCTGAGGAGCAGCTGGTTAGCCTGAACCACCAACCTTGCAGTTCAAACCAACCTTGCAGTCCAGTGCATTAACCTTCAGCGCCATACCAGCTGGCGCCAATAAACACACACACACACACACACACACACATATATTGTTGTTAAGTACCGCCAACCTGCAGTTCACAGTTCAAACCAACCTTGCAGTCCAATATGTGTGTGTGTGTGTGTGTGTGTGTGTGTGTGTGTGTGTATATATATATATAAATAAAGGAACTCTGGTAGTGTAGTGGTTACGAATCAGGCTGCGAACCTTAAGGTCAGCGGTTCGAAACTACCAGCCGCTCCGTGGGAGAAAGATGAGGCTTTCTACTCCCGTAAAGATTTACACCCTGGGAAACCCTATACAGGGTCGCTATGGGTCAGAACTGACTCGATGGCACTTAACAACAACAACATATATATATATATATACACACACACACACACATACACAAATCTGGGTTGGAACCAACCCAACCCAACATCAACATCCATGTGTGTCATATATACACATATATGTGGAGTACTGGTGTGGCTCTGTAGTATAAACAGCAGTTCAAACTCCTGTGACATGAGACCATCACAAAAGGGCACATATTGTATGAGACAAGTACTGTAAAAAGCCAACAGGGTCGCTATGAGTTGGAAGCGACTGGACGGCACTTAACAACAGCAGCATATATGTTTGTCTATGTATATTTATGTATGTATGTGCACACACACACACAGAGAGGTTTATATCAAGGACATGGTTCACACAGTTGTAGAGATTGGAGGACAAGTTCCAAGTTCATGGGTCAGATGTCAGGCTGACTCATACTGACTTACCACTGCAGGAACTGATGAACCCAAGATCAGCAGGTCAGACAGCAGCTTCTGGCTGCAGAGGCAAATGAATCCAAGATGGTGGGTAAGATGGCAGGATCGGCTGACAGTATGGCCGTTTGCTAGTTCAAGTTCAAAGAACCGGAGGTCAGATGATGAGCCAGATACAGGATCCAGACCCAGCCAGATTTGCCTCAGTGTCTAATTTATTGGAAGCAGGTCACACCCTCAAGGACATTTCCTTTCAATTGACTGGCTGCTCACCACAGATCTCATCATGGAAGTGATTACATTATATTGTGTGTTATTGTTGAAAAGTGCCATTGAGTCAGATCCGACCCATAGTGACCCTGTATAGGGTTTCCAAGGAGCAGCTGGTGAGCTTGAACCGGCAACCCTGTGGTTCAGACTGCAGTCCAGTACATTAACCCACAGCGTCACACCAGGACTCTATTAGATCACATCATGGGAGATTATGTCTTAACTGCCAACCACTGAGAACCTTGGCCCAGCCAACGTGCCACAACCTGATGGATAGAATCAAAGACACTCGTCTTTGGGTAGGCAGTCCTTCTCAGCTGATCTGCACATCTGGCTCTTCTCCTGGTGTGCATGCAGGCCCCACATCACACCCCAGATCTTGTCAGGTAGCCTGGGCTGCTATCCTCAGAAATAGCAGATAAGCAATTGCTTTTTCCTGTTCTACTGCTCAGCTGGGTCCTTGTCTTCAGACAGATTCAAAATGATATCAGGTTGATAGCTCTGAATGCTCATTGATGTTCACATAAATACTTATGACATTCTGAAAGTATTGGTAACGTATTGAGAACATATGGTCTTAAGGCTCCTGTTGGTCAGATAGTCTGTGTATACCTTCAGTTCATTTTCTCCAATCCAACACCTGCCCTTGGAACGCTGTTTCCTCTCCTCGTGGGATTGCTGGGTCTGGTCTACCTCACCAGCCTTGTGGAGACTTGCCGTGGTCTGTTTCTTCTTTTCCAGCTGTAATCCCTTTGACAGACTCGGAGCACAAGCTGCTGCCTCTGCACTTTGCAGTGGATCCTGGGAAGGACTGGGAGTGGGGGAAGGATGACAATGACAACACTCGGCTGGCCCAGTAAGACCCCTTGGTACCCACTTCCCAGTGCCCTTCCATTTCCCCTCTAACCAAGTCCCCATGCTAGGGAGGGCTGGTAGGGTCTTGGGCCTCCTGGGGAGGGGCTGGATTGAGTCTTCCTCCCCACCCTGGGTCAGCTGGTGGGCTGGAGAGGCACAGGCCAGCTGGGGCCTTTTCACATATGCACTCTTCTCTCGCCAGCCTGATCCTATCATTGGAAGCCAAGCTGAATCTTTTGCACAGCTACATGAATGTGACGTGGATCCGGATCCCCTCCGAGACCCGGGTGAGCCTGGTATGGAGGGACCCTGCTCAACACCTGGCAGGCCAGGGTGCAGCTCCACAAATGCATCCCCAGGCAGGACTTGCTCTTATGGGACTACCACCGTCCTCAGCCATGCCCCCAGCTGGGAGTCCCAGGCACACTGGTCTCTCCAGTCTGGGCTGCCAGGATTCTGGCTTGAAGCACCTTCAGTTGTAGCTGGTATATGTGCACACATTTGTAAACATGTATGTGTGGGTACTCTTACACATATGCACACGCCAGCACATGTGCACACATATGCATGTGTATCAGCTCAGAGTTTCTGCAAAAAGAGAGGAATAAACATGCCTACTCAGAAAACAAACTGCAGGCAAGTCACAACACTGCAGAAATCAAAACATGATGCATTGCCCTGAGTGGAGTGAATTATAAACTGTGTGTGGGTCCTGGGAAAGCCGAGGGACCAAGAGCACGATTTCATAGCGTCCTCCTCCTCCGTG
Source organism: Chrysochloris asiatica (assembly GCF_000296735.1). NCBI lineage: Eukaryota > Metazoa > Chordata > Mammalia > Afrosoricida > Chrysochloridae > Chrysochloris > Chrysochloris asiatica. The sequence continues at coordinate 7,167,444 of NW_006408562.1, read as the reverse complement.
GAAGGTACAGATGAGGGTGGAGACAGGTGACTGGGCACTGAGAAGGCCAACCTCTCGTCCTAGGATGGTCTGTGCTCTTGTTGCTTCCAGCCACTGAGGTGGTTCTACTTAACTATCTGGCTGACTGATAATGAACTTCCAGGGAAAGAAGTGGATTTGTAGAAAAAACTTGCAAACCATTGACCCACCCCAAATTTCAGGCTGGTATACCGTTGTAGTCAGATCGACTCTTGACTCCAGGTGACCCCATGTATGTGAGAGTAGAACTGTCCTCCCACAGGGTTTTCTTTCAGTGGCTACTTTTTCCGAATTAGATCATCAAGCCTTTCTTTTTAGGGGTCTCTGGGTGAACTTGAACCTCTAATCTTTTAGGCAGCAGCTGAGTACATTAATCACTCACACTACCCTCTAGAGTATTAAAGAGTGGCAAGAGTAAACAGTTAGCACCCCACACATACTTGGCACTGTGCGTCCGTATTTCAGTTTGCAATGTAGTTAATCATCTTCATAGGGCTCCACGAGGCAGGGACTGATAGGCCCAGTTTACTGATGAGGAGACTGTGGCACACTAACTGTCCAAAGTCACACAGCCAATGTCGGGTCTGGCTCCCGGGTCCTGCTTCTTAACCTCCATAACCTCATAACCACCAGTGCCTGGTGGGGGTTTTGTCTGCAGTGTTGTGGGTGCTCCTTTGTAGCAGCCATGTAAGGTGCCACGCCAGTAACTCTAGAGCTGAAATGAGCAGCTGTCAAGTTGGCACACAGCCTTGGCGATCTCCACATCAGCTGTGGGCTCCAAGCATACCACCCTGGCACACCCCCTGCCCTGCCCCCAGCCAGTGCTCCTCCCTCTCTGTGGCCCAGAACCAGCACATCCCCGTCCATGCAAACAGCCCTGCACATTTCTCTTCAGTGGCTGACACTGGTAGCTCCTTCCAAATCCAACAAAGGATGGGATTATGGACTGGGAGATGGTGAGCGGCTTCTTCCGTCCTGGCTTCTGAGTGACCTGACAGAAGGAGGCTCACATTATCGAGGGTGGGGGGCAGGGCAGCTGGAATAAGGTGGGAGAGCAGTGGTCCAGCTCCTAGGCTGCTCCTCTGGAGTCACTCAGCTATGACTGCCCTTATTGTCGTGGGTGTCCCTTGGAAGAGTGGAGTTAGACTGATGTGAGGGCCCCTGCTCTGCACCCTGGTACTCAGCCAGAATTACTGTCCTCCTATACCAGGGCTTCCCCGCCCTGGATACTGGTTTTGACTGTGATCCCCTAATAGCCTTACCCTCATCTGACTGGTTTATACTAACTGTACATCTCTCCAAGTTGTTCACAAAGATACCCACTCCCCACCAAAGGGGGGCCTTTTCTGAAAATAGTAACAGCTTTTCTGCAAAGCTCAGGTCCTGTTTCAGAATCCATCTCCAGTTAGCACTCTGCACTGCCAACCTAAGAGAGGATTCCCTAAACTGATCTGTCTCTGCTGAATTGAGGCGCTGTCTGCATGGTTGGGTTGTGAGGGTCAGGTTTCTGTCCCTGGCCTAGAGTAAGCACAGGAAACATCTTTATATAGCAGGGCTTCCTCACCTGGAGACTCTGCTTTGGCACAGCGCGTAGCCTCAGACAGTGTCTGATGAGGCAGCAGCCCCCTGCTCCCCCCCTCAGGGTTGGAAGGCCAGCATCTGGGTCTCTGGGCCCAGTAATTTTTTCTAAAGTGGATTGAGGCTCTAGGTTCAACACCAATGAGTATTTGCACTCTGCCCACACCCTGGGCTAAGAGCATGTTCCAGACAACCGGCAACCCGAGTTCACCAATGACAGAGAGAGGGAGCGCTTCCATTACCAGTTGGCATTGGCTCATTTGTAATCACATGACTAAGAGCAGACTGGAGGCCCCTCGAAGTCTTGCCAAAGTCTTAACTTTTTATGATCGCAGCAGACCAGTGCTGGCACTTTTCCTTAAGCATTGCCATCCCAGTCTTGCAGAGGTCAGAAAAGCCATCAGTGTTGGGGCAGTGAGGCCCAGCGCTTGGCAAGACAAGGCCTGTGTACTTGGAAGGCCCGGTGTAGGACAGCTCTTCTCTGACCTCATTCTCTCCACCCCTAAATCTGCCCGCACAGGCCCCTCTAGCGCAGCCCGAGTCCCCGACAGCCTCAGCGGGCGAGGACGTGCAGTCCCTGGCTGACTCCCTGGACTCGGACCGCGATTCGGTGTGCAGCAACTCCAACAGCAATAATGGCAAGACCGGCAAGGACAAAGAGAAAGAGAAGCAGCGCAAGGACAAGGACAAGATACGTGCGGACTCCGTGGCCAACAAGCTGGGCAGCTTCAGCAAGACGCTGGGCATCAAGCTGAAGAAAAACATGGGTGGCCTGGGAGGACTGGTGCATGGGAAGATAGGCCGCGCCAACTCCACCAATGGCAAGAGCAGTGACGCGCCCGAACGGGGCAAGGAGAAGAAGGCCAAGTCGCGAAAAGGCAGCAAGGAGGAGTCGGGCGTGTCGGCGAACACGTCGCCATTGGAAAAGGCCACGCCATCCGCCACGGACAAGGTGGCTGGCGGGCCATCAGCGGACAAGGGCGGCGGGCAGCGTGGGGACGCCTGGAAGTACAGCACCGACGTGAAGCTGAGCCTCAGCATCCTGCGCGCTGCCATGCAGGGCGAGCGCAAGTTCATCTTCGCCGGCCTGCTGCTCACCAGCCACCGGCACCAGTTCCACGAAGAAATGATCGGCTACTACCTGACGAGCGCGCAGGAGCGCTTCAGCGCCGAGCAGGAGCAGCGGCGCCTAAACACTGCCTCCATTGCCAAGCGGCCGTCTCGCCGGGCCGAGGCCGAGGCCGGGGCGGGCCCCGAGTGCCCGTCGCCGGGCCCGCTGGCCGGGCCCCCTACGCAGTTGGTGCTCAAGCTCAAGGAGCGCCCCAGCCCCGGGCCCGCGGCTGGCGCGCGGGCGACTCGAGCCCCAGCGGCTGGGGGTGCGGGCTCCCCGGCCGGGGGTGCGCGGCGCGGGATGGCGGGTGGGACCGGCCTGGGCCGCAGCCCCCCGGCGCCGGCGCGCCAGAGTATTATCCACGTGCAGGCGGCGGGCACGCGCGGCGATGAGTCGTGCGCGCCGGCCGTGGGCGTTTTGCGCCCGTGCGCCACCTACCCGCAGCAGAACCGGTCACTGTCATCGCAGAGTTACAGCCCAGCGCGCGCGGCCGCCCTGCGCACCGTCAACACGGTAGAGTCGCTGGCGCGCACCCTGCCCGGACCCCTGCCCAGCGCCGCGGCCGCGGGGGCCGAGCCCAAGTCGCAGACTTACACCAACGGCTTTGGCGCCACGCGCGAGGCCCTGGAGTTTGCTGACGCCGACCCCCCGGCCGCCTGGTCGAACGGTGAGGGCGGCGGGCCGGGCCTGGTGCAGCGGCGCTGCTTGCGGGAGAACTGCGCCTTCTATGGGCGCGTTGAGACGGAGCATTACTGCTCGTACTGCTACCGCGAGGAGCTGCGGCGGCGTCGGGAGGCGCGCGTGCCCCGGCCCTGAGCGCGCCCAGCCCCGGCTCCTAGCATCCTGGATTCCTTTCCCATTCTGTTGGTGTCTTTTTTACGTACCCTAGTCAACCGGAAGGCCGTTGACTTCTCTGCCACTGCTGTGTACGTGTTTGGTCCAACGTTCCTAATGGTGCCTGAACCTGCACTGACACCACTCAGGTAGTAGACGGATAGGAAACAAGTCATACTGATGGAAGGGAGGGGGCGTGCTCGTCCAGCCTCTGCCTCGTCCCTGTGGAAACTCAATAGCCATTGCTAGAGTATTTTTGTTCCTCAATAAGAAATAAATTTGCAGCCCTTGGTTTTCAGAAGGGGGTGTTTTACATGCTTTCGTTTGGCTCGGTTTGTCCTAAGCGGTCACGCGTGCAGTGGGGACCATCTAGGGTTGAGCAAACCACTCCAATGTCGGGCAAGGGCTCTGCTGTGGCCTCCCTTTTCCTTCTGTGCTCCTCTATGGAGAGGAAGTGCTCAGCATCCTCGGAAGCTTGGTTGGTTCCTGTAGCCCTTTCGGAATGCACCACTTCATCTCATAAGCCAAACCTCCTCCCGCAGCCATCTGGCTAAGCAACATTCACACTGCCATCAAAGCCACAGGCGTCGTGGAATGGGCACTATACAACCTACCTCGCAGGGCGTGGTGAGGTGTAGTCATTGCTAGGGTGCCAGGAGCTTTCCCAAGAGCCCTGGGATGCTGAAAGCAAGGTTCTTAACTTGGAGTTAGGAGTTTCCCAAAGATGAGCAAACATGACAGCCTGCCCACATTTCTCCTTTGAAGAGCTTTCCACAGTGAACTGTCACTAGAAGGTCCCCAGCAGAGCTCTTTACCTCGGAGAGAGGCAAGGAGTGGACCCTCTTGTTATTGTACAAGCCCCTCACTTGGCTGCTTAGAAGCCCACCTTCCCCTCTTTCTAAATGGAAAGAGCTGTGGGAAGGTGGTGAAAGAAAGTTCCCCTGCCCCTACCCCACCCCCAGTCGGCCTGGGCTAGCCGGGTGAAGGTGTACCACTCTGAATGTGCCACCCTCCACAGGCGGCAGGGTCAACCCCGCCAATGGCTCCATCCAGGGAGTAGCCTTATTCCTGAGCTGTCCCCCTTTTTGGTGCCTCCTGTATTCCTTGAGGGGGGGAAAATGTGTCCTTAGCTACCCTGTTTTGAGCAGCAATATGCAGCCTCTGCCTCCTAAGATTACCTCTGGAGAATCCTGTTCTTGGCCAAGGACACTGACGAGCTGAAAACCTGCCTGTCCTAAGGAAAAACCTTGTTTCCAAGAAATACAGATGTTGTTGTTGTTGCTAAGTGCTGCTGAGTAGGCTCCGACTCATAGCGACCCTGGATAGGGTTTCCAAGGCTGTACATCTTTGCAGGAACAGAAAGCCTCATCTTTCTCCCACGGTGTGGCTTGTAGCTGGTGGGCTTGTGATTCACAGTCCACAGAGCCATCACGTACCCCCCAGAAATACAGATAAGATGGATAGATGCCTCACTAACAAAAGAGAACTTAAAGGTCTGTGAGATCATTAGCATCTAATAATACTAAGGAAAAGAGACAGCAGGTGGCCGCTGTCTCGTGGTGTCCCCAACGTGGGAGGTAGACATCATGGGAACCTCTTTCTCCTGCTCCAGAAAGGATGCTTCCCCTTAACCTAAAAACCAGAAACAGCAAAAAATTAAAAATAAAATGGGAAAGGGATGTTTTTTTAACTTGTTTAACAAATTATAATAAAATAATCAAGTATTTCCTGTGAGTATTCCTCTTTTTTTTGTTTGTTACTATTCCACAGCACGTGGAATTTTCCATTAATGTTTTACATACATGGTTCCTTAAAGTTATTTATTAAATAGAGTCTTTATGAAAGTTTTGCTTTTCATGCTGAACTGTGTATTAATTACTAACATTTATGTCCCTCATACGACTGGGGTTTCTTTGTTTACTCAGAAAATGAAAGAAAGTACATTTTAAAATGTCATCAGCAGGGTTTGGGGCAGCTGTTTGGATTGATTGTTCATGACCTGCTGCGCTTTGTCAACCAAAGCTGCGAGGTCACAGAAAGTGTGGCTTCTCATGTTCTGTACCCTTCAATCCTCAAAGGCTTCTTCTCTGTGCATTCAGAAACCAAATTCAAACACATAAGAGTCAAGGAAGCAGAATACTAAGTTTGGTTTTTGTTTTAATTTTGTAGTGATAAAACAGTCAACCCGAAATTTCCAAAACTGGCTTGGTAAATATTTTATCTTTCTCATGTTTACTGCCAGGTTTAAAAGAAAGAAAAAGCGCAAACCCAGTATCAAAATGGTCCCTTGTCAGGGAGGCAAGCCTTCCAAAAGAGGCAGAGTAATAGATAATAGCATCAAAAAGCAGTGACCTGAATTTTATGGTCATTCTTCACCTCTACCCCATCTGATGTCATATATAAGACATGAATAAGAATAAGATGCCACTGCTAAGCGTAGCCTAGGCCCCTCTCACCATGTTATGGGACCCCAACTGCTTAACTTGGCCATGAGGCAGGCTGGACTCCCCCTGGTTGGCACCACTTAAGAATATTCATTCTCTTTTCTAAGAGATCTGGGTGCACCCCTCCTCTAAATGGTATTTTTTGAAAGTAGAGGAGCCTATTGCTAGACAGAATTTACTAGTTGTGTGCATCAGCAACATACTCCGTGTTGTTCAGAAGAATTCTTTAGACATGGCCTCTGACCAGAGACCTCTCAGACCAAATTAGTTTCTCAGGTTGAACAAGAACAGGAAAATTGCTCTGTTGGTGGTACATAGTTCCCAAACCAACAAAAACAACTGGAATTTTCCATGATGGTGACCTTTCTTTTGAGGCTCTTCCTTTCAGTGGAGCCAGGGATTATAGATGTTGGAAAAAGGTTAGATGCTGAGTGCTAATTCTAGAAAGGCAACCAGTCTTACCAAGATAGCATTCCTCCTCCTGTCAAAGGCCCAGATCCCAAAACCCCCAACCAGATTGCCCTTTCTAGAAATTTCTCTGAGCAACAGCAAGGTTCCAGAAGAATCCAAGATTTTTCTAACCCCCCAAGGGAAGTTATTTTAGTAATTTACTTCAAACATTTCCTGCACAAATATTACCCGGGAATATTATTTTTTAAATTAGTACTTGTATATTATTAAAGGAAGGTGTTTATAAGTGTATTATTCTGTTTGTAGATTTTATGCTGTTACATTAAAAGTTTACAAGTCAAGTTTAAACTGTACTATAGAAATTATTTTTATATTATTTTCAGAATATGCCACAGAGCAATATTTTGTGCCCTTATTTGTCACTGGTGTCCTTTGGAAGAGTAGTATTAGACTGGAAGCCATTGGGGGCTCTAGGGTTTTAATGTTTTTCAAATACCTTCAGAAAGTGGGAATGCATAAATGTCTTTTCTTTTTTAATTGAAAGGGTTTTTCTTTTTTTGTTTGTTTTTTTTCTGTTCATGGAGTTTGGTACTACACCTTCTTAAATTAATAACTTTATATTTATTCAGTTACTGTGGACTTTTCTTACATAATTCCCACCTAGTGAGCTCAAGTGGAATTTTCAGAGAGTTTTAATTCATTACTTTACAAATGTAATATTTTCCAAAACTGGTTTAACTTAGGAATTCCAGTGTCTTACTGTCAGGAACCTGGTGACTCAAGACAATAGGATTTCTCCGTACCCCCAGATGCCCACATCTCTCTCCCCTCCACTCACTTAGCAGCCACAAGCTTATTTTTACAAACTCTTATAAAAATATGATTCACATTAATAAGAAAAAAAGGGCTGTACCTATCAATGGTGAGACATTTGTGCAGCAAAGAAACATTATTTTGCCAAACACTTCTCTGTGAATCTTTAATGTTTCCAGAGAGGCCTGGAGTGAAAGATAATCAGCATCAACTGTATGTCTGGGGTTCCTTTCTAATGAGATTCCTTTTCCTCATCTTAGTGTGGTCTCCACAAATTAAGTTCCTCAAAAGTGTTTTCATTTTCCTTCTCTCGCTGCTTCTCATAAATGAGGGAAGTACGTGTGTGTTCAGCTGCAAGGAGCCATGATCATGCCCAGCCGTACTAGATCTATGTGAAGCTGCTGGATTCTGTTGGGGCCTTGGAGCAGCCTGCAGCAAAAAAGAGACTGAGGCTGCCTGTGCTTACTTAGCACAAGGAACATGCAGCCCTTTCCTAAAAAGCCTTAAAGTGAGATCTCTCGGAGGACCTTCTGGGGACCAGCTCCCCATGTAACCTGGTAATAAACTGCTTTTTAACTCCACCTGTCGCGTTTGGGCATGGTGCTCCAGGGCAATGATGGCCACTAAGCTTTGCTATGGTTTCATTTCTATCCACCTTCATTCCCCAGTGTTGCCTCCCCGGCCAGGCCACTGGAGAAGAAGGCAGAGGCTTGGCTGGGCTTGTGACGCTGGCTCCATTGACATAGCGTGTGTTTCTGGAATGCTGTCTTTTTCATGTAGGAGATCGAGAATAGTTCGTCCTGGAGACAGTGGCACACGTCAGCACGCAGCAGTGTTCTCTGCAAGCTGTCTTCCCAGGAAAGACCTCGCTGCTTAGAGCAGGTCCACGACAGGCTCCTAGCCCTTAGTGGTTGTCTATTAGTGTCTCTGCCAGGAAGCTGCTTCCCCCCACCCCACCGCCACCCCCACCGAACTCCAGCATCCCGCTCCTGTTCCTTAGGGCAATTGTAGACAAAAGAGGGGAGGACCCTGCACTGACTTCTGGGGACTAGCCGCCCAGAGCATGTGCGCTGTGAAGATACTCTGCTCAGTTAGGTTGGACTTACATGTCAGTGTCTCTGAGCTGTTTCTACTGACTTTGCAAAATAATTTAGTGCAAGTTGCATTTTTACAATTTTCATCTTTAAAAATATTAAAAAGAGCCTCACCAACCCTAATGATAGAAAACTATGTATAGTGCTTGTATTTGTGTTCCTCCCAGAGTATACACACATACAAACACACACAGAAGGGATCTTCAAAAAGTTAGGAGGAAAATGCCATTATCTTTTCATTCTATTTTTCCTTGAACTTTTTGAAGCCCCCTCATATATTTATTCTACATTAAGTGAATATATATTTTCTTTTAAT
>NW_006408562.1:7154110-7158005 GCF_000296735.1 Chrysochloris asiatica | reverse complement strand
GGTGTGGCCCTGTGGGCTAATGCGTCAGACTGCATAATCGTTTGAACTGCAAGGCTGATGGTTCAAGCTCACCAGCTGCTCCTTGTAAACCCTGTATAGGGTCACTATGGGTTGGAATCGATTCGACAGCATATATATACACACACACACACACACACACACACACACACGGAGTCCTGGTGTGGCGCAGTAGGTCAATGTGCCAGACAGCAAAGTCTTTTGTACTGCAAGGGCAATGGTTCAAGCTCACCAGCTGCTCCTTGGAAACCCTATACAGGGTCGCTATGGGTTGAAACTGACTCGACGGCACTTAATAACTATATACATACATATATTCAGTTTATATATATACACACACACAATGTAAGATGAGTACAAGTTGGTTTTAAAATATAGGCTGAATCTACTGAAAACCAAAGCAACCCATTTATGTAATGATGGCCAGTTAGTGAAACCAGCTGTTTCAGAGTTTGTCTTACAGACACTTGAGGATGACTAAATGAAGAACCAGCTTCCCATCTCAGACAAAAAGCCAATATTGCTACAAAGACCACTCTACCCATACTTCTCTGACCTCTCCTGTCAGCCACTCTGCCCCAGCCACGTTGGTCTCCTCTCCTGAAATTTCTCAAGTCCCCAAGAATTCGTCTGCCTCAGGGCTCTTGAACTACCTGGAAAATTCTTACCCCCTGCCTACCTGCCAGTCTTTGTTCAAAATGTTATCTTTTCCAGGAGGCCTTCTCTGACTTCTTTCTTTTAAATGACACCACATCCTGTCTTCCCTGCCCACCCTCCCCACTTTACTGACCTCTTTGGCCTGAGTGCTCTGTATGTTCATTACTTTTCATCTTCACACAACCCATAGAATGTGAGCTCTTTGAGAGCAGGCATTGTTGTATATTTTGCTCTCTGCTGTGGCCTTGGTGCCTATAGTAGTGCCCAACGCATATGGGACACTGGATAAATGTTTGTTGAAGGAAGAAAATGAGATCAGGAATGTTAACGTTTTAAGATGGTTTGATTTTCATCTCTCAGTATGGGAAATTTTAGGGGATAAAGTAGCCCGGCTTCTTCTCTGCCTGTGGGCACAGGATGGTGATGTAGCAGTGAGCAGTCACGGTCCCTCTGGGTATCTCTCTAAGGGCACCTGTGAGCCACAGTCCCTGGACCAGGATAAGCCCCACCCCCAGAGAGGAGACCACTGTTTCCCAAGCAGAGGTGAAAACCATTTCTTACAGGGTAGTTCTTGTGGCAGGCTCACTATGGTGGGTGCCTGTCATACCTCTCCATGAGATCCTTATAGGTCTAGAAACTTCCAAGGAATCCTTTGTCATTGGCCCTTAGAGCACCGGCCCCTTCACAGTCTCTCAAAGGAAACAAGCCTTTCTTCTAAAACAAACGAGGGTGGCTGCAGACGGCACAGCCCCAGGTAAGATACAATATCCACTTGTCAGCCCAAAGGTTCCCCTGCCACCAAGCACAACTTGCAAAGGGAGAAGGAATTGCCTTACAGCTCACAGGGCGGGGGCGGGGTAACTGTGCTGACAGCCAAGGCCCACCTGGGTCCCCCCTCGGTCTCAGATGGTGTGCACTAGAGGGACAGAGCCATAACACCACACTGTAGGGTCCAAGCCCATGACTGTGGCCTCCAGTGCTGGCAAGTCTCCATCTGAACATTTTGCCCCTTTCCTGCCTATCTGACCACAGGGAACATTTCTGTCCCTGCCTGGTTCTAATCTTTCCATGGGGTGACACTTACAACTACCTAACTTTGGTGTTTACTTCTAGGTCCTTTGTCCAAATGTGTTTTCTTCTAAGAGTTGTTGGCAAAGTACTGTTACAAGCTTCTTATAGGACCTTTGCTCTGCTGGGGCCTGGTTAAAAGACTGTGTCCTTCTCTGGAGCCGTCTTGCGTTATTTTTCTATCGTTTCTCTGGGTGCCGTATTTTAGAGATTCCCCACACAGGTGAAACTAAGGCCTCCCTCTTGACAAGACCCACCTCCAATTGTCCATAAGAAAGAGATAGTTCTGACAGCAAGGGGCACCCATGTGCAGCCCCCTGAGTGAGTTGTGAATGTCCCCTTCATTACTGCCATACCTGCTGGGGGTGTGCCCCTCCCCTGTTCTAAAAGAAAGACCGAGAGTTCACTCGCAAGTGCATTCTCCACGTGGGGTCCCTCAGATCCTGCTGCCTGCCGGGTCTTTACACAGATCTTACCTATTTGCATGGAATGGAATCGAAACACCTGAATCAGAACCATGATTTGGTTGGTGAGAGTGGGCGGCAGGTGTCCGTTCCCACTTACAACCTAAATGAGTAAAATAGCCATGATCCTATGTCGGGGATTAGCCATAGTCTTGAGCCCCATGCAGTGACTGATGCCCATCTCTGTCCTAGACAGGTTCAAAACATCCCTCAGGTTGGAAAAACCAGACTCCAGGACATAAATCAACATCAAGGCATGGGTTCCCCAACTGTGCAAGCTAAGCTTCACAGCAACTGGACCACCTTCTTGTCTATAAGCGTGAGCTCTACTCATGGTCTTCTAGATAAATTTTGACTGAAGTTTGTTATAAAGTTCATTATAGCAAAATATAGTCCTTACACTATATTTACTGTCTTTGCCCACTATTTTCTGGTCCTGAGGAAGCCACTGAATGTCAGTGGGTTGTTTCTTTTTGTCCTCCCATTTTTTTTTCTTTCCTTTTCTAGTTTGATGGACATTTGTATGTGATGTTGTTTCCCCCATTTACTTCTTTTACTGTGGACAAAGGAAAACAATGAGGCAAAAATGGGTCATAAACAATACTACTTTGAGTAAGTTGTCCAGAGCCCTTTTCTACCTGTGAGTATTCTCTTGACTCAATTTAAATATTCTTTTCAACCTGACCAATTACTAAAGAAGGAACCCATTGTAAGAGCCAGTGATTGGGTTGTTACTTTGTAAAGTGTTAAAGTACTAAGCCAACTTTGCAATATGTAATAAATCTTGCTTTCATTTTGGAAAACTTCCTGTACGGACTAATGCACTTTTTATAGAAGAACTGTATTTAATTTCTTTCTTTTATGAAAGATTATTTCAAGTAAAAATAGCTCTGTAATCTGTGTGACATGGCTTCTCCATTATTTGACAGAGAGAAGCTTTAATGCCTAGTCAATAAAATTGAGATCTTTATAAAATATTGACAGATTCGATTATTTGCACACTTTCCCTATGTTCTTGATGAAATACCACATGAGAGGGGTCAAAGAATGCCCTATAAGAAAAGCCAAAGAGGAAGGGGACTTCAGGAACTCACACTAGTTTTTAACCAAAAAACTGCAAAAAAAAAAAAAAAGCTGTTTTTCAATTGGATGATTTATAACTCCAATTATACCTGTTTCATCATATGATTGGGTAATTTCTTTCCTTTTTAAAATGACTGCGACACTTTGTATCTGAATGAAAACTGAACAGAGTTTTTTTAAGCAAGGATTTGTCGGAGGTTATAACAGTACCCAGAGGAAAATGGCGGGAGGTACTAACCATATGGATTCAAACAAATTTTTGTTTGTGCGTATTTTCTGTGAAGGAAAGGCACTGCATCTGTAAAAGAAAATCAACAAGAGAAGCAGCTTCCTCAGAGGATTGTGGGCAGGGACCAGGGTTGTAGGCTTGTCTCAAAAAGGTATGATGCTCCCAGGACTCTATCACAATCACCTGTTAAACACCTACTCTGTGCCATGCCCGTGCTGGGGTCAGGGAAATGGTGGTGAGATCACTGATGGTGTTGTTGTTGAAGATGATGGAGAAGATGATGGTGATATGGGTAGTGGTGTAGATGATGATGGTGACAGTATTGATGATGGTGGTGTGGACTATGGTGGTGATAATATGATGGTGGTGATGCTGT
>NW_006408562.1:7147661-7153980 GCF_000296735.1 Chrysochloris asiatica | reverse complement strand
ATGGTGTTGTTGAAGATGGTGGTGGTGATATTGGTAGTGGTGTAGATTATGATGGTGACACTATTGATGATGGTGGTGTGGACTATGGTGGTGATAATATGATGGTAGTGATGCTGTAGATGATGTAAATGATAGTGTTGGTGGTTTAAGTGATGATGGTGTTGTTGAAGATGATGGTGAAGAAGATGATGGTGGTGATATGGGTAGTGGTGTAGATTATGATGGTGACACTATTGATGATGGTGGTGTGGACTATGGTGGTGCCAAAAATGATTTAAATGATGGTGTTGGTGGTATAAGTGATGATGGTGTTGTTGAAGATGATGGTGAAGAAGATGAGGGTGGTGGTGATATGGGTAGTGGTGGAGATGATGATGGTGACAGTATTGATGATGGTGGTGTGGACAATGGTGGTGATAATATGATGGTGGTGCCGAAGATTATGTAAATGATGGTGTTGGTGATGTAAGTGATGATGGTCGTGATGTAGATGGTGGTTGTGATGGCAGCCTCTGGTCCTGGTTGCCTTCCATGTGCTGTGTACCACGTTAGGCATGATATGGATATTGTGGGATTCAATCAATGCAACGACCCTGTTGTTGTTGTTGTTAAGTGCTGTCGAGTTGGTTCTGACCCCTAGTGACCCTGTATGGGGTTTCCGAGGAGTGCCTGGTGAGCTTGAACACACTGACCTTGTAGTTCAAAACAACTTTGCAGTCCAGCGCACGAACCCACAGCGCCAAACCAGGACTCCCTGTGGGTTAGAATAAAAACTCCCTTTTTATAGATGAGAAAAGTGAAGCCAAGACTCAGACTCATGTCTAACTGAACTAGGATTAGTACTTAAACAGTTACTGACCACACTGCAGCAGTTTGCCTACGAAGAGCTCGTCAGCTAATGGAAGTGACAGAAACATCTTCCTTTTGCTTCCAAGAGGTAGATGAGGGGTGAATCCGCATGCTTGGGAAAAGGTGAGGAAATATACTTGACTGGCCCGTGGAATGAGCTGGCACAGTGTTCTCTACACACTCCTGGGATCAGTGTCTAAGCCAATGAGATGCCAGGCATTCCTAGCTATGATATTCTTTGACACTAGAACAATATGTGTATCTGAATGCAATGTGGGTGTCTGCTGTCAGAGTTTGGGTGCTCAGTGGACCCCAGGGCAGCCTGAGTGAGAGGAAATCCAGATTGTTGTACCATCCATGGCCTCCTTTGTACATGTGCCCATTGATTCAGACATCAGGGTGGCTGGTAAAAGGGTTGACTGACATCCACAGATCACATTACCTAATCTACCTGATTTATTGAGAGCTTCCTCTGCACTGACTACTTTCGGTAATCATAAACATGAGACACACATACCTCCATGCTCTGTGTACATTCTGAGAGACCCTTCCACATGTGGGTTTCCCAAATTTCTTTGTCACTGCATTCCTGTTCTTTCCAAGTTTCTGACCATCCAGTCAAGAGGTTTGCCCATGCCTGTCAATCAGTGTAGGTCAGGCTACTCAGCCTCAGCACTACTCACATTTGGGGCCCGATAATTCTCTGATGTGGCGGTGGGACAGGGGGAAGAGATGTTCTGTGCATTTTAGACTGTTTTACACTATACTTGACAGACTAGATGCCAGTAGCACCCCAAACCCCAATGTGGCAACCCAAAATGTTTCCAGACATTGCCAAATGCCCCCAGGTGCAGAGGGGACAAAATTGTTCCATGGTGACCACACTAGTATAGATTGATTCTTCTGATTGTCTTTTAGACACCTCAGAAGTGAGAACCATATATATGTTCTTCTCAAGTCAACTGGGGTAATCCTGTTTATCATTCTCTTTCAAGGATATTCCCGGTTGAGACTGTAATATCCACTCTCAGTTGGTACCATTTAAAAAAAAAAAAGTTGATGCTGAATAAAAAAGTAAATATCAAAAGAAGAAGAAGAGGTATGTGGTCATAAAAACTTCCCATGAGCTCACAGCTGTAGATGAAAGAAGAATCAGACATGGGGGAACAGCAGCATAAGCAGAAGTGTATCTCAAAGGAGGCGGAGTCACCTGCTCATGCAACATACTTGTGCCTTCTGGGGGTTCTGGAGCATTATCTCTTGTTTATGATTTCTATTTGATGATAGATCACAGATACATATGCCCAGCCTTATGGTTGGGTGGGTCAGCTAGCTCAGTACTGTAGAGTCAGCTGATGTTCCTCTGCCAGCTAGTCAGGCCCTACAAGGAACCTCATGTAGGCCCAAATCTATTTCTTAGAAGAATCATTAGGAGCAGAAGAGGACATGACTTTCTTTCAGACCCCTGGAGGTTAGTTCTACGTGCCATTGTCATTAGCCACAACCCCTGTGAGCAGTCTTAGATCTACTAAGTGATGAGACTCTGTAGCCCCACAGATTCCTTGGTAAGTTCACTGGGATAGCATACCTAAGCTCTGTCTTGCTGGCCTTCAAGATCCAAAATGTCCCAGGCAAATATAATGCCTCTTTTTTAAGACTTAACAACGTACCTTCCACCTTGTAAGAGTCTCCTGAAATGCTCCAGGGGATCCTCAGAAACTTCACCATGGTGGTGGGCCCCTGAATATTTGTGGGGTGCAGCTCCCGTTTTGACTTACTACGGCACTAGTAGACTTTCTCCTTTCTCCTTAGCAGGTCCCATGAATACAGTGACATCCAGGGTGTGTTCCAGGTTGGTGTTCTGAAAATGGGAGGATAATTGGGGTCTTTGCGGATTCGATTCTGGCAAAGAGCATAACTTTGAGACAAGATGAGAAAGTGGTTCTCTTAGGTAACAGCAAATTATTTCTAGTGACCGTTGCAAATTGATACACAGAACAAAACATCCACCACCAGTTTCCAGGGTTGGTTCACTAAAGATACCTCTCCTAGAAGAGCGAGTGCAGTTAGAGACACTGATGAGCGAAGTGTTCTCACCCACTGTGATTTGCCAAGATGCAACTGTCTTTTGTGTAGCTAAAAAATGCAAGTGATATGGAGAGGCACTAGGAATCTTCACCCTTAAATCTCCCAAGTCTCTACAGTTCCCCTAGGACATGCAATTACTTTTAAGCTACTATCATGGTCTAGTCCAGTTGCCTTCAGGTCTACTCTGACTCAAGGCATCCCCATATGTGTCTGAGTAGAAAATCCATAGGAGTTTTAAGGGCTGACTTTTCAGAAGTGGATTTGGGAGGTCTTTCTTCTGAGGTACCTCTAGGTAGACTAGATCCTCTGACCTTTCAGGTAACAGCTGAGCACTTAACTGTCTGCTCCATCCAAGAAGAATAAATTCTAGGAGTAACAAGCAAGGCTGTAGCAACTGCATATTGCAGGTTGTTAATGAGGCTTCCTTTAATCCCGATGACATATATTCTTCATATAATTCAGTTCTTGGATTATTTGCTCAGTATACAGATTTTAAAAGTATGGTAAAAGTATATAGCCCTGGCACACACTTTTCCTGATTTTAAATCATTGAGTATCCCCTTGTTCTGTTTTAAACAACTGCTACTTGCTCTATGAACAGGTTCCTCATGAACACGATTACATTCTGGCATTCCCATTCTTCGCAATGTTGTCCATAGTTTGTCAGGATGCACACAGCCAAATACCTTTGCATAGTCAATAAAGGACAAGTAAACATCTTTCTGGTATTTTCTGCTTTCAGCCAAGATCCATCTGATGTCAACAATGATGTCCTTCATTCCAGGTCCTCTTCTAAATCTGGCTTGAATTTTTGGCAGCTCCCTGTTGATGTATTACTGCAACTGTTTTTGAATTGTCTTCAGCAAAATTTTACTTCTGTGTAATATTAATGGTGTTGTTCAATGATTTCCAAATACTGTTGAATCACCTTTCATTGAAATGGAAACAACAATGTATCTCTTCCAGTCATTTGGCCAAGTAGTTGTCCTTCAGATTTCTTGGCATAGATGAGTGAGTCCCTCCAGTACTGCATCAGTTTGTTGGAAGATTTCAATTGTCGTTCCACCAATTCCTAGAGCCTTGATTTTCACCAATGCCTTCAGTGCAGATTGGACTTCTTTCAATAACGCACTTCTTGATCAGATTCTACTTCTTTGAAATAACTGAACACTGACAGTTTCTTTTTCGATACACTGACTCTGTGTATTCCTTCTGTCTTGTTGTTACGTGGTCAAGTCAGATCTGACTCATAGTGACCCTGTATAGGGTTTCCAAGGAGCAACCGGTGGGTTTGACCTTTTCAACCTTGTGGTTAGCAATCCAGTGCTGATCCTACAGTGTCACACCAGGACTCCATTTTGCCCCTTGTTGTTGTTGTTGTTAAGTGCCATCAAGTTGGTTCTGACCCATAGTGACCCTGTATTGGGTTTCTGAAGAGTGACTGGTGAGCTTGAACCATCAATCTTGCATTTCAAACCAACTTTGCAGCCCAGCGCATTAACCCACAGCATCACACCAGGACTCCATTTTGCCCACAGAGTCCTTCAATTTTTCAAGTTGAGGCTTGAGAAATGCTGCGCACGTTCTTGACTTTTGGTTTTCTAACTCTGGATCTTTGCACGTTTTAATGTAATATTTGACTTTGTCTTAAGCAGTCTTCTGAAATTTTCTATTCAGCTCTTTTAGTTCCTCATTCATTCCAATTCATTTAGCCTCTCAATGCGGGAGAGCAAGTTTTGGAGTCTTTTCTGACATCCCCTTCAGATTTTTCTACCTTTCTTGTCTTTTAATGACCTTTTACTTTCTTCCTGTATGATGTTTTTGATGTCATTCCACAACCCTTCTGGTCTTCAATCATTTGTATCTAATGCATCAAATTTCTAAATTCAGGTAGGATATATTCAAGGTCATGTTTTGGATCCTGTAAATTTATTTTAATTTTCTTCAGCTTCAGCCTGAACGTGCATACAAACAATTATAGTCTGCACCTGACTTTGTTTTGGCTGATGCTATTGAGCATCTCTATTGTCTCTTCCCACAGATGTATCAGTTTGATTCCTGTGTATTCCATCTAATAAGGTCCATGCCTTTTATGTTCTTGAAAAAAACGTATTTGTAGTGGGTAAGTGACTGGCCTTGCAAAGTTCTATCATGTGGTCTCCAGCATCATTTCTATCACAAAGGTTATATTTTCCAACTACTGATCCACCCTTGTTTTTGTTTATTCATTTGTTTGTTTGTTTTGCTACCAACTTTCCCATTCCAATCACCAGTGGTTATAAATGCATCTTGATTGCATGCTTGATCAATGAACTGAAGAAGTTAGTAGAATTCTTCAATTTCATCATCACTTGCTTTAGTGATTGGTGCTTAAATTTTAGTTTGAGTGGTATTAACTGGTCTTCCTTCTAGGCATATAGAGGTTATCCTATCACAGACAGCATTATAATTCAAGCTAGATCTTGAAATGCTCCTTTTGACAATGAATGTGATGCCATTTCTCTTCAATTTGTCATTCATGGTGCAGTAAACCCCAAAACATTGTCTGATTCAAAATGTCCCATACCCGTTCATTTCAGATCACTTATGCATAGGATATCGATGTTTATGCATTCCATTTCATTTTTGACAGCTTCCAATTTTCCTGGATTCATACTTTGTACATTCCATGTTTCACTTACTAATGGATGTTTGCAGCTGTTTCTCCTTATTTTGAATTGTGCCCCATCAGCAACTGATGTCCCCAAAGGTTTACTTTTGTAAAGTCCCAAAATTCTTACTCCATTCTCATCATTATAGGCAACTTTGCTTTGAGAAGGCAGCTCTTCCCCAGTTGTATTTTGAGTGCTCCCAACAGAAAGGCTCATCTTCTGGCACTAAATCTGAAAATGTTCTGCTATTCATAATGTTTTCATCTTCTAACACTATATCTGACCATGTTTCACTGCTATTCATAAGGTTTTCAGTGGCTAACCATTCAGAAGCAATCCAGCTCTTCTTCCCAGTCTGTCTTTATTCTGGAAGCTCCACTTAAACCTGTCCACCCTGGGTGACCCTGCTGGTATGTAAAATACCAGTGACATAGCTTCCAGCATCATGGTGACAGACAACTCACCACAGTACAACAAAACGTCATCTTATACGCCTTTCTATTGCTTAGCCTAAAGTTAAGCCACAGGGGTAAGGTGAGCTACAGACTTGAAAGGTGACTAAGAGCAATAGTCAGGGGTTCTATCATTTTCAATCTGGCCAATAAGCATGACCTTCTTTTTTCTTTTGAGTTTTGTTCCACTATATTTTTCTTCCACTGTATCCAGGACCTTCTTTTCTGATCCTGTTCAGCCATAGTAGCTGAAACCCATCTGGTTATTTTGGTTTCAGA
>NW_006408562.1:7140743-7145078 GCF_000296735.1 Chrysochloris asiatica | reverse complement strand
TTGGAGATAATACTTAACCTGGCTTCAATAGGTGGATGATCAGAATTTGACTCGAAGAAGAAAGAAGAGGAAAAAAAGAGAGTAACCCGCTACAATTTGATGAACTTTATCTACACTTATGGATATAGTAGCTCAAAAAAGCAAACAAGTCTTTACAGCGAGGATCATTCCCACCCCTTCAGTCCACTGGATAGACAGGGATGGGCAACTTAGACATTGGCAACCCAAAATGGGGGTGGTTGTGTCCACAAACACAAGAAGTGACTGGCTTACAAACTTACAAGAGCGAGTCTAGTTCTTGCTTCCTAAATAAGTGTCCATGAGGAGATAATGAACTGACCAGTCTATAGTATCACTCTTGCCTATTTGTCATTTACATTACAATTAAAATTAAATTGTCATTTGGCCAGTTAAGTGCTTCTCCCCACCTCCCTCCACTACCCTCAAGATCTGATTATCAATGCTTGAGCTAAAAAAAAAAAAAAAAAAAAAAAGCTCCAGAGCAAGAACAGTGGTCATATCACAAATACGGAGCTGCCTCTGACCTATATGGAGAGCATCCTTGTCTAATTTATTTCCAATTTTAATTAATACAATCTCTATAGCAAAAGCTTCAGACTTTATTTTATGAATTAAGGAACAAACTCATAAATAGTGGCTGTCCAGTCTCCAGTGACTCATGGTGACCCCACATGTGGTATTGTAGAACTGTATACCATGGGGTTTTTATTGAGAAAATTTTCAATAGTAGATTACCACACCTTTCTTCTAAGGCAATTCTGTGTGTTCTCAAACTACCAACCTTTTTTGCAGTTCTCAAATGACCAACTAGTTTGCAGCCAAGTGCTTAACCATTTGTACCATTCAGGGACATTAATATAAATATTTATAAAATACCTAAAAGATAACAGATGGTTCGTATTACTCTCCAATGTATTTCTTATTCTTGTTTTATAGATCTGGTGACTGGTATTCATAAAGGATAAGTGACTTGCCCAAAGTCACATAGCTAATAAGTGACAGAGATAAATACATGAAAGCAGGTTGCTCTGACTATAAAATTTTTGCTCACTCACTTTCAGAGTAGTCATATCTGAAAAGAAGGAAAAAGTCTTCACCGCTGCTAGATGTTATTCTATTTTAACACAGAAGCTTAAAATATAACTTTCCTTGTTAACATTCAAGTAAGTAAGATGGAATGATGTAGGAGGCTCTCTGTACAAGCATAAAAGGAGCAGGTGGGTTTGTGTGTGTTGAGAGAGAGAGGGAAAGGGAATGTGGAAAACACCTGGTCCTGGATAAGATCTGGTCACTCAGATGACTGGCACAGGCCACTTGGCCAATTGAAAACTGGCCATTGAGGTGTCACTAGTGACATACTGAATCACCCTATGACTTGCACTACTGGCAGTATCAGCCACACAAATGTGATCCCAGACTGTATTAAATTTTCTGGTGAAGTCAAAGGTAAATTAATGTCTCAAAAGTGAAAAGCTGTGTTTCCTAAGGTTTGTGATTGGACTTGGTCTTTCATATCAGGAAACTGCCTTGGTTATGGCAGCAGGCGAATATACATATGATAACCTGGACTGTGCTTCTTCCACTGAGGGCAAGTTTGCCCTCCAGAGACATTGACAGTGTCTGGAAAGGTGGTCACTGTTACAGCTAGGGGCAGATACCAGAAATGCTACTAACCCTCCTACAATGTCAAAGACAGCCTCCACCACAGAGAATTATCTGCTCTAAAATGCCAATAATTGTTGCTATGTGCTGTCAAGGTGGTTCCTGTGCAGTTTCTGAGAGTGGCTGGTGTGTTTGAACTGCTGACCTTGAGTTGAATAAGCACTGATAACCAATCCAGTGCTTACTCTTCATCACAGTCAAAATGAAAATGTTGATGCTGTTAAGTGTCATTGAATTGGTTCTGATCCATAGGTGCACCGAGAACTGGCTGGTGAGCTTAAACACTGACCTTGTGGTTCAAATAACTTTGCGGTCCTCGGTATTAACCCACAGCTCCACATCAGAACATCCAAATGGCAGTAGTGGCCACCAAAACTGAAAAACTCTCCATTATCAAAGCATCCTTAGTATGGCTTTTCCATTTATTTGTCTATCGAGTCACTAATAAAACAAGCCTTTGTTGAGTTTCTGTTGTGTGAAGGGACTAGGTGAGGTACAGCAGTAGGTGGAAACTTAGATAGTAAGATATGGACTCATGAGCACAATGAAGTGTTCCAGAATACTCATTCTCTACAATGTTGTCCATAGCTTGCCATGATCCGTACAGTTGAAAGTCTTTGCACAGGTAAACATCTTTTGGTCACCACTCTCAACTCCCTCATACTATGTCCCTCTGGGATTCTCAGGTTACATACCTTCCATATGTAATCAAGGAGCTCTGGTGGTATAGTGGCTAATCTCAAGGTCAGCAATTTGAAACTACCAGTGGTTCCATGGGAGAAAGAGAGACTTTCTGCTCCTGAAAGAATTTGCACCATCAGAAACCCTATAGGGTTGCTATGAGTTGGAACTGACTTCCAAGGCACATAACCACCACAACCATGTGTAATCATTAGGTGCAGTTCCCTCAAATGACCACTGACAGGCAGTGTCCACATAGATTGGCCTCCAATCCCAGCTCTGCCTTTGCTCCATGACCTCCATGGTGTGTCTCAGTGACTATTCAAAAACTTACCCTCTCTTCTCAAAACTTATAACCTCACCACTAACCCATTTCTCAGAAAACAAAAATAAAGCAGGATGATTTATATACTCTGGATCCATTCTTTCTTCTTCCCAGATTTAACACTCTCTATATTAAAGAATTCCAAATTCCTATTTTCATATCAGTTGTCTTTTCTGGGCTCTCTTAGCACCTCCCACCACTCATCTGTCAGTTTGTCCTACTGTGGGGGCTTGCGTGTTGCTGTGATGCTGGAAGCTATGCCGCTGGTATTTTTAACACCAGCAAGGTACATCCATGGTAGACAGGATTCAGCTGAGTTTTCAAAGACAGACTAGGAAGAAGGAGAGGTGGACTACTTGTGAATGTTTAGTCACTGAAAACCTTATGAATAGCAGTGGAACATGGTCAGGTAACCCCATCATATTGAATATTAAACATGGTGAATTGTACCAGAACATTGTCAGATATAATGCCAGAAGATGAACCCCCTCAGATTGAAATGCACTCAAAATACAACTGGGGAAGAGCTGCCTCCTAAAACTAGAGTTGACTGTGATGACACTAATGGAGTAATACTTTCTGGACCTTCATTTGCTGATGAGGCACAACTCAAAGTAAGGCGAAACAACTGTAAACATCCACAAATAATAAGAACATGGAATATACAAAATATGAATCTAGGAAAATTGAAAGTTGTCAAAAAGGAAAAGGAACACATAGAGTTCGATATCCTAGGCATTAGTGAGCTGAAATGGACTGGTATTGGCCAATTTGAATCTAACAGTTATACAGATCACTATGCCAGGAATGACAAATTGAAGAGGCATGGCATCACATTAATCAAACAGAATGTTTCAAGATCTGTTTTGAAATATAATACTGTCTGTAATCGGGTAATACCCATATGCCTACAATAAAGACCAGATAACACCCCTATTCAAATTTACACACCAACCACAAGCACGTAGTGATGACATTGAAGAATTCTAGTAACTTCTGCAGTCTGAAATTGATCAAACATGCAATCAAGAAGTATTTATTGAAAATTACTGGTGATTGGAATGCAAAGGTTAGAAACAAAGAGGAAGGGTCAGTATTTGGAAAATATGGTCTTGGTGATAGAAATGATGCTGTAGATGGCATGATAGAATATTGCAAAACCAATGACTTATTCATTGCAAATACCTTTTTAAACAACATAAAAGATGGACCTCACTAGGTGGAATACACAGAAATAAAATTGACTACATCTGTGGGAAGAGACAGTGGAAAGGCTCTGTAATATCAGCCAAAACAAGGCAAGGGGCAGACTGTAGAACAGACCACCAATTGCTCTTATGCAAGTTCAGGTTGAAGGTGAAGAAATTTAAAACAAGTCCACAAGAGCCCAATTCAACCTTCAACAAATCCCACCTGAATTTAGCAATCATTTCGAGAACAGATTTGATGCATTAGACCACTAAAAACCAAAGATCATAGAACTGTGGGATGACATCAAGAACATCATACAAGAAGAAAGCAAATAGCCATTAAGAAGACAAGAAAGAAGTAAAAGACCAAAATGGATGTCAGAAGACACTCCGAAATTTACCCTCCACCATAGAGATGCTAAAGCAAATAGAAGAAATGAAGAAGTAAAGGACCTG
>NW_006408562.1:7136138-7139318 GCF_000296735.1 Chrysochloris asiatica | reverse complement strand
AAGGAAGACCATAGAAAAATTGATGTGTTTGAGTTATGGTGTTAGAGAAGAATATCAATAGTAACCTGGACTGTTAGAAGAACTAATAAATCTGTGCTGAAAGAAATACAGCCAGGATGCTCCTTAGAAGCCAGTGTGGTGAGACTTTGTCTCTTATTCTTTGTGCATATTATCAGGAAGGACTAGACTCCCTGGAGAAGGGACATCATGTTAGCTTAAGTGGAAGGTCAGAGAAAAAGAGGAAGATCACCAATTAAATGGATTGGCAGAGTGGCCACAGCAACGGGTTCAAATGTAACAACTATGGTGCAAGCCAAGCAGTGTTTCTGTTCTATATAGGGTCACTATGAGTTGGAACCCACTCGACAGCACCTAACAACAGCAACAATAGCATCTCAAATTCAGCATGTTCTAAACTGAATTCATAGTCACCTGGAGTCTTTCTTCCTTTGTGGTCACTATCCATAGTGTTACTTACCTCCAAGCTACCCAAATCAGAAACCCAGTATGTATTATTGACTTCTTTAATCCTGAATACCAATAAATTACTCCATTGCCCATATTTTAACCCTGTATTTCCATACCATGCTGCACTTCTCTCCAAGGTGGTACTTAACATGCTGCTTCCAAAATGGCTTTCCTTGTTGGCCCCTCTAATTAAATTTTGTCTTAACAGTAGGGATTCTGTCTTCTTTTTATATATAGCCACAGTTACTGGCATATATTTTAACATGTATTAAGTAACAGAGTCCTGGTGTGGTGCTGTGGGTTAATGCGCCAGAGTGCAAAGCCGTTTGAACGGCAACATCAGTGGTTCAAGCTCACCAGCTGCTCCTTGGAACCCTATACAGGGTCGCTATGGGTCTAAACTGACTCAATGGCACTTCATAACAACAACAACAGGTTAACTATAAGAAGTTCTAGTAGTATAGTGGTTAGAATCGGGCTGCTAATCTCACAGTCAACAAAGTTCAAAACTACCAGCAGTTCCATGGGAGAAAGATGAGGCTTTCTGTTCCTGTAAAGAATTACAGCCTCAGAAACCCTAAAAAGGGTCACTGTGAGTCAGAACCGACCCCATTTCACATAACCTACAACCAACAAGGCAACTATATTTGTACTATAGCTAAAAATTGAGGTGGGAAATAGAGATAGAATTTCCCAGATGCAGAATTCAATTCATACAAATCAACAAAATATTATAAATGCAAAGATTTTTTTATTGTTGTGAAGTGCCTTCGAGTCGGTTCTGATGCATAGCGACCCTGTATAGGGTTTCCAAGGAGAGACGGTGAACTTGAATTGCCGACTTTGTGGTTCAAACCGATTTTGCAGTCGAGCGTGTTAACCCACACCGCCATATCAGGATGCTGTTTAATGAGAGGAAATCATTATTTATTATAATCACTTACAGATGTATCCAGTAGTGAAATATTTTCAAATTATATTTAAAATGCTAAATAAAATAAACATAACTTAACTATTGCAGATGCACTGGAAAAATGCCTTCATGACTAATGAAAAATGATGCTTGTAATCCTAATCCTAATCAATTGACTCAAAGATGAATTCAATTGTGTGGCAAGTAGAAGATCTAATGCAAAATGAATACTCCTCCCAAATAAAAACAATGGGGAAGAAAACATGTGTGCCCAACATCATGAGGAATAAAACAAGATACTTGGCTAAGCAGTCATATTAAAATTTCTGACATAATATATAAATGATTTTAATTTGAATATATGATTTTCAAACCAGTAGAGGGAAAAATAACTGTAATGAGAGTAAAAATTTTAATGGATAAAAAAGAAAACAATATACTGGAAAAGTCTGGCACTTAGAAAGTCATATAAAAAATACATCGAAATATAGTGGCACTTTCAATACATATATTGTTCTCTCTCTCTCAATGCTATCAAGTTGATTCCAACTCACAGTGCCCTTGGATAGGGTTAATGAAGCTTTAAATCTTTTAGTGATCAGAAAAATGGAAAACCTCATCTTTTGCTCATGGAGCATCTGGTGGGATGCTTCATTGGTTGTTATTGCTGTTAAGTGCCCTTGAGTCAGTTCCAACTCATAGTGACCCTGTATAGGCTTTCCAAGGATTGACTGGTGAGTTTGAACCTCCAACCTTGTGGTTCAAAATGACCTTGAGGTGAAGTTCTTATCCTATGATACCTTGAGTCCATTCTGATTCACAATGACCCTATTTACACAGATAAGCCAAAACGGGTTGCTACTAGAATAATAGTTCATACATTCATGAGTTTATTTCAAACAAGACATGTTTGAACATGTCTCTGCAATTAGTAGATGGCTACAGACAAGTTCTTTCAGCAGTACAATTGTCTTTGCTTCATTAAGGTGCCTTCAAACACAAGATCCATTCAAAATGGTGGCTTCTGAGGGCATCTGCTGGACCAGTAAAACCCAAGGCAGAGAGGCCAGTTCACAGAAGTCACTGGCAACTGTTTTTTGGAATTCCAGAAGGATAATCTTGAAAGATTTTCTCAAAGACTCAGGGTGATCATAGGGGCATACTAAGAAGAAGTTTTAAGAAAATTGCATTGGTGAGTAAAAGGCCAGGAAAGATACACCAAGTAATTTTTCCCCCATTACAGAAACGTGCCTGCAAGGCAAGTCCTACAGGAATCTCTGTGATAAAAATTATTCCATCTACCATGGAGCACTGATCTTACCCCATCAGACTTCTTTCTGTTCCCCCACACTTACAGAACTTTTAAATGGGAAATCAATTAGACTCCCATTGTTGTTGTTGTTAAGTGCTGTGGAGTCAGTTTTGAACCATACCGACCCTGGATAAGGTTTCCGAAGCTGTAAATCTTTACAGAAGCAGAAAGCCTCATCTTTTTTCCGCAGAACCGCTGGTAGTTTCGAACGGCTGACCTTGAGGTTCACAGCCTGACTTGTAACCCATAGGGATGCCAAAAATGCCATTTTGATCTAGTATAAATTGAAGAGTGTTCTGGAATACTCATACTTCTCAATGTTGTCCATAGCTTGTCATGACCCACACAATCGAAAGCCTTCACGTAGTCAATAAAGCATAGGTAAACTTCCTTCTGGTATTCTCTGCTTTCAGCCAAGATCCATCAGACATCAGCAATGATATCTCTCGTTCCAAGGCCTCTTCTGCATCCAGCTTGAACCTCTGGA
>NW_006408562.1:7133374-7134743 GCF_000296735.1 Chrysochloris asiatica | reverse complement strand
GATCTGGATATGTTCTTTTTGACGATGAATGCAACACCATTCCTTTTCAATTTGTCATTCCCTGCATAGTAAACCATGTGGTTGTCAGATTCAAAATGGCAAATACCAGTCCATTTCAGCTCACTAATGCCGAAGACATCGATGTTGATGCATTCCATTTCATTTTTGACAACTTCCTGTTTTCCCAGATTCATACTTCGTATATTCCATGTTCCGATTTTCAATGGATGTTTATAGCTGTTTCTCTTCAATTTGATTTGTGGCCCATCAGCAAATGAAGATTCTGTGAGCTTTTCTCCCCCGAGCTTAACTCCATTCACGTCATCATGGTCAACTGTACTTTGAGGAGGCATTGTTTCCCCTGTCGCATTCTGAGTGCCTTCCCACCTTCCGGTCCTGTATCTGACAGTGTTTCTCTGCTATTCATAGAGTTTTCAGTGACTAGTGATTCGGAAGTAGTTTGTCACTCTTTCTTCCTAGTCTGTCTTTGTTTGGAAGCTCATCTGAAACCTGTCTACCACGGGTGACCCTGCCGGCTATTTAAAATACCCATGGCAGAGCCCTCAGAATCACAGTAACTCAATCCACCACAGCATGACAGACAGACGTTTTATGTCTATACTGTCTCTTTAAATTTTGATGTCAATCTTGATGCAATCCTGATATAGTCAAGATACAATCAAGATGTTCTCTTCTAATCCTATCAATCCTTATGCAATCAAGATATGCCCTCTCAAGATTGTGGCTCCTGGAACAGCTGAGTGTCTTGATCCAGAAAATAATGGATTTCTGGATTCTCCTGCAAATTCCCCAGCTATAAACCCTCCAATCCTCCAAACATACCTTTATATTTGTTCCAGAGTTTCAACACCATCTCATGAGCCCTCTTGGCCCAGTATTCTGTGTTGTTGTTGACCGAGCTCCTCACTACATGTCTACCAGATCCGCTATCTTGAAGGTGGAAGGCCTGGTAGTGTAGTGGTTAAAAATCTGGCTGTGACCCCCACAGTCAGCAGCTCTTATCCATCAGGCCCTCCACGTGAGAGAGATGAGGCTTTCTGCTCCTTGCAGTTAAACTGTGAGAGAGATGAGGCTTTCTGCTCCTTGCAGTTAAACTGCCTTGGAGTCTAGTGCATTAACTCATAGCACCACACCAGGACGTTGAATCTTGTCGCTTAATTGTACTTCTGAGAAATCTGTACCTAGACCAAGAAGCAGTTGTTCGAACAGAGCATGGGAACACTGAATGTTTTAAAATTGGGAAAGGTGTACGACAGGGTTGTGTTCTTTCACCATACTTATTCAACCTGTATGCTGAGCAAATAATACAAGAAGTTGGGTTCTATGGAGAAAAACGTGGCATCAGGAT
>NW_006408562.1:7119655-7132809 GCF_000296735.1 Chrysochloris asiatica | reverse complement strand
CGTCTCTCATACTTTGGACATATTGTCCAGAGGGAACAGTTGCTGGAGAAGGATGTCATGCTGGGTAAGATGGAGGGTCAGAGAAAAAGGAGAAGACCCCTAACGAGATGGATTGGCCAGGTGGCATCATTGATGGACTCAAGTGTGGCAGCGGTAGTGAGGTTGGCACAGGATTGGACATTGTTTCATTCTGCTGTGCATGGGGTCACTATGAGTCGGTTCTGACTCAATGGCACCTGACAACAACAACAAATTGAAGAGTATAGAATTCTACAAGGAAGAGTTAGAGAAATGGAAACATTTCCTTTGGAAGTGTAGAGACCTAGATGGAGAAACAATAGCTTCACATGTTGATGTTTATGTTTAATAAAGGTTTATGTGATTTTGAAGCAATACTTTTTTATTTACTCATATAATCCAAAAAGAGTTGCAGCAGTACATCTACAGGGAACTCGCCAGAATTTCAAGTCAAATTCAGAAAATGACATTAGATGAGTGTTGGCTAAAAGTAAAGGATACCAGAAAGATGTTTATTTGTGCTGTACTGACTATGCAAAGGCATTTGGCTTTTTGGTTTATAACCAATTATGGATAACATTCTAAAGAATGAGAATTCCAGAACACTTAATTGTGCCATACAGAAAAAGGGGGATACTGTGTGTTTTAAAATCAGGAAAGGTATACCTCAGGGGTGTATTCTTTCAACATACATATTCAATTTATATGCTGAGCAAATAACCAGAGAAGCTGGACTATCTGAAGAAGAATATAACATCAGGAATGGAAAAGGACTGCTTGTATGCAAATGACACAACATCTCTTGCTGGAAGCTAAAAGGACATGAAGCATTTACTGATGAAATTCAAAGAATACAGCCTTCAATATGATTTCACTTCTATATAAAGAACTCGAAACTCCTCACAACTGAGCCAATAAACAGGATCATGTGAAATGGGAAAAAAAAAGATGGACGTTGTCAAAAATTTCATTTTACTTGGATGCACAGTCAAAGTCCATGAAGGCTGCAGTCAGGAAATCAAATGGAATATTGCATTGGGTTGCAGATCTGCTGCTAAAGACCTCTTTACTATGTAAGATAACAAGGATGTCACATTGCTGAGTAAGTAAGGTATGTCTGACACAAGTCATGGTATTTTCAATTGTATCTCACATGCATGAAAACACTTGAAAACGTTAAGGAAATTTGATTAAGAATTGATGTCTTTTAATTATGATATTGGCAAAGAAAATTGAACACACCATGGACTTCCAGAAGATCAAACAAATCTGTCTTGGTGGAAATACAGCCAGAATGGTCCTCAGAAGGAAGATGGTAAAACTTCATCTTATACTCTTTGAACATGTTATGAGGAGGAACCGCTTTCTGGAGAAAGGTATCATGCTTGGTAAAGTGGAGGGTTATTGAAAAAGAGGAGGAAGATCCTCAACAAGATGGATTAACACAATGATGCAAGAATGTACTCAAACAGCAAACTGTTAAGGACAGCCCAGGTCGAGACAATGCTTCTTTCTGTTGTATGAGAGCAAGTCATAAAGTATGGCTTTATTAAACAATATCAAAATATGAAGCTATCATTTCTCAACATATCCTCAGGTTTCTATCCTTCTGAAAGCAGTATTTCTATCTCCCTACTGGAGTCCTGGTGTAATGCTGTGGGCTAATGCCCTGGACTGCAAAGTTGTTTGAATCACAAGGTCAGCAGCTCCAGCTCATCAGCCACTCCGTGGAAATCCTATAGAGGGGTCACTATGGGTAAGAAATGGCTTGACATCACTTAACAACAACTGGAGTCCTGGGTACTGTAGGATAAGCATTGGACTGCTAATCACAAGGTTCACAAGGTTGGTGCTTCAAATCTGCCATCAGCTCTTTGGAAACCCTATACAGGGCCCTGATGAGTCAGAACTGACTCGATGGCACTTAATAACAGCAACAACAATCCTTCCCCATAAAATGCTGGACTCTTTAATTTGTACCACATTAAAATAGCATTTTAGCTGTCTGTGTGGCACTGTGGGATAAAGCACTAGACTGCGAAGTACGTATGAATCACAAGATTAATGGTTCAAACTCACCAGCTGCTCCTTGGAAACGCTACTCAATGGCACTTAACAACAACAATGGGGAACTCAAATCATGTCCCTTTGAAATGTTCTGTGAGTTTGGGGAACAAAAGAAGACTGGAGGGGCAAGATCAGAACTGTAGGGTGATTGGGGAAAGGATTGCCAATGAAATTCTTGTAGGGCAGCCCTTGCTACCCTTGAAGAATCAAGAAGTGCATAATTATGATGGAAAACCATTCCTCAGCACAACTTTTCTAGCCTTTTTTTTCCCCATTGTTGTTGTTAAGTGCCATCGAGTCAGTTCCGACCCATAGTGACCCTGAACAGGGTTTCTGAGACTGTAAATCTTTACGGGAACAGAAAGCCTCATCTTTCTCCTGCAGAGCAGCTGGTAGTTTTGAACTGCTGTCCTTGCAGTTCACAGCTCTATTCGTAACCACTATGCTACCAGAGCTCCTTTTTTTCTCCCATGGCAGTTTTCAATTTTCTTAAAAATTCTTCCTAATACCTCCTGTCATCATCTGGTATTCTTTGAGAACATCCATCAAGATTACCCCTTTGAGGTCCCCAAAACAGTTGCTATAACATTCAGAGCTGATCTGTCTGTCCTGAATTTAGGTGGCCCAGCAGGTGCTCTCAGAAGCTAGTATCTTGATTGGACCCTTTTTAAAACATTATCTTAATGAGACTAAAGTAAGACTATTACTGAAAGTACTTGCCTGCAGCCATTCACTGATCATAGAGATGTGTTTTGTTTGGAATAAATCCATGCGTGTATGAACTAGAACCCTAGTAGCAATACTTTTGGACTTACCTTCAAGTCTTAGGCAAAATGTTATTATTAATCCTATTGTTCAAAAATTTTCCCATTTTGTTGGATCACCTTTCTTTGTAATGGGCACAGATTTGGATCTCATCCAGTCAATTGGCCATGTATCTGTATCCAAGTTCTTGGCATAGATGAGTGACCACTTCTAAAGTTGTATCTGCTTATTGAAACATCTCAATTGGTATTCCGTCATTTCCAGGAACTGACCACAGAAAGCAATAGATTTCATATAAAACAGGTTGTTAGATGTTGAGTAAAGAAAAAAAAAGGGGGGGGGGAGAAAAAAAGGGATAAACACTGTTATACTTAACAACAATAACTGTAAGCCTGAAATTATTTCAAAATTTAGAAAAATGAATACAAAGAAGTTGCCACTTCAAGGGAAATTAAAACACACACATAAAGAATATTAAAGTCATTCTGAGCTAATGATAGCACTCCATATAGTAGCGATGTAAAAATACTGGCTTATAGTTTTTGTTGTTAAGTGCTGTCAAGTTGGTTCTGACCCATAGCAACACTGTATAGGGCTTCCAAAGAGGATGGTGAGCTTGAACTGCCGACCTTGAGGATCAAACCAACTTTGTAGTCCAGTGCATTAGCCCACGGTGCCACACCAGGACTTACAGTTGTTTGTTGTTGTTGTTGTTAATTGCCATTGAGTTAGTTCCGACCCATAGTGACCTGCGGTTCACACAGGCTTTGCAGTCCAGTGCATTAATCCACAGCACCACACCAGGACTTACAGTTGTTTGTTGTTGTTGTTGTTAATTGCCATTGAGTTAGTTCCGACCCATAGTGACCTGCGGTTCACACAGGCTTTGCAGTCCAGTGCATTAATCCACAGCACCACACCAGGACTTACAGTTGTTGTGAAGTGCTGTCGAGTCCGATCCAACCCATTGTTGTTGTTGTTAAGTGCCGTCGAGTCGGTTCCAACCCATAGCGACCCTGTACAGGGTTTCCGAGGGTGTAAATCTTTACGGGAGTATAAAGCCTCATCTTTCTCCCGTGGAGCGGCTAGTAGTTTCGAACTGCTGACCTTAAGGTTCGCAGCCCGATTCGTAACCACTACGCTACCAGAGCTGCCACTGTATAGGTTTCCCTGTAAAAGGTTTCCGAGGAGCAGCTGGTGAGCTTGAACCGCTGACCTTGCAGTTCAAATGACTTTGAAATCTGGAGCTTTAGCCCATACCACCACACCAGGACTTACAGTTGTTGTTGTTGTTGTTAGGTGCCATTGAGTTGGTACTGACTCATAGCGACCTTATGCACAGCAGAACAAAACACTGCCTGATCCTGGGCCAACCTCACTACTGCGGCCAGTCCATTGATGCTGCCACTTGGCCAATCCATCTCATTGGGGGTCTTCGTCTTTTTCTCTGACTCTCCACCTTACCAAACATGATATCCTTCTCCAGTGACTGGTCCCTTCTGACAATATGTCCAAAGTATGAGAGACAAAGTTTGGCCATCTTGGCCTCTAAGAAGTACTCTGGCTTCACTTCTTCCAAAATGGATGTATTGGTTCTTTTGGCAGTCCATGGTACTTTCAATATTCTCCTCTAACACCATAACTCAAAAACATCAATTCTTCTACAGTCATCCTTATTTATTGTCCAGCTTTCACATGCATATGAGGTTATTGAAAGTACCATGGCTTGGGTCAGGCGCACCTTAGTCCTCAAGCTCTTCAGTCTTGTGCAGCAGATTTGCCTAATGCAATACGTCATTTGATTTCTTGACTGCAGTCCTTGACAACTTCAATCTTTTCTCCATTGATAAGAATGTTGTTTATTGGTCCAGTGGTGAGGATTTTTGTTTTCTTGACATTGAGATGTAATGCATATCGAAGGCTGTGCTCTTTGATCTTCATCAGTAAGTATTTTAAGTCCTCTTCACTTTCAGCAAGCAAGAATGTATCATCTGCATATCGCAGGTTGTTAATGAGTCTTCCTCCAATCCTGATGCCACGTTTTTCTTCATATAGCCCAGCTTATCAGATTATTTGCTCATCATACAGGTTGAATAAGTATGGTGAAAGAATACAACCTTAGCACACACCTTTCTTAATTTTAAACCATTCAGTGTTCCCGTGTTCTGTTCGAACACCTGCTTCTTGGTCCAGGTAAAGATTCCTCATAAGCACAATTAAGTGTTCCAGAATACTCATACTTTACAACGTTGTCCATAGCTTGTCATGATCCACAAAATTGAAAGCCTTTACATAGTCAATAAAGCATAGGTAAACATCTTTCTGATATTCTCTGATTTCAGCCAAGATCCATCGGACATCAGCAATGATATCCCTCATTCCACGGCCTTTTCTGAATCCAGTTTGAACCTCTGGAAGTTCTCTGTCAATATATGCTTGCAGCCATTTCTGTATTACCTTTAGTAAAACTTTACTTGCATGGGATATCAAAGAAATTGTCCGATGATTTCTGCATTCCATTGGGTCACCTCCCTTTGGAATGGGCACAAATATGGATCTCTTTCAATCAGTTGGCCAGATAGTTGTCTTCCAAATTTCTTGGCAGAGTTGAGTGAGTGCCTCATGTGCCTCCTCACTTTCTTGAAAGATTTCCATTTTTATTCCATCAATTCCTGGTGCCTTGTTCTTTGCCAATTCCTTCACTGCACCTTGAACTTCCTCCTTCAGTATCAAGGGATGTGAAAATAGCAGAATGAACCCTCATATACTCTTCACTTCAACTGTTAACATTTTAACACTTTTAGTCTATAACATTTTTCTCTGTATTCATGTATTTTTTCATAACCATTTGAGAGTACATTAGAAATATTGTAAGTCTTTCTCCTGAGTACTCCAGTGCATGCTACCTAAGAACATGAACTTTTTCAGACATTGTTATTGTTAGGTTCTGTCAAGTCAGCCTGATGCATAATGACCCCAGTTGACAGATTAAAACGGTCCCATAGGGTTTTCTAGTTCTGGTGTGGTGCTGTGAAATGAAGCACCAGGCCACAATGTCAGATTGAACAGTAAGGTGGGCAGTTTAGACTCACCAGCTATTCCTCAGAGCCTTTAGGGCCACCTATGAGTCACAATCGACTCTACGACAGGTGTTTGTTGTTGTTAATTTTGCTCCCAAGGAGTGTCTGGGTGGTTTCAAACAGCAAACCTTTCAATTAGTTGTTGTTGTTGTTGTTAGGTGCTGTTGAGTCGATTCTGACTCATAGCGGCCCTGTATAGGGTTTTCACGGAGTAGTTGGTGAGTTTGAACTTCTGACCTTGCGGCTCAAACGATCTTGTGGTTGGTGGCTTATCCTATATCATCATGCCAGCACCTAACCATTGTGCCCACAGGACTTCTTTATTCTTATGTAGTTACAGTTGTTGTTGTTATATGCCATGGAGTTGGTTCCAACTCCACAGTATAGGGTTTCCGAGGCTGTAAATCTTTACGGGAGCAGAAAGCC
Organism: Chrysochloris asiatica; assembly: GCF_000296735.1. NCBI lineage: Eukaryota > Metazoa > Chordata > Mammalia > Afrosoricida > Chrysochloridae > Chrysochloris > Chrysochloris asiatica. The sequence continues at coordinate 7,126,453 of NW_006408562.1, read as the reverse complement.
TCATCTTTCTCCAGCGGAACAGCTGGTAGGTTTGAACTGCTGACCGTGAGATTAGCAGGCCAATTTGTGACTACTACACTACCACAGTAAAATCATCAAATCACAATGTTACTGTGAATACTATATAATTATCTAGGTTACAGATCCTATCAAATTGTCCCCCACTTGTCTCCAGAAACGATCCTTTATGAGGGAAAATGTAAAAAGTCACAATCCTCCTCTTGTCCAGGATTATACATGTCTCGCTAATCTTTCATTTAGCAATGTTCTTGATTTTTAGAGCATAAAATCCTTGTCCATGGATCTCAACTCTGAGCCTATGGCTATAACAATGACTTTGCAATTTGTGGTGTGGCGACTTTATTCAGCTATGATTAACATAACTAGAATAACATAACATAGATTCCACAGGACCAAGGAGTGCTTCATGTACATAAGGCTGCTATAAGTTGGAACCAATGTGATAGTACCGAACAACAACAACAACAACAACAATAACATAACTAACCAATATTCCTCTGTCAGTTGTCATACTGTGGTGGTCTGTGTGTCACTGGGATGCTGGAAGTTGTGCATCCAGTATTTCAAATACTTCAGTGTCACCCATGTTGGACAGGTTTCAGCAGAACTTCTAGGCTAAGACAGACTAAGAAGAAGGGGAGGTGGAGCACTTCTGAAAGGTTAGCTGCTGAATATCTTGAATTGCTATGCAAAGTAAAGTATTAAAATGAAATATGCAAAGACCTAGGAGTACGGTGGTTCTGTAGGATAAACCATAGGGTTGGCAGTTTGGGCCCATCAACAGCTTCATGGGAGAAAGATGAGGTTTTCTATTCCCACAAAGATTTACAGCCTCAGAAACACTATACAGGTTCACTATGAGTTGGACCCAACTTAAGGGCACTTAACAACAACAAAGCAAATACCTAAAGTAAGAAAACCAAAAGGGAAGAACTTTTCCTTTTTTGTTTTCTAACACCTGTTCAGCATTTCTCAAGCTGAAAGAACTGAAGAAAAGAATGCAAACCTCAGGTTGAATTTTGAAAGGGTTCTTCAAAATATTGAATAGCACAGGAAACATTAAAAGAAGGTGGAAGGAAAACACAGAGTCATTGTACCCCAAAGAACTGATCAATGCTCAACCCTCAAGGAAACTAACATATGATCAGGAACTGAAAGTACTAAAGGAAGAAGTTTAACCTGCACTGGAGGCATTGGTGAAAAACAAAGCTCCAGGATTTGAAGGAATAGAAATTGAAATGTTTCAACAAACTTATGCAGCACTGAAATTTGGAAGACAGCTACTGGACCAACCAGTTGAAAAAGATCCATATTTGTGGCCATTCCAAAGAAACTGACACAGAAGAGTGTGGAAATTATTGAACATGCAGGTAAAATTTTACTGAAGATAATCAACAGAATGCTGCCAGAAATTCAAGCTGGCTTCAGAAGAGGACGTGAAACTAGGGGCATCATCGTTGATGTCAGTTGGATCTTGGCTGAAAGCAGAGAATACCAGAAAGATGTTTACTTGTGATCTATTGAGTATGCATGGGCATTTGACTATGTGGATCATGAAAAATTACAGCTCCCGTGGAGCTGCTAGGTGGGTTTGAACCTCCAACCTTTTTATTAGCCGCTGAGTACTTCACTATTGTGCTGGTAGGACTCCTGAATGTAGGGTAATCGGGTGCAAACATTTGATGGTGTCTTGGGGCAATACAAAGAAGCCCTGGTGATGCAGTGGGCTAAGTGCTGAGCTGCTAGCTACCCACCAACATCTCTGTAGAGGAAAGATGAAGTAGTCTGCCTCGGTAAAGGTTTACAGCCTCAAAACCTTTATAGGACAGTTCTTCTCTATCCTACAGGCTCACAATAAGTCAGAATCGATTCAATGGCAATGACAGTGGGTTTGTTTTGGGGGTTTTGTTAAGTGATGTTGAATTGGTTCCAACTCATAGTAACCCCTTATAGGGTTTCCAAGTAACAGCTGGTGAGTTTGAACTGTCGACTTTGTGATTTAAATTGACCTTGCAGTCTTGTTCCATACCAGACTCAGAGCAGTACAAATGATCTAGATACACAGTGTTGTTGTTGTTAAATGCTGTTGAGTCGTTTCTGACTCATAGCAACCCTGTATAGGGTTTTCAAGGAGTGACTGGTGGGTTTGAACCACTGACCTCTGACCTTGCAGTTCAAATTGACCCTAAGGTCTGGTGCTTTATCCAACAGCACCACATCAGGACTTAGAGCTTAAATTCTAGGCACTTGGCTTGCAGAAGTCTATGTTTTATAGTGGGATCCCACTCTATTTAGAGTCCTGTCTTAAATTCAGCCTCCATTGAGTTCATTTTGACCATTAACCAGCAATATAAAATGTTTTGTCGTCGAAGAATTTTCTGCCAGGATAACGTGTGTTTAAAGTGGATGACTGGGACTCCCCTAACCAGAACAGGAAGGGGACTAGTCTCTTGCTCTCAGGGACTTGTCTGAGTGGGCCCTGAGGGGAAATTGGGGTGCTGGGGTCATACGGTTATGAGTCATACTCCAACCAAGATTGTCTGAGGGCCCCAGAACCAATTCTGTCAACTTTTCTAATCTGGTCCCTTTCCCACTTCTGTAGTGCCGCATGTGACAATGATGAATTGATCTGCCACCAGTCCTGATTTTTGTGACAACTTTTTCTTTCATGCTGTATAATTAGTTACGAGCCTGTGAATTATTTGGACACCATTATGGCTTCATGCTGATGTTCTCTTTCATCTGGATGATTTGTCTTTGTCAAGTTTCAGACTTAATAAAAGGGTCTCTATGAAATATATTTGAATCTCACCCACATCCTCTTTAGGTCTGAAATCTGAAGGCCTTTTGGTCTGGGGGAGATCAGGGCCAGCAATCAGAGCTCTCACTGCATCTGGAACCTAGACATTCAGTTCAGACGCCATCTTGAATACTTGCGTACTCTGATAACAGAACTGCCAAAGTCAGGAAAAAGCACTTTTGCTCTCAGGCAGAGTGTATTTGAAAGTGAATTAAGGCCACTCTCCTAGCCAGCCCAGGAAGGGGCAGTCTCACTCTCAGGGACTTGCCTGGTGTGCCTCTTGATGGAAATCAGGGTGGGGGTGGGTCACAAGGTTATGAGTCATACCTGAGGGCCTCAGGGCCAACCCTGTAAACATTTCCAGTCTGCAATAGTCCCTTTCCTGTTTCCTTAGTTTGGCATGAAGTAGTCATGTGCATCTGCAATGGTTTTGTGACAAAGTTCTCTGTGCTGTATAAAGTGGGCTTCATGGAGGGGAATCCTTGGGACATCATCATGGCCTCATGCTAACAGTTTCCCCTTTTGGGTGATCTGTTTTTGTCTTTATCCCATTTAAGACAATTAAAGCGTCTTTATATGGGGCACTATGGGTTGGAACAGGCTCGATGGCACTTAGCCACAACAGTAACAAAGGGTCTTTTTAAAATACATTTGAATTGGGAGTCTTCTATACTATACACAGTGCCTTTTGTGGTGCTGTAGGTTAATGCACTGGACTGCAAGGTAGGTTTGAACCACAAAGTCGGCAGTTCAAGCTCACCAGCCACTCCTCAGAAACCCTATACAGGGTCGCTAAGAGTTGGAATAACTCAATGGCACTTAACAATAACAACACACTTCTAGAACAACACTCAGGCCTACTCAGATGATCCCATAGATAAGACAGTAGTAACCCTGGGTTTTTCTACTCCTGTGAAAATTCTGAAAATGGGAACAACTGATTCTATCTCTTTTAAGTCATATTATCTACCTCAGGCAAAAAAGAATCAGCTGCAAACCGAAAGGCGGGCAGTTTGAATCCACCTGGTGTGGCACTGTGGGTTAATGCACTGGACTACAAAGTCAGTTTGAACTACAAGTTCAGCAGTTCAAGCTCAACAGTCACTCCTTGGAAACCCTATACAGGCTTCTATGTGTCAGACCAACTCGACGGCACTTAACAACAACAAAAACAACAATAGTGGCCGTGTGGGAGAAAGACCTAGCAATCTGCTGTCACACAGTTTACAATCAAGAAAGCCCTATGAGACAGTTCTACTGGGTCACCTGGGACTAAGATGAGTCCAAACCCATTAGACCAAACCTAATAATAACACAATACAGGTTGGAACCTCCCTTCAATGCTTAGTTTTTTTCCATTTCTTCTGCAAACTTCTGTCCCTCCCCAGCCTGATGACAGCTCTTCTTCCTCTGATCTCCCAGGGCACTTTACGCCACATTTTCAGCATTGATAATGTTTGCCAATTCCAGAGCTATCTGCACAACTTGAGTCATTTATCTTACTAAGACAGTAAGCATACTGAAGACAAGGACTACATCCCAACTTAGTGATTTACACTATGGGGAATCTCTTATTTTCCCTGAGAACTCCTCCTCCCAACACAGTGATCTGCAGCTGTTGTGTTGTTGTGGAAGGCCCAGTCATGTGGCCCCCAGTGACTGGGCACAGGTAAGGCATACTTAGGTAACATCCTGTGCCTGCAGAGGCAGAGAAAACCAGACTGAAGAAAGACGAATGAAAAAGAGACAGAGCGATAGGAAGTGAGGACTGCTTTCTGAGGACTTTCTCGTTCTTGGGTACTGTGAAAAACATTGTCTATACTGACAAACACTCAAGTAGTCCAATCTGTACTCATTTTAGTGAGAGTGAGGTTTTCTTTATTCGATTTTGCAAAATTGGGTGTCCAGCCCCATAGACACAGGCAGATGTGCCGCATGGCCATTTGACAAAGAGTTTTATTAACCTAACTTGGAAAAATCCCCTCCTCCATTTCCCCTTTACTGGGTGCTTTGGAGTTTAAGGATCTTTCCTGAATGGTGCCTACTAGTCCCTACAGGGAGCATTCTCATCTAAAGTTAATTTCTTCCCCTCCCCATGAACTTCCCCTACTTCTTTGATGGGTGTATTCTTATTTTAAAAGAGTCTAGTAAGTCATGCCAACCTGCTATCCCCAAGATATCCTTGATTCTGAAGATGGACCACCCCACAGCTATGTCTCACAGTACTATCCCTTGAGAGGTGTCATAGCATTCAAGCCCTGTTGTTATTAGTTGCCAGAGAGTCACCTCCTACTCTTTGATTCTTGGTGTACTCATGCTCAATATAACAAAATGTGGTCCAGTCCCATGCCATCCTCATGATTGGATGATTGTGATCCATAGACCTTCGTCGGCTAATTTCCAGGAGTAGACAACCAGACCTTTCTCTAAGAGCTTAAAAACTGAAACCTGTTCAGCATCACAGTAACACGCAAGCCTCCACTGACAGATTGGCTGTGGCTGTGGCTTCAGGAATTGCATTGTCTGAGAATCAAACCCTGGTATCCTCCCTGGAAGGAGAGAATTCTACCAGGGAACCACCAATACCTCAAATTCTAACCCTGTTGTTGTTGTGTGCCAGTGATCTCATGTTCGAGAGAAGAAGTGCCCCAAAGGGTTTCTAGGCTGTAATCTTCATGGGTCCTGGTGTGGCGCTGTAGGATACGCATTGACCTCAAGGTCAGGTTGAGGTCGGGTTGAACTGTAAAGGTGGCCATTCAAATTCACCAGCTGCTGCTGGGAAACCCTGTAACGGGTTGTTGTAAGTCTGAACTGACTCAATGGTACTTAACAACAAGAAACTTCAGGGGAGCCCATTGCCAGATCTTTCCTTGTAGAGTAACTTGTTGTTGTTGTTGTTAAGTGCCATCGAGTCGGGTCCGACCCATAGCGACCCTGTACAGGGTTTCCAAGGGTGTAAATCTTTACGGGAGTAGAAAGCCTCATCTTTCTCCCATGGAGCGGCTGGTAGTTTCGAACCGCTGACCTTAAGGTTCGCAGCCCGATTCATAACCACTATGCTACCAGTAGTGAGCTCAAACTGCTGCCCTTTCAGTGCACAGCCAGGGCTCCCTATTCTTATTTTAAAGTTCCACAAAGCACTCTGGAATCAAGCCCTTAAGCCACATGAGTTGTTTTCCTTTACTTGCAACACAAAAGCTTTAACTCAGATGTATATATTCAACAACATTTTTGACACGAAATCTTTTAATCATGAACTCTTTATGCCTTTTCTTCTTGCTTTGCACACACTCATTCTTGTATTTTAAACTTGTCAAAATTTTCCTGTACCGTACTGTGATTCATAGGACCCCTAGTGGTATAGTGGATTAAGCGTTGGTCTGCTGACCACAAGCTTGATGGTTCGAACCCACCATCTGCGAAAGATGAGGAAGTCTGCCCCTATACAGAGTCACAGACTCAGAAATGCGGTGGAGCAGTTCTACTTTGCTCTATTTTGTTGTTAAGTGTTTTTGAGTCAGTTCCAACTCATAGTGACCCTATATAGGGTTTCTAAGGAGCAGCTGGTAAGTCTGAGCCACAGATCTTGTGGTTCAAACCAACCTTATAGTTCAGTGCTTTATCCCACAGCGCCACACCAAGGGTTGCTATAAGATGGGGTCAAATTGATGGCAATGGGTTGTTGTTTGTTGAGTTGTTAAATACAATTCACCATCACCTGCCTATCAGTTTGTAGTACCACAGGGACATTCAGATTGCAGTGATTCTGGAAGCTATACCAATGATATTTCAAATACCAGTAAGGTTATCCATGATACAGGTTTCAACGGTGCTTCCAGACTAAGGGAGACTAGGAAGAAAAGCCAGGAGCTCTGCTTCCAAAATTTAGCCAATGGGATCTGTTGCAGACCGTGTAAGACTAGTCAGAGGTTCGAGGCCCTCTAGGGCTGAGTGTAACAAATGAGGCCACTGGCAGT
>NW_006408562.1:7117514-7118825 GCF_000296735.1 Chrysochloris asiatica | reverse complement strand
TCTACCACAGCTAATAACAACAACAAAGAAATGTTTATCCATCTCTGCCTACTTGATCGGCCATGGAGGTGGGATTGCTATTTATTCCCCTCTATAACCTCAACATCTAGCAAAGTATTTAACAGGTTAATGCACTCAGAGAATGTGCATGGCATGCAAGGGTCCAGTTTCTCTACACCTATAAATATCAAGTAAGGAGCTCTGGTAGCGTAATGGTTATGAATCGGGCTGCGAACTGTAATGGTCAGTAGTTCAAAACTACCAGATGCTCTGCAGGAGAAAGATGAGGCTTTCTGCTCTCGTAAAGATTTACAGACTCGGAAACCCTGTACAAGGTCACTATGGGTCGGAACCAACTCGATGGCACTTAATAACAACAACAACATAAATAACAAGTAGATGATTTTCAGGTAAGAGAAAAGAATACTGAGTCTGCTCAAAATTATTGGTGGCTTTGGAGGGCAGATAGTTACTATGAAGGAAATACAACCAAAAGGTTAAAGGTTCTAGTTTACCCAGAGGAATCTTTGAGGGGGAGGGGGAAAGACCTTCAAATCTACTTGTAAAAAATAGAATCAACTATTGAAAACTCAATGGAGCCAACATAGTTCATAAGTTGGAATTGACTCAACATCACCTGGTAGTGGTACATTGCCTAATGATATAAAATTTAACAGGCCAAAATTCTTACAAATCCAAGCAAGGATACCAATTCTACCTTAAATGTGCCACTATATAATTGAGTATCTCTTATTTTTGGCATCCTTGGCACAGAAATTATACTCATCATAGAAAAATACAGGTAGAAGACAATCCTTGGGCTATTAAATAAATCAGGTTGAAGAAAAGAATGCCAGGTCACATGTTCTTGGAAGTGTATCAGAGGATGGAATTTATCACTTTAAAAATAATTGTGAAATGTGTGGATTTATGACAAAGAAGACATATTGCCTCTGTATTTCTCTAAAAGAGGACTCTGTTTTAATGAGAAATGGCAATACTGTTCCTCTAAGGATAAACAGTTCAGACAAAAATGGAAGACTTGGCTTGGTGTCTTACTTGATATTTATTACTGTGAATGCTAAAACCACAAGAAAATAACTGAATGACTGGAAATGTTCCTTTCTCCAAGGCCCAGTTGCATAGATAATAGAACTGGAATCAGCTTTGGAAAACCTGGATCCAAGCATGGCCCTGCTATTTAAAGGCTGTGAGCCCTTAAAAGAGTCACTTTATTTTTCTGTCCTCTGGTTTCCTTTATCTGTATAATGGAGAGAAGCATACCTGGCAGGGTTATTTATTTAAAAAAAT
>NW_006408562.1:7081944-7083345 GCF_000296735.1 Chrysochloris asiatica | reverse complement strand
CGCAGGTTGTTAATGAGTCTTCCTCCAAATATGATGCTACGTTTTTCATCATAGAATTCAGCGTCTCGGATTATTCATACAGGCTGAATAAGTATGGTGAAAGAACAAAACCCTGTCGCACACCTTTTTTAGTTTTAAATCATTCAGTGTTCCCATGTTCTGTGTTAACAACTGCCTCTTGGTCCAGGTACAGATTCCTCGTGAGCACAATTAAGTGTTCCGGAATACTCATACTTCACAATGTTATCCATAGCTTGTCATGATCCACACAATTGAAAGCCTTTGAGTAGTCAATAAAGCACAGGTAAACATCTTTTTTTATATTCTCTGCTTTCAGCCAAGATCCATTGGATATCAGCAATGAGATCCCTCATTCCACGGCCTCTTCTGAATCTGGCTTGAACCCCTGGAAGTTCTCTGACAATGTATGCTTGCAGTCATTTCTGTATTACCTTTAGTAAAACTTTACTCTTATGGGATATCAAAGAGATTGTCCAATGATTTTTGCATTCTGTTGGTTCACATCCTTTTGGAATAGGCACAAATATGGATCTCTTCTAATCAGTTGGCCAGATAGTTGTCTTCCAAATTTCTTGGCAGAGATGAATGAGTGCCTCCTATACTTCCTCACTTTCTTGAAAGATTTCAATTTTTATTCCATCAATTCCTGGTGCCGTGTTTTTTGCCAATTCCTTCAATGCACCTTGGACTTCCTCCTTCAGAATCATTGGCTCTTGGTCATATGCTACCTCTTGAAATGGTTGAACATTAACCATATCCTTTTGGTATAGCGACTCTGTGTATTCCTTCCATCTTCTCTTGATGTTTTCTGCATCTTTCAATAATTTGCCCAGAGAATCTTTCAATAACGAAAATAGAAGCTTGAATTTTACACTTCAGTTCTGCCAGTTTGAGAAATGCTCAGCATGTTCTTCCTTTTGGATTTTTGACTCCAGATCTATGCACATTTTGCTGTAATAGTTGGCTTTATCTTCTCGAGCTGATCTTTGAAATTTTCTGTTCAGCTCATTTTTTCCGTTTGCTTTAGCATCTCTATGCTGGAAAGCAAGTTTTAGTGTCCTTCTGACATCTATTTTGAACTTTTCCTTCTTTCTTGTCTTCTCAAAGATTTTTTTGCTTTCTTCATGTATGATGTTCTTGATGTCATCCCATAACTCTTCTGGTTTTCAGTTTTTGGTGTTTAATGTATCAAATCTGTTCTTCAGATGATCTCTAAATTCAGGTGGGATAAATTCAAGGTCATATTGTTCTTGTTTTCATTTTCTTCAGCCTCAATTTGAATTTGTATATGATTAATTGATGGTCTGTCCACAGTCTGCCCCTGGTCTTGTTTTCACTGATGATATGGAGCTTTTCCATCATACTTTCCGCAGATGTAGT
>NW_006408562.1:7075718-7080615 GCF_000296735.1 Chrysochloris asiatica | reverse complement strand
CTTCAATTCCTACTTTGTTGAGTATTTTTACCAGGAATGAATGTTGGATTTTGTCAAATGCCTTTTCTGCATCAACTGATATGAAAATGTGGTTCTTTTCCTTTTTCTCATTTATATGGTGGATTACATTTATTGTTTTTCTAATGTTGAACCATTCTTGCATCCCTGACATGAATCCCACACTGGTCATGATGTATTATTTTTTTGATGTGCTGCTGGATTCTGTTGGCTAGGATTTTGTTGAGAATTTTTGCATCTATGTTCATGAGGGATATTGTTCTATAATTTTCTTTCTTAGTGTTTGCCTTCTCTGGTTTTGGTATCAGGGTTATGCTTGTTTCATAAAATGTATTATGAAGTTTTCCATCCTATGAAGACATTTTAATACAAGGCTCTGGGAGATTTTTATACATCCCACCATGTTTTTCATTTGGTACCAATATTATGGTCTCCAATTTCCTCTAACAATAGTTTGTGATAATTATAATTTGTAAATAAAAACTGAAATCAATTACTGGTGAGTTTGCAGTTCTGTTTAATGTATACAAGACTGAGTAAAAGACTAATTAAAAAAGAAACCCATATCATTATTATCATGAAAGATAAACATTATTATAGTGAAATACTGCTATGCAGTTTAAAAAAAATGTTCTGGGTTTATGCTTTTATGTGAGGTTATTAGGTTTGTGAATTATTTTTAGAGTCACAAACTTAATATATTAATATTCCAGCATATTTTCCTTTGGCAAGGAATGATTTTTGCATGATAAAATGTTATCTAAAGTTTTTAATATCAGCCTTATAATTAATCATATCTAATCTTCTACTGCTTGCTGAAATTTTGCTAAAAAGTCCTTATTTCTTTTGCATGTAATTAACTATGGGTTAGAGTGGGCTGTTTTGTTGACTATTATATATTTTTTAACCTTTTGTTTGTTAAGTTGTTGTTGTTATCTTTAAGTTCTGTCAAGTCAGTTCTGACTCATAACAACCTGTATAGAGTTTCCGAAGAGTGGCTGGTGAGTTTAAATTGACTGGGGGGGTCCAGTACTTGTCCTACAGCATCAAACACCTAATACTAAATATGGCTAATATAGTTCTTAAATTGAAGAAAAACATTATAAAACATTATGCCATTTATATAAAGTTTATAAGTATCCAAAATAATAATATATATTGTTTAGGTGCAAATATGCTCATCCATAGAGCATTTGTGATTTTTAATATAAAGAAGTGGTTAGGTAAAATAATGCCCAATTAAGACAAACTAATGGAGAATGACAAAAGCTTAAGTCAGAGTTCTTTAAATACAACTATTTAGAATCAGACCTATTTAGTAGGCAAAAATTTAAAAGGTTATAGAGAAATAGAATACAAGTAACAAATTTGTTTATTTGAACATGGAAAGCCTTTGCACTTGCTGCTTAGATACAACATTCTCTTCTGGTCTAGGTACTTTGAATGACCTAAAAAATTGTGATATTTACTGTAAGTCCACTACAAACATTTAATGAACTTATTTGACATGTAATAGAATAGACTTGAGAATCAGTATGCATCCCTGAAGTCATTTCTGTAAAAGATGTGTTACTACATCATAGTTTTAGAAAACAGCTACTGTGTCCAGGACTAACTTTCAAGAGAGAAATAAAGAATGTCATCTTCACTGACGTAGCTTTTCAAAACACTGGAGGCCATCTGACTGCCATGTGACCCTCCTGGAGTTGCAGTTTCCAGCACAGCCTCTGCTCAGCACTGAGAATGCCAGACTCTCTCACTATAGCCCTGTTCTGCCTGGAGCTGCTTCTCGGAACCTGCAGTATGCACAGAGTCTGCTGCAAGATGGATATTTCTTTATAGTCTCCTAGGTCAGAAACATCTCCAGGATGCCACAGTCTGTGTGAAAAGCAAACATAACAGCATGTGGGTTAACATGCAGCTCTTTATTTTACTTCCACCTCCCATCTTTAGCCTGAGGGCTTCTGTCTGTCATTTCAGGTCTAGTTTCCCAGGAAGAGTAGCTTAGAAGATTCCCAGAGCCTCACATTTGATGGTATAACTCTCATGGCCTTTACTAACCATCTAAACTGAAAACAGCCTTCCAAAGGAATGCATGTTCCATCCTTACCACTGAAATTTAGGGGATCTTTCCCTCTTCCCAGAGTCCAGATAGCCCTACCACTCTTGTGTCTCCAGAAATAAATAGGCTATCCTGTTGATAGTCTTAAGATCTCAGAACAACAGAGAGAAAGAGAAAGAGGGATACAGATAGACAGAGAGACATAGCAATATAACCATGTGCATTACAATGGCAATAATTAGAAATTCAAACAAAAAAGATACTAAATTGTAACCATTCTCATCCAAGGAGTTTCCACAGATGTATATTGGACAGCTCGGGATCTAGCATTGTTCATAGAGTTGTGAAATTTACTCAGAAAGTCTGAGTCAGCAAGCAGAGCCTAGAGGGTTGAGAAATATGCTCAGTCTAGTCTCTATATAAGATAACAATATACTTTCTGATCTCTCTATGATGTTTTCTTTTCCTATCTATGATGCTGAACTCAGTTCTGAGCCACTGGAAGAATGGAGACATTGATTCATTCAATCATGGATGGAATATGAATCCACTAACCTTGAACTTTGTGAACCTTGGCCTGGCCCAGCTGCATGATGTGCTCCTAGACAAAGTTGCTCAGGTACTCGAGGTCCCTGTTGGCACCTTCGAACATGATTGAGTTCTGTGTGTCCCCACTGGATGCAAAGTGGATGATGGGGAAGCCCTCTTCTTTGCAGCGGTCACTGATAAGGGAGAGTGAGGAAAACTGTCAATCAAATACATTAGTGCAATCAAAACATTCCAGGATATACAGAAGCTAATAGATTTTGTCAAAGCCAATCCAGCACTTCAAAACATCCTAAAGGGAGTTCTTTGGAATGAAAACCAGCAAGAACAGACAACAACCAGAGATTGCAAATTTGGTAACACCACCTGGAACTCAGTCAAGAGATAGCAGAGTTCAGAAAGGAACAGAATTACAGCAATGAATTCAGAGGACCTGTGAGGCCAGCCAAAGATCAAAATATTAACAATGTCAAAGAAGGGAAAATATAGGAACAGGGATCCAGGTGGTGAGGAGGTTGAGTAGATGTCTTAAACACAGGGAAAACTTAACATACTATAGGGTAACCCCAAAGAAAATTAATGCTTCACAATTTACCATGAAAATGAAGATCCAAGCAGAACAAGGAAACACTAAAACAAAGGACAAATCAAACCGACAAGAAATAGCACAAAAAACATGAATGCAACACAAGAAGGCATGCAAAACAAAGGAACAAAGAGCACCACAAAAAATTAACATAATGACAGCAGGTAATCCATACCTATCGATAATTGTACTGAATGTCAATGGATTAAATGCACCAGTGAAGAGAAAGAGAGTGGCTGAATGGATAAGAAAAAAAGACTGTTTTTAAAGTCTTAATTGCACTTTTAATTTAGAGCTTGCCTCTTCTCTCTAAAAGGTTTGGGGTTGGGTGGGATAGAGTAGGAGGGACTTGATTTGTATGTCCTCATGCTGAGGGTAGAGCGTTTGCAGTGCTGTGCTGTGGAGTCGATTCTGACTCATAGCAACCCTGCATAGGGGTTCTGAGGCTGTAAATCTTTACAGGAACAGAAAGCCTCATCTTGCTCCCATGGAACCAGTGGTTGTTTCAAACTGCTGACCTTGAGGTTAGCAGCCCGATTTGCAACCCTACACTACCAGAGCTCCTAGAGGGCAGAGTGGGGATGTGGAAAGACAACCGTGTCCTGACAAGGCTTGGGAGTCAGTGTCCTTGGAGTGTGGAGGTTAATGCGCTGGACTGCAAAGTAGGCTTGAACCACTAGGTCAGCAGTTCAAGCTCACTGGCCACTCCTCAGAAATCCTTTACAGGGTTGCTATCAGTCAAAACTGACTCAATGGCACATAACAACAACAAAAAAGAGTCACTTCTTCCAGCTGAAAGAGTGATATCCCTACATCACTTCACCTGAGGAGGGCTTTCAATGCTAATTGTCGGTCCTTAAAGGTAGCATTATAATGTTCTTATACTTGGATTAAAATTAAGGTAAATCACCCTCTGAAAATTTAATTAATTCATATATTCATCCAATAAGCCCTTACTGAAGAACTACCATGTTCCAGTGATTATGAGAAAGTCTTAAGAATTCACAATGAATAAGATAATTTCATCAAGTCTTGGGTAATTTCTGTGACCTGTGAAGTTAACCTTAAACAAGTCTCTCTGATCTTCAACTAGCTTGGTGCTACACACAGGTGAAGATTCTTCCCCATCATCTGTACAATGCTGAATGCTTATAACTAAATGGTCCAAGGGAGTCCTTGTGTGGTGCTGTAGGTTAATGCGCTGGACTGCAAAGTCAGTTTGCACTGCACGGTTGGTGGATCAAGCTCACAGCTGCTCCTCAGAAACTCTATACAGGGGTGCTATGGATGGGAATCGACTTGACGGCACTTAGCAACAACAACAAATGGTCCAAAGAGGGAGCTTCCTTCTCAGATGTAAGTTCACAGAGATCATTGTAAAAGCCATAAAAATAGGTACAACATATTAGGAAATATCAGTGAATGTCTCTTGGGAATCTGTGCCTCATTTCAAAACAACTTCTCATTTATTACTGATGTATATCTTTTTTTCTTTTTTTTCATAGCTTATTCTAACTAGCCCCACATGAAATTTCAATTCTCCTAGGACTGAGATGAAGAAATTCATGAAAAAGACCAAATTCTTTTTTATTATTTTTTAAGTATGAGGGTGAAAATAGTAAATTTAGAAAGAAGCCTTGTTCATGCTTATGATCACGGCAATCTGATGTATGTTTAGAATCAAA
>NW_006408562.1:7062288-7064693 GCF_000296735.1 Chrysochloris asiatica | reverse complement strand
ACCAACAGATCTGTGTTGGAAGAAGTGCAGCCAGAGTGCTCCTTGGAGGCCAAGATGGCCAAACTTCATCTCTCAAACTTCGGACATATCGTCAGGAGGGACCAGTCATTAGAGAAGGATATCACGTATGGTAAGGTGGAGGGTTAGATAAAAAGAGGAAGAACCCAATAAGATGATTTGACCAAGTGGCAGCATTGATGAATTCAAGCATGGCAACAGCAGTGAGGTTGGCCCTGGATCAGGCAGTGCATAAGGTCACTGTGAGTCGGTACTGACTCGATGGCACCTAAAAACAACAGCAAGTAACAAAAAGAATAAAGAAAAGTGAACAGATCTTTGACATCTACTGGGCCTGATCAAACATACCAACATATGCATAACAGGAATCCCAGAAAAATAAAGAATGAAAGGAACAGAAAAAGATATTTGAATGAAATAAAGGCAGGAAAGATTCATCTATGCATCAAGAAAGGTCAACATACTCCAAATAAGCTAAACTCAAAATGATCCATATTATCATAGGCCCAGTAAGATTAACAGTTGATTTCTCATCTGAAGAATGGATAAAAAAACAAAGATATAACTAGATAATGTCTTCAAGAGACCCACTTTAGCTTCAGAGATACAAATAGGTTGAAAGTAAAAGAAAAAAGATGCAGAAAGATTCCTTGAAAATATTAACCAAAAGGCAGCTGAGGTTTCTACACTAATATCAGTCAAATATACTTAAAAGACAAAAATTGTACTGGAGACAAAGGAAAAAATTTTTATAATTATGAATTGGTCCATACATCAGGATGATGTCATCATTATGCATGTATGTACACCTAACAACAGAATCTCAAACTGGTTTTGCAGAAACTGTAGAGTATATAAATGCTGGGAATTCTTACAATTTTGAATTTTGTTTTGGATGATAATCTTAAAAGTACTATTTTCCACTTTGAAGATAACAAGATTTGCTATAATCACTCACAACTGGAAATATTTTAATAGAATAAGACTTTATTGCCTTAAATTGATACATTGGTAGGGATTAGGATTGACTATGAGAGATGGAGACTTAAAGTAACAGTGGTTTAACATGATGGAAGGGTATTTTTTCTCAAATAAAAAGGCCAAAGGTAGGAAATCAATGGCTGGAAAGACAGTTCCCTATTCATAACATGACCAGGGAACCAGCTTCCTGCAAGCTCACTGCTCTATTGTCCTTACCGTGTGATCCTCATCCTGATGTTAGAAGCAGCTGCTGGATGGAGGCACAGATGAAGAAAAAGCATGAGTCAGTTATCTCTGGCTGTTGGCTTCACTTTATTTTCTATGCAACTTTTTATTATGAGCATTTTCACATATAAAGATGGAAAACAAAATACAATGAGAACATTGTACTGTCCACCTAAAATCAACCATTATTAGCAGACTCATCCCCTCAGATAACCAAAGCATTTGAAAATAATTGTGCACATCATAGTTGACCCTTAAACTTTTATTTTGTGTCTCCTAAAAATCATATTGAAGAACACAGTGGCTCCATAGGATAAGCACTGTACTGCAAGCCACATACCAGCTGCTCCACGGGAGAAAATGAGGCTTTCTGCTCCCATAAAAGTTTACAAGTCTTATACAGGGTCACAATGAGTTGGAACCAACTCAATGGCACTTAACTACAGAAACAACAAAAATAATTTAAAAGAAAAATTGTTTTAATCTGCTCTCACTCAAAATATAATAATCACAGCGAAGAAAATGACAATTTTATGATGTCATCCACTACCCAGTTTATATTCAAAACTTCCCAATTGTTCCAATCAAGGCTGACAGACTAGTTGCTTTTTACATCTCTTCAATCTCTTGTAAACTGGAATAGTTCACCTCAATTTTTTTCAATATATTAACTTTTTGAAGAATGCAGATCAGTTCACATGAGCTGCCTCATGTCATGTCCCACCTTGTGAAATTATCCTCATGGTGGTGGTTGGTGGTTATGTGCCATGGAGTCGGTTCTGACTCATAGCCACCTTATACAGGGTTTCTGAGGCTATAAATCTTACGGGAGCAGAAAGCCTTCTCTTTCTCCTGCGGAAGAGCTGGTAGTTTTGAATTGCTGACCTTGCAACTTGCAGCCCAATTCGTAACCACTATACTACCAGAGCTCTGTGTTAATGTTTTCTTGTATCCTATTCTCCCTGCAAATCAGAAGATAAACATAGAAACTTGACCAGGTTTAGGTTCAGTTTTGACAACATTTTTGGACAAGAATTCTTCATGGGTGGTGTGATGTGCTTTATAATGCATCGCATAAGGAGGAATGTGACCTGGGGTTGTACTATTCACAGTTTGGGGTGCAGAGCTTGGTCATTGGTTACAGACATCGTCCACATCTTCCTAGTACAAAACTCCACTTA
>NW_006408562.1:7057980-7062188 GCF_000296735.1 Chrysochloris asiatica | reverse complement strand
TTATTTTTTAAGTATGAGGGTGAAAATAGTAAATTTAGAAAGAAGCCTTGTTCATGCTTATGATCACGGCAATCTGATGTATGTTTAGAATCAAAGATGCGATACAGCATTCTTTTAGGAACAACAAAACAGTAATCCAACAACCTGGAGTGTGTACAGATGATGACCAGGGTAGAAAAAAACCACATGCCTAAAGGTTCATTTCAAATACAGTACACGCTGCATTTCCAGATAACAACCTTCACCCATTAATATTTCAAAGAGGCACCACAAGTGCTTATTTCCATTTCTAGGGGGCCTGCAAATAGTCATTGAAACTACCTTCTGACATATATAAACTCTTCGGCTGCTATGTTGTTGTTGTTAAGTGCCGTCGAGTCGGTTCCGACCCATAGCGACCCTGTACAGGGTTTCCGAGGGTGTAAATCCTTATGGGAGTAGAAAGCCTCATCTTTCTTCCGCGGAGCGACTGGTAGTTTCGAACCGCTGACCTTAAGGTTTGCAGCCCGATTCGTAACCACTACGCTAAGAAGGGCAAATAGTTACCTATCTGAACAGTGTCATTTGTAGCAACATTAGCTTCAGAAATTGCTTCCTGCTGTGTCTGTTATTTCTGAAAAGCTAGATGTAAATATGAAATATATGGTTTGATTCATTGACTTCACCACTGGATTTCTACTAGAAATCAACTAAGAAGAATTTAGAGGTCATTTCAAGCAATTCCAAAGTGAGAAGGTCAGGATTTGAATTCTCATTAATGCTGATAATTGTTAGCAATTGGCAGAGGATTTGGTTTTTGCTTCATGGATCTCTCCATAGGACCGTTGAGTGTCCTCACCATATATTGCAGCTGACTCCTCACCAAAGTGAACCATCCAAGAGAACAAGACAGAGTGACAATGCCTTTTATGACCTACCTGAGAAGTCACATACTGTCACTTTCACTGATAAATCTGGGTGTGAAGTATACAAGGATGGGCATCAAAGCATGAGGATTGTGGGGCTCTGTCTTAGAGGAGCTCTGGTAGCATAGTGGTTACAAATCGGGCTGCTAACTTCAGGGACAGCAGTTCGAAACTACTAGCTGTTCCACGGGAGAAAGATGAGACTTTCTGCTCCCGTAAAGATTTACAGCCTTGGAAACCCTGTACAGGGTCACTATGAGTCAGAACCGACTCCACGGCACATAACAATAACAAAAACATCTTAGAGTTTGAGTCCCACAGTTTCACACAACAAAGAAATCTCCATTATTTTGGTTTGTTTGATGGACAAACCTCTTTATAAATATGAGGCAAGAATCAAATTCTGTATTTAAGTGTAAACACAAAGTTGTTGTGAATCATCTAAAAGACAGGGAATGTTATAGGAATGCAACCACTAGGTAAGTATAAGGTAAGACTGAACTTACTTTGTTTACAACTCTACTGAAAGTTTTTCAACTCTTCCTGTCACCAACAACAATGTCATTCAAGGGATTTGAGCAAACACAGTACACCTGAATCAGTCTACATTCATGATATTTGTGTTCATGGTAATTCTCTGCTTAAATGCAGACATTTAACCTTGCATCCACCAATGCTGCACATTTACATATAAAAACACATATTCTACTATAAATAAGTTTCTTTGAATTTCTCATTTACTTTATAAAGGGAGTCCCCACATGGTACAACCAGGAAGATCAACTGAGCTTTAGTGTCTTGAGATTTTATTGGCGTTGCATGCCATAGGCATAGTTGAGTGACTCTGCGCCCAGGTGGTTGAACTCAATCTCCAGCTTGTCAGTCCTTTCTGGCATCATCAACTTACTCTCATAGTCAACAAGTTGTTAGCAGTTGACGGAGGAGTCGGTTTCTTGCCCTCAGCTAATGAATGCACTCAGCTGCCAGTGGAAATGTTAGAAATTCCACCCACAGAGAGGCCTGGTGGAAGAAAGTGATAGTGACCTACTTCTGAAAAACCATCCATTGAGAGCCTCGTGGAGCATAGTTCTACTCTGATACATATGATGTCGCCATGATTCGGAGTAACTCAAGGGCCGCTGGTTATAATTAGATTATTGTGTTTGGTTTTTGTTTTATTTTTTAATGTGTTGTTTATGTTTTAAATTGTGGGTGCAGGGAGGTTACATAATTTAATAATTTTATTTCAGCATATTCAAAGTGTGGTTATGGTATATGTAAAGAAAAGTGTGGAAAGGTCTAGATCTAATAAGGTTGAGAACCACTCTTCATCCAGTGACTTCTTTTTCATTTAAAAGTTGGAGCCTGGGCAGAGATCTCTTAACTAATGAGAGAAAGAACCAGTAGGAAAATTCACATTGAATCCCAGCCCAGTCAATTTCCACTGTCTCAAGCTCCAATTACTACTTTAGTTTTGATTTACTAATCATTTTCCACGTTGGGAACTTCAGCCTCGAATCAACTGTTGGTCATATTCATCCCATGCTTTAAACTACCTCCTCCTCACCCTTCCAGAGAAAGCAATTTATATCATTCCCATGAATTATGTATCATTACAAATCAAAACTGATCAAATTGGAAGAGAAATTGTATATCCACCAATATATTCCACTGGGACTTTTTCAAATTGGCAGGGATTTTTATTTGTTTTACAAAACTTTTATGTTAATCATGGTGATGTTAATATGCAGAACAACATTTTACCCCAAATAGCATATCACACAGGCAGAGTTTAATTTCTTTTCAGAAACCATCTAATTGAAATTCTTATTTTTAAAAGGAAATTTAAACATTGGAAATGTGTTTTCTGAGGCAGGAAGTCAGAATGATGTTTTCATTATACAGACATGATCTCAAATTAGGTAAAATAATATTATGATCCCATGAAAAACAAAATTGGGGCTGATGAACTATTATCTTTAAACAGATCAGACCCATTAAACAAATGGGATTTAAACACAGATGGATGTGTGCTATTTTAAGTTGAAATGTTGCCAAATGAGAATTCAAATTTCTGTTTTCCAAATAAATCACTTAGTTGTGATAATGACTGGATTCTTCGCTATGGAATTTTAGTTTGAAAAATTGGATCTAGAGGGGACCAAAATTCAGGATCATCATCCTGGTGCCGTAAGAATGATATTCTAAATCTGCACCTGTTTAATTTTTAACTCCAGACATTTTTATTTGATAGAGGTAGAGTTTGATCAATTTTAAAGATAATTAAAAACAAAACAAAACACTGGTCAATAAATCAAACACACAGTCTATTTCTGAACAACTGCAAAGGCATTTTTGTGGAGTCGTTACTCTTTATAAAAAGGAAAACATTTCTTTAGCTCTTAGTTTGGTAGTGTTGAGCATTATACCAGGTGCCAGTTAAATAAAACTTGAGCTTGCCATTTGCTGATCACCTACCAAATGAAACAATTCAGATTTCATAGAATCCCTCTAGCCACCCTGTGGTTATCGGAGAAATCAGATAATTAATTAGCTACAAAACCTGTAACTGCTCTGAGTCTTTTCCTCAGAATGACTCAGAGCAGTTACAGGTTTTGTACCTGTGTTACAGGTTTTCCACAGAGCTGGAGGGAAGTCAGACCCAGATTTTTCAGTGCCAGACACTAGAATTTTTCACCACATTCAACACGCTCATCTGAAGATGACTGAGATTAGGTCTTATTTTCAACCTCTCATGATCATGTGGTGGAGAAAAACACAGTCTTTCCCTGGAGTTAAACACAGTCTAGCTGAGGAATATAAATCAGTGTGTTTTAAACATATAACATGCCCAGAGGCATATAACTCCCATAGCACATACAGGAAATTAATGCTCGAAAGGGTTGTGGTTTGGAAAATAAAAAACAAATAACACCCCATATAATGTGAGTGCTGTTTGCGTAAAAATACAGCAACAATCAAAGCAGTAGTTCTCAAACTGGATTTACAAGACGACATTAGGGAAAATGGTGGAGTAGTGGTCTCTAAAAATTCTCTCCTCTATGGAAACAATAAGAAAATGGACAAAAAAAGGAACAGAACTAACTTTGCAGAACAAAGCACTGTGTGGTCTTGAGCCATCTTCACAATTGTTGTTATGTTTGACCCTGTTGCTACTTTGCCTCCATCAATCCAACTTGTTGAAAGTGTTCTTTTTCAATGACCCTCCACTTTATCAAGTATGATGTCCTTTTCAAGGGACCGATGTCTCCTAATAACTGGAGATGAAATCTTGCCATCCTT
>NW_006408562.1:7011743-7047755 GCF_000296735.1 Chrysochloris asiatica | reverse complement strand
CAATTGTTGCCACACTTGAGCCCATTGATGCTGCCACTTTGCCAATCCATCTCACTGGGGGGTCTTCCTCTTTTTCTCTGACTCTCCACCTTACCAAATGTGATATCCTTCTCCAGCGATTGGTCCCTCCTGACAATATGTCCAAAGTATGAGAGACCAAGTCTGGTCATCTTGGCCTCCAAAGAGCACTCTGGCTGCACTTCTTCTAACACGATCTGTTGGTTCTTTTGGCAGCCCATAGCACTTGCAACATAACTCAAAAGCATAAATTCTTCTACAGTCTTCCTTATTCACTGTCCAGCTTTCGCATGCATATGAGGTTATTGAAAACACCATTGCTTGGGTTAGGCACACCTTAGTCTTCAAGCTGACATCTTTGCTTTTCAACACTTTAAAAAGGTCTTGTGCGCCACATTTGTCTAATGCAATACATCGTTTGATATCTTAGCTGCTGCTTTTGTGAGTGTTGATGGTTGATCCAAGAAGAATGAAGTCCTTGACAACTTCAATCTTTTCTCCATTGATAAGAATGGTGTTTATTGGTCCAGTGGTGAGGATTTTTGTTTTCTCTACATTGAGATGCGACCCATACTGAAGGCTGTCGTCTTTGATCTTTATCAGTAAGTATTTTAAGTCCTCTTCACTTTCAGCAAGCAAGGTTGTATCATCTGCATATCACATGTTCTTAATGAGTCTTCCTCCAATCCTGATGCCACGTTTTTCTTCATAGAATCCAAAAAGGTGATGATTCATTTAGAGTATTAAAAATAAATAAATAAATAACATACCTTGTATATTTACAAATTCCTGCCAGTTGTCACTTAAGGAAGCTTCTTGGCAGATGCCACATGACTTTTCTGCTTGTATTTCAATTGTGTGTGTCACCTGGGAACACATTACGCCGTGGGTACTGGAGATTCTTGTATGAAGAAGAGGAGAGCTGATACTGTGGCAACTTGCAGACTCCTTCCATTTCCTCTGCAGATTCTAGAGGCTGAGAAGAAGAATGCTTTGTTTTAAAAAGGGTCCATATATTACTTAAGATCGATAAACAATGAGCGGGAGAGATAGCTACAGTTAAAAGATAAATTATGTTGCACAGACTCTGCAAGTGTTTGAGAAACTGAAAGATGAGAACGTGTAATTCTTTCTATTGTTTATTCAATATGACTCAGTGTCTATTGTTCCAGTTAGGCTAGGCATGGAGTTGTTGTTATTGTGTTTTTTCCAGTCGATTCTGACTCATAGTGACCCTGTACAGTTGCTGGATAAGAATATGCTTAAACCAAACTTTAAGAATATCACGAACTGGGATAAAATTTTAAAAATAAAAAACTTGTTGCCCTCAAGTTGGTTCCAACTCATGGTAACCATGATGAGAACTACTATATAGGATTTTCTTGGCTATGGGTATGGCAAGCAGTTAAGTGTTTGACTATTAGCAGAAAGGTTGATGGTTTAAACTAATTAAGAGGTACCTCAGAGAGATGTGGCAGCTGAGGACTCTACTAGATTCATGGAGGGAAAGAGGATGTGTGCTGGCAGCTTGGGGTGGGCTGGGGTGGGGCAGGGCGTGTCCTTTGGCTGTTTGAATGATTGCATATTCCTGAGTGTTTTGGTGCACATCCAAAACAAAAGCAAAAACAAAAACAGAGGGATAGAAGCAAATACTGTTGAATAGTGAAGCATGCAGGGGATTGTAATCATTGCACAGAAATGAACTGATGTTCCACCATGTGAACTATCGCTCAATTCACAATAAAAACTTAAAAAAAAAAAAGAGATCCCTTGGGGGATTGGCTTGGATCTCAAGCTTGGAACCCTCACAGACCGTTTTACTTTGTGCACATGATGTTGCCATGAGTCGGAATCTATGTGATGGTAACTGACAGCAGCAGCAAGAACAGTCTTTATGGAAATAGATCCATGGAGCTTTCTTTAATGGCGTTGCTTAAATTGTTAAGTGCTGTGGAGTTGGTTCCGACTCAGTGACCCTGTGAAGGGTTTCCAAAGCACTGCTGGTGGATTTGAACTGCCAACCTTGTAGTCCAGTGCTGATCCTACAGCGCAACACCAGAAGTCTCTGCTAGGTGGGTTCAAATTGGCAAACTTTAGCTTAGTAGTTGAGAATAAGCTGCCTGCAAACCTTGTTACTGTTAATTGCTGTCAGTCTCGACTCATATTGACACTGTGTAGGGTTTCAAAGGAGTGATTTGTGGGTTTGAACCATCGACCTAGTGGTTAGCAGTCCAGTGTTTTTCCTACAGCATCACACCAAGACTTCTTGCACTAACTTTGTTGTTGTTGTTAAGTGCCATGAATCAGTTCTGACCCATAGCAACCCTAAATAGGGTTTCCAAGGAGCGGCTGGTGAGCTTGAACCACCAACCTTGCAGTTCAAGTGGCTTTGCAGTCTGGCGCATTAACCCGCAGCACCACACTTGGGATACCTGGTGAAAATTTGCAGATCAGACATTTCAGCTATACAATCACAGTTATGATTATATTGAGACCAGGTTTTATTATAAAGACCGGGAATCACAAATTGAATGCAGTCCAGAGAAATTATAAACATGTTCAGTTTGGCCAGTTCAGTGTTCTAAAAACAATGGAATGGACCCTTAGCCACAGTGCATAACCCTTCCTGTTGTTTTATACTGGCTGCTTTATGCTGAGGACACTGGTACACACTTATTTATACTTTGAGGATCCCTGCCCTGGTGCTTCCTGACATGTAACATCCCAGATAACATAAGAACATAATAAACATGGATAGGCTGGATCTTCCCAGATCAACTCTCTACCAGTTGTTTCCTTTCCTTGTCATTAAGCAGTAGACACTATCCGGAAAGGATATCATATCAGAAGAGATTTCTTAAGCACTAAAAACAAGAGAAAAGTGGCTGTTCAGTGCCACATTTCAGCTGTCTCCTCAAAGTAGATTTGGTTGTTATGATGCAAATGGAGTAAAGCTTTCAGGACCTTCTTTTCCTGATGAGGCACAACTCAAAATGAGGAGAAACAGCTGTAAACATCATTGGAACATGGAATGTAATAAATATGACTCTAGGAAAATTGGAAATTGTCAAAAATGAAATGGAACTCAAAAAGATCGATGTCATGGGCATTCATGAGCTGAAATGAATTGGTACTGGCCACTTTCATCTGATAATCATATGATCTGCTATGTCAGGATTGACATTTATCATCAAAAAGAACATTTCAAGATCTATCTTGAAGTACAATGCTTTTCTCTGATAGGATAATATCCATATGCCTACAAGGAAAACCAGTTAATACCACCATTAGTCAAATTTATGCACCAACCACTAAACCCAGTGATGATGAAACTGAAGAGTTCTACCAACTTCTTCAGTCTGAAATTAATCAAACATGCAATCAAAGCGTATTTGCTATTGCTGGTGATTGAAATGCAAAGGTTGGAAACAAAGAGGAAGGATCAATAGTTGGAAAATATGGCCTTCTTGATCTCAATGATGCTGGAGATAGCAAGATAGAATTTTGCAAGACTGATGATTTCTTCATTGCAAATACCTTTTTTAAACAACATAAAAGATGACTATGAACATGGACCTCACCAGATGGAATACACAGAAATCAAATAGACTACATCTGGTAAAAGAAACGGTGAAAAAGCTACACATCATCAGTCAAAACAAGACCAGGGGCAGGCTGTGGAACAGACCATCAATTTTTTATATTCAAGTTCAGGCTGAAGCTGAAGAAAATTAAAACAAGTCCACGAGAGTCAAAATATGCCCTTGAACATATCCCACTTGAATTTAGAGATCATCTGAAGAACAGATTTGATGCATCAGACGCTAGTGAGCGAAGACAAGAAGAATTGTGGGATGACATCACAAACATCAAACAAAAAGAAAGCAAAAGGTCATTAAGAAGGAAAAGAGTGCAGTGGATGTCTGAAAAGACTCTGAAACTTGTTCTCCAGCATAGAGAAGATAAAGAGGATAAAGCAAATGGAAGAATGAGGAGGTTAAAGAGCTGACTAGGAAATCTCAAAGGTCAGCTTGAGAAGACAAAGTCAAATATTATTGTGAAATATGCAAAGACCTGGAGTTAGAAAAGGGAAGAATAGGCTCAGAATTTTTCAAGTTGAAAGAATTAAAGAAAAAGTCAAGCCTTGACTTGAAATATTGAAGGATTCTATGGCAAAATATTGAATGATGCAGAAAGCATCAAATAAGATAGAAAGAATGCACAGTCACTGCACCAAAAGGAAATGGTCAATGTTCAACTATTTCAAGAGGTAGCATATGATAAAGAGCCAATGATATTGAAGGAAGAAGTCCAAGGTGCACTGAAGGCATTGGCAAACAACAAGCCTCCAGTAATCAATGGAATGCAAACTGAAATCTTTCAAACTGAGGTGGCACTGGAGGTACTCACTCCTCTATGCCAAGAAGTTTGGAAGACAGCTTTCATGGCCAACTGATTGGCAGAGATCCATATTTGTGCCCATTCTAAATAAAGGTGACCCAATGGAATGCAAAGAGAGCTCTGATAGCGTAGTGGTTAAGAGTTGGGCTGCTAGCCTCAAGGTCAGCGGTTTGAAACTACCAGCAGTTCTATGGGAGAAAGAGGAAACTTTCTGCTCTCATAAAGATTTACAGCCTCAGAAATCCTATGCAAGATCGCTATGAGTTGGAACCGACTCCACAACATACCACCACCACCACAAATGGAATGTGAAGATCATCAGGCAATATCATTAATGCCACATGCCAGCAAAATTTTCCTAAAGATAATTCAAATAAAGACCCAAGCCATGGTATTTTCAATAGCTGCAACAGTACAATGATAGGAAACCACTAGAGGTTCAGGCTGCATTCAGACTGGGATGTGGAACAAAGGCTTTGATATAAGATACGTCGTGGCTGAAAGCAGAGAATACCAAAAAGATATTTACCTGTGCTTTATTGACTATGCAAATAATTTCGATTGTGTGGATCATGATGAACTATGGATGACATTGTGGAGACTGAGTATTCCAGAACACTTAATTGTTGTCTTGAGGAACCTGTGTAAGGGTCAGCCATTCAAACAGAACAAGGGGATACTAAATGGATTAAAATTAGGAAGTTTGCCCCAAGGTTGCACTATTTCACCATAGTTATTCAGTCTTTATGCTGAGAAACTAGATTATATGAGGAAAAATATGGCATCAGACTTGGATGAAGACTCATTAACAACTTGCCATATGCAGATGATAAAACCTTACTTGACGAAAGCAAAGAGGAGTTAAAATATGTATTGATGAAGATCAAAGTCCACAGTTTTCTGTGTGGGTTGCACCTCATTGTAAAGAAAACAAAAATTCTTATCACTGGATCAATAAATAGCATCATGATAAATGGAGAAAAGTTTGAAGTTGTCCAAGACTATTTTCTAGGTCCACTTTAAGCACTCATTGAAGCAGCAGTCAAGAAATCAAAGGATGTATTACACACTAGGCAAGTCTGTTGCACAAGACTTTTTTAAAGTATTCAAGTGCAAAGATGTCAGTTTGAGGACTAAGTTGTGCCTGGCCCAAGCCATGGTATTTTCAATAGCTCCATATGCATGTGAAAGTTGGACATGGAATAAGGAAGACTGTAGAAGAATTGATGCATTTGACTTATGGTTTTGGAGAAGAATATTAAAAGTACTATGGACTGTCTTCAGCTTATAACTGGTTGGATTTGCTAAAAGGGAAATTAGAATTTGCCCAGGGAAATAGGGTTCTTGTCAAGTCTTTGTAGAGTATGGGGCCTTAGGTGGAATCCTTAGCTCACCCAGAACCTTCTGAGTTGGGACATTCTCACTTGAAAAGACATGCAGACCAACCAAGAACTGCTAGGAGAACAGAAGAATCTTATTGAAAGAAAGAAAAAAAAAAAAACTGTAGAAAAAAAGCAGACTGTTTGGCTGTTAGAATATTCAACAAGATGCTTGCTTTGGAGGCATGAGGACAAGAAAAGTCAGCCCATCAGGGAAAACCCCCTTCTAAGACTGAAACTCAAAGGGACCCCACAAGCAGTATAGTATGCTCGCTGGTGACTACCTGGGTCTACTTGTGAATTGAACTGTGGGAAATGCAGCAATGAAGACATGGGCTGAGTTTGGCCATGTTCCATTGGCAGCCGTTGACCTTGAGATAAAAGAGAGAAAAGGAAGGGCTAGCTGGTCTGAAGTTTAGGGAGATATGTGAATTATCGAGCCCATGGGCACTGATATAGCCTCTGGGGGCTAGTGCTGAGAGTGAAGCTGCCAGCTGGTCTGACATGCAGGGAACCATGCATGAACTCCCAAACTTTCAGCTCGTATCCATTTTACCTAGCTTGGATGGCTAGCTGACCAGAACTTGACCAAATGAAGATAAAGATGCTTGATATTGTAAGCAAGTGTGAATTGCTACAATTTGGTGAACTGGACCTTTGCTTATGGATGCAGTTGCTCAAAATTTTGACCAGAATGTCAGGTTTCTTCATATCAAGCAACAAACTTGTTTCCTCATTGTACTGGGTTGATATGGATGGACAATCTAGACATTGGTTATCAAAAATGGGGGACTATAAAGGCACAAAGTGACTGGCTTAAAAGCTTTCATGAGTGTGCTTAGTTTCAGAATGAGGTAGATAAGGTAGAATCTCCACTGAATAGTTTTCCTCTTATCCAGATGGATCTGGTGAAACGGGGTGGGGGATGATGATGATAGGATTTTATGATTCAATTATGAGTTATTGTTAGCAGGATTAATTGTGATTCTCACAACTGTAATTGTAAGAGATATGTAACTAAAACGGGTCAGTAGTTAATCTTTCATTTCAGGAACAGACCATCCAGGAGCATGAAGAAGGAGAACATGAGTGGAGTGTGAGATCCTACCTAGAAAAGCAGCGACTGCAGAGGCAGTGGCAAAGGCAATGGCATGGAAAGAAGGAGCAGCTGCAGGCTCTAGGCCCATGGACTGAGTAAGGCTGTGTGCCAGAGGGCAGGAGGCTGGCTGGCAGAATATACCCTTAGGGCAGTTAAATAAATAAATATTTTTTTGCTGTGTATGTGTACATCAAATATTTTTGCATCATTCATTTTTGAAATATAAGATGTAAAAGGGAAGCCACAGGGAGGAAGTAGGATAACTGTTGTTGCAGGGAGGGGATTGTAATCATTGAGAAGAAACAAGACATATGGTCTGTTAAAAGCTGATGACTTTGCCTGTTAACTGTCACTCAATTCACAATAAAAAGTTAAAAAAAAAACAAAAAAAAAACATAGACTGCCAAAAGAACAAACAAATCTTTGTGGGAAAAAATGCAGTCAGAATGCTCCTTAGAACCAGGATGGCAAAAATTTACTTGGGTTTGATATTAATAATTTGTTGTTGTTGTTGTTAGGTGCCATTGAGTCAGTACTGACTCATAGCAACCCTGTGCACAACAGAACAAAACACTGCCCGATCCTGGGCCAACCTCACAATTGTGATATTAATTATACTGTTCAATAGTTTCCACATTCTGTTAGGTCATCTTTCTTTAAAATAGGCACAAATATGGATCTTTTCCAAATGGTTTCCCAGGCAGCTATCTTCCAAATTTCTTACCATGAATGAGTGAGTTCTTCCGTGCTGCATCAGTTTATTGAAATATTTCAATGGATGTTCCATCAATTCTTAGAGCCTTGTTTTTCACTTTTGGCTTTCTAACTCCAAGTCTTTGCATAGTTCATTATAGTACTTAACTTTGTCTCTTTAAGCTGTCTATTCAACATTTCTTCCAGTCACTTTAGTTACTTTATTTTCCGATCAAGTTTCAGAGGCATCCACTTTGGTCTTTTCTTTCTTATCTACCTTTTTAATGATGTTTTGCTTTCTTCATGTATGACATTCTTGATGTCATCCCAAAACTCCTCTGATATTCCATCTCTAGTGTCTAATGCATCAAATCTGTTCTTTATTATTATTACTGTGAATTATGTGATAGTTTACATGGAAGAACATTATCTTTACATTCATCCTATCGTATTTCATTTCGTTACAATGATTACAATCCCATGTATGCATCATCAAACAACCAAAGGGTACACCACACAGATCTGCCTCACGGCTGCCAGCACACAGCCCCTCTCCCTTCCTGAGTCTAGAGTCCCCAGCCGCTCCATCTTTCCACGTTATCATCTCTGCCTCCATCCCTGGCGTCATTGCTTCTCTGGATAGGGTCCCACATTTTGCTTTTCTCTCTTTATTCCAGGGTCCTCCGCTCCTGGACTGCAAAATCAACCACTCCCCTCCTTTTGTTACAAAGCATCTATGTTTACCTTTCCAACACTCACAGTCATTCCTGATAGCAATCATTCCCCATTGAACCACAAGAGTCTTATCCCCATGACCTTTCATGAGCCGCATTCAGACAGGTTGGAAACAATCTTTCCCTGTACCCTCTGAAACTAGGTTCCCTATTGAAAGCTTGTAAGTCAGTCACTTCTTGCCTAAAGCACCCCCATTTTGGGTAGCCAATGTCTAAGTGACCCATCCTTGTCCACCCTGCATACCAAGGGGGTAGGAATGATCAAATCTATTCTTGAAATGGTCTCTAAATTCAGGTGGTATAGACTTAATTTTCTTTTACTTTTCTTGAACTTGCATATGAGAAATTGAGAGTCTATTCCACAGTTGGGTCCTGATCTTCTTGGGATGATGATAATGAGTTTCTCCATTGTCTCTTCCCCCAGATTTAGTCGATTTGATTTATCTGCTGAGGTCCACATATATAGTTGTTGTTTATATTTCTGAAAAGAAGTATTTGCAATAAATAAGCCATTGGTTTTGCAAAATTCAATTATACAACATCCAGTGTTATTTCTAGCACCAAGGCCTTATTTTCCAACTACTGATCCTTCCTCTTTGTTTTCAACTTTCACATTTCAATCACCAGTCATTATTAATGCATCTTGGTTGCATATTTGATCAAATTCAGACTGAAGAGGTTGGTAGAATTCTTCAACTTCATCATTGGTTTTGATGGTTGATGCATAAACTTGAAGAATAGTTGTGTTAACTAGTCTTCTCTTCAGATGCATAGATACTATCCTATCACAGACAGTGGTTTATTTCAGAATAGATTTTGAAATATTCTTTTTGATGATGAATGCAGTGACACTCCTCTTGAACTTGTCAATTCCAGCATAGTAAACTGTACAATTGTCTGATTCAAAATAGCCAATGCCTATTCACTTTAGCTCACCAGTGCCCTAGGACATTTATCTTTATGTATTTCATTTCATTTTTGATGCCTACCAGTTTTTCTGAATTCATACTTTGTACATTACATGTCCCAATTATTAATGGCTATTTGCAGCTATTTCTTTTCATTTCGAATTGTGCCCCATCAGCAATGGAGGTTCCAAAATCATTACTCCATCCATGCCATTAAAGTGGATTCTACTTTGATAAACTAGTTCTTTCTTAGTTGTATTTTGAGTGTCTTCCAACCTGAAAGGCTCATCTTCCAACACTATGTCAGATAATGCTTTGCTGCTAGTCATAAGATTTTCAAAGGAGCTCTGGTAGCGTAGTGGTTATGAATCGGGCTGCGAGCCTTAAGGTCAGTGGTTCGAAACTACCAGCTGCTCCGCAGGAGAAAGATGAGGCTTTCTACTCCCGTAAAGATTTACACCCTCGGAAACCGTGTACAGGGTTGCTACGGGTTGGAACCGACTCGGCAGCACTTAACAACAATCTCTTGACAGTGGACCACATATTCCTTCTTTCTAGTCTGTTCTTTGCAGTTCTGGTGTGGCATTGTAGGATAACCACTTGACTGCAAGGTTGGTTTGAACTACAAGGTTGGTGGTTCAAATTCACCAACCACTCCTGAGAACCCACATGAGTCTATGAGTGTCTTGAAAAGCAATGCATATGATCACTATGAGTCAGAACTGACTCTATGACACTTAACAAGAAGAAGTCTGCTTTTAGCTTGGAATCTCTGGTGAAATGTGTCCACCATAGTTGACTCTATTTCTGTTTGAAACACCTGTCACAAACCTTCCAGCTTCACAGGAACATGCAAGTCACTACAACATGACAAACTGACAGATGTAGGCAGAGCAGAGGAATGAATATATAGGCCAATTATGTACAGTTCTTTAGGTGATCCTTAGTACTAACTGAATTTGAAGAGGACCAGGGTTAGTGATATTTCTCAAAAGCAGTGGGAGGAGGGAGATTAGATCTTGGGTTTGCCACTGCTTTAACAGTAAAAGTTGGGTGTATCATTAAAGAAGGCTTTTTTTGCAAAAGTTTTTCAAGGGCTCTGACAGTCTAAACTTTCCCAGCAGTTTAAAGTGTGGTCTAAAGTCATAATGTGCAAGGGTGAATCAAAAATTATCCTCATTCTTGCTGTGGAATTTATTTAAATCAGCTTTTACAAAAGACAAATACATCATTTTTCGATATAATCTCCTTGCTTTTCAATACACTTTGTCCATCTGTCAACAAGCTTTCATATTTCCTTATTTAAAACTTTATTGAAAGTTTTTATTGTGAATTTAGTGATAGTTTACATGGGAGAAGATTGGTTTTGCGCTCATTTTTTCATTGCAATGATTACAATACCCTCCGTGCATCATCATTCAACAGTATTTGCTTCTATTCCCTCTGTTTTTTGGGGGGTGGGGTACGGGGGTGAGATGTATACCAATACACTCAGGAATATATAACCATTTAAACAACCAAGGGGTACATTCTGCCTCCTGGCTGCCAGCATGCAGCCTTTCTCTTTCCATGAGTCTAGAATCCTCAGCTGCTCTATCTCTTCATGTCCTCATCTCTGCCTCCATCTCTGATGTCACTGCTTCTCTGGATAGGGTTCCACATTCCGCTCATGCTCTTCTCCCTTGATGGTCCTAGGGTCCTCTGTTTCTGGAATGTAAGATTAACTAATCCCCTCGTTATATATATATATATGTTTTAGGCTGAGCTGTGAGCCGTAAATGCACCCCTGTCTTCACTTCTTCATCAGAGGTGCATCTCTGTTCTCAAAGGGCTGCTTTCAAGGTAACTAACAGGTGAAAACTCAATGGAACAAGATCAGGACTATAGAGAGGATGCTTTAGCAACTCAAATGGAAGTTTTTGCAGAGTGTCAACAGTGTGGGCAGAGGTGTGCAGATGTGCATTGTCATGCAAGAACACAGTGCCCTTGGATAGTGTTTAAAGTGGTTTAGGTTTCAGTTCTTCAGTGGGTATTTCACTGTAATGAGCACTGTTGGTTGTTGAACCTTTCTCCTGATAGTGTTCCAATACTGGAGAATCCCAGAAAACTGTAAGCATCAATTTTCCAGCTGATGGTTGACTTTTGAACTTTTTCTTAGTGATTAAGGATGTTTCTACTCCATACTTTGCCATTTACTCTCAGGCTTGTGGAGATGAATCCATGTCTCGTTACCAGTGATGATTTTTTAAAAGAAACTTTTACCTTCCTTCAAGTATTGGTGTAAATTTTGTTTGCAGAGGTCCAAAAGCTTCTGTTTATGCTCTTCCGTGAGTTGTTTCTATACCTATCTTGCACAAACTTTTCAAAACTCAAGTCTGTCATGGATTACGACATGGCTGATTTGCAAATCAGCCTCTTTCTTTTTTTTGCCAGCCTTTCTCTTTCCATGAGTCTATGGCTGATTTGCAAATAACTGATT
Source organism: Chrysochloris asiatica (assembly GCF_000296735.1). Classification (NCBI taxonomy): domain Eukaryota; kingdom Metazoa; phylum Chordata; class Mammalia; order Afrosoricida; family Chrysochloridae; genus Chrysochloris; species Chrysochloris asiatica. The sequence continues at coordinate 7,036,044 of NW_006408562.1, read as the reverse complement.
TGCAAGTGACTTACCACATAATCCACAGTCACTCATCTATTTGATAGAATCTTTTCATGTGCATGCTCAATGTTTTCATCAGCCATGGACATGGACAGGCGTCTTAAGATAACCAGAGTGTGGATAATTTTTGACTCACCCTCATAGATATGTATTCTACTCAAATTGCAAAATTGAGCAAAGAGATGCCTTAGAAGGGCATCTAGAAGTACTAAAAAATGCCCATTTATAGCACATACTGCAAATACTTAACCATACTAACAAGTCCCTCTCTTCCTTTCACTCCAAAGTGCACTTTCCACTCCTTCTTTATGAAGTATTTGGTCAGTGTCTACCATTGCACTAGACATTGCAGCAGGCTTAGGGACACAAAGTGAACCTACAGAAGACAACAGTTCTTCTAGTCTGATGGAGGTTGAATGAACCTCTGAAACTCTTGCCTGGAGATACTCTTTAAATCTTAAAACAAAAATGTCCCGAAGTCTTCTTAAAACCAAACAATAGTCTATGTCAAAAATGACTATCTTCAGCATTATGCTTTTTTAAGAATTTTCTTCATGGAATTAAAGTGACAAATGGAACTTGAAAGATTAGACAGGAACCTTTAGGGCCAGTGCATTTTCTTCTTTGAATGAGAATATATCACAATTCCACATATTATACCTTTTCTCTTTAAAATAAAAAAGTTTTTCTTAGGCAACATAATTTACTAAACATTAGCGGCTGAAGGAAATGTGTGTTAACTGATATACAATGTCCCATGAATACCCTTTGCACATCATCTGAAGTTTAGTCATTGAGTAATTCTGGTTAAGTTGAGAGCATGATGTCTTTCTACAGATTCAGCAGTACATTTTAGAATAAGAGGAAGCCTTTCCAAATTTGTTCATAGTAGAAGATGGAGAGAGATTGAAATCAAACTTTATCTGGCTCCAAAGCCCTGTACATCGTTTCGCACTAACTGAAAATTTCCCTAAGACTCTTGTATTTCCCTTAAGGGCATTAAACAAGAAAAACATCTCCACACTCTGAAAGTCCTCAGTAAGTTTACTGTGTTATACTGCAAAGAGGCACTTTCATAAGAAAAAAACAAGCATCTAGACTTGTTAATGTCTCACTCTGGTCCATCATTTGGGGATGGTTTTAAATCTCTGCCACCCAACTAACTGGAAAGGAAAATTAAAACTGTACTTTTCACTGGCTGTTTGCTACTGGGAAATTTTCTCAAAAACTGTTCTTGAGTAATAAGTAGAACCTCGGCGCTCATTACGACGTTCACTGTGCTTCACAAGTGAGTGTTCCTAAATTTATGTTTGGTTTCAAAGGCCTCCAAAATGTTTTCTAAATGGCTAGACAAGCTGGTATCACAGACACACAGGCAGGTGCTGAGCCCCTGTTCCCCTAGTAGGATTGCTTCCCCACAAACCAAAATCAAACTCATTTGCTGTTGAGTCAAATTCCAATTCATAGTGGTCTATACCAAATCCAAACCAAGTCCAATGCCATCGAGCTGATGACAATGCATAGCACCCTACACAGGGTTCCCAAGACTGTAAATCTTTATGGGAGCAGACAGCCTCATTTTTCTCCTGCAGAGTGGCTGGTGGGTTCGAAACCCCAACCTTTCAGTTAAGCAGTTGAGCACTTAACTAATGTGTTACCAGGATTTTGGTATTCCTTCCCCAGTCTTGTCAACTTTTTCTTTGTAAATTCTCATTTGCCCTTAGCCAGACCTTCTCCCTTATTCCCCAGCCTGGTCCTCACCTTATCAACAGAGTAGAATGTGCCACAGTTGATGAGTAAGGACCACAAGGAGGTAACATAGCAGATTTCAGCTTCGGCTTTTGTTATCTCTTGACTCAGAAGTAGGTACCAGACAAATGGAAACCTTGAAGGTGTGCTAAGGGTATGGTCATCCCATCCTCGACTTCTGCTAGTCTGCAACTTCTTCACCTTACAGTAACCTTGCCAGGCAGCCATCTGTCACCCCCATTTTAGTGGGGAGTAACTAATGTCCATAGTTCAAGTTGACTCAGCTACACAAGGAAATCTTTCATTGCTATGACCCATCCCCCCCTCCCCCATACACACACACTCCCTGTTCCCTCCTGCTCCCTCCCTGCCATACATTTAAGATGACCTTCACCAGTCTGGTTCTGGCAGGAGTCATTAATTTTTATTATTAAGTTGTCTACTGGGTTTGTCATTCTATTTACCTAAATGGGTCACACCCTTCTTGTAATTTACCTAGAACTAGCTTCCTGAAAGCCAATTCCTGTTGCCCCTCCGGCAACCTCCTGCAGGTGTGTTGTGTGAAATGCCTCATTTGAAAATTATTTTTATCTTTTCTTTATCAGAGCAGTCTTGTAACCAGCTTCCCACCCTTATCCCCTGGGGTGTATTCAGGCATACCCAGAATCAAGCCATGTCTCACCACCTCCACGTGTACTATAAATCTAGTTATTTCTGGTCTGGATTATTGCAAAGATCTCTTGGATGCCCTCCCCATCTAGGCCCTCCCCTCAACCCTTCCCCACTCTCTCCAGTGTTTTTCACACAGACCCATAGTGATCGTTTTAAAAGCATACTGCAGATTGTGTTACTTTTCAGGTCAAGATCCTCAAATGGTATCCCATGGCTCTCAGGCCAAAATCTTTACAATGGAAACAAATCGGCTTCCTACCTTTTCTTGGAATTCAGGTGTTCTCTCCTTGCAGGTGAGCACAGGCCCTCTGCCCCACTGATCCTGTCTTGAAGTATCCCAGATGCCCAGCTGATCCTACCCATTCCTCCCCCTAGAAAACCAAACCAATTGCAGAAGATCCCATTATTGTGACTCATGGTGATCCCTGGCGTATCACAGTAGAGCTGTACCATATTGTTTTCAAATCCTAGTGGTGTTGTGGGTTGGGTGTTGGGCTGCTAACCCAGGGCCAGTGATTCAAAACCATCAACTCCTCCATGCGGCTGTCTGCTCTCCTAAAAATTTACAGTCTCAGAAATACTATATAGGGTAGCAAAGACTCTTAAAGTCTTAAAGTGTTCAAGAGAAATGATGCCAGGTATGCCTGCCTCAGCTATGGTATTTTCAATCAACTCATACACATGTGAAAATTGGATAACAGATAAGGAAGACCATGGAAGAACTGGATGCATTTGAATTATGGTGTTAGTATGTGAAGAATATTGAAGTTATCATGGATTACCAGACGAACAAAAAACTCTGTCTTGGAAGAAGTACAATAAGAATGTGCCTTAGAAGAGCTGTTGTTAGGAAAGACCAATTCCTGAAGAAGGACATCATGCTTGGTAAAGTGGAAGGTCAGTGGAACAGACAGATGGATACAATAGTAGTAGCCATGGACTCAAACAGAATTGTGAGGCTAGTACAGGACTAGACAGTGTTTCGTTTTGTTGTACGTAGGGTCATTATGAGTTGGAACTGACTTGATGGTACCTACCAATAACGATTCCTGATGTGGTGCTGTTAATGCTCTGGACTGCGAGGTTGGTTTGCACCACAAGGTCAGGGGTTCAAGTTTACCCGCCGCTCCTCGGAAACCCTATACAGGGTCACTATGAGTTGTAACTGATTCCACAGCACTTAACAACAACCAACAATGACAACATGAGTCAGAATCAACTCAATGACAATGGATTTGTTTAAAATTTATTTTTTAATCTTTATAGAAGCCTTTCTCTTCTGCAGCATGTTGAGTGGGTTCAAACTACCAGCCTTTAGGTGAGTAGTCCAGAGAAACCATTTCACCATATAAGGATTCTTGGTTCCAGTCCCAGGGTCATAGTTACTAGTCCAACGAAGCTACTTCTCTGTACTTTTATCTATCAGCTCCTGGCTATTTACCTTAGAGGCCTGATCGGACTCTTTTGTAAGCACTCAGTCCCACCTCCCAGTGACTTTACTCAGTTTATTTCTCTTCCTGGAACTTACCATCTTATACATACCCATTTAAAAAACAAAACAAAACATTTTCTGGTTATATGTCATCTGTCACTAGACTGGAATCTACATACAGGTACTTTTACCTACTACTCTACACCCATAACAGTGTCCAAGATAGGTGTATATGGTAGTGATGCTTGTGTGTAGGTGAGTAGATTCTGACTCATATTGACCTTGGATAGGGTTTCCAAGGCTGTAAATCTTTGCAGGAACAGAAACCTCATCCTTCTCCCGTGGAGTAACTGGTAGATTCGAGTTGTTGACCTTGTGGTTAGCAGCCAGCTCGTAACTGACTACAGAACCAGGGCTCCTTTATGGTACGTATTGCTGTTGATGTTAAATGCCATCAAGTCGGTTCTGACTCATACTGATCCTTTGTGGGGTTTCTGAGGAGTTATTGGTGGGTTTGAACTGCCAACCTCATGGTTAACAGTCTAGTGTGCTTATTCTATGGTGATACATCAGGACTCCACTCGTAACTAAATATTTTCTGAATAAATGAAATACATGTTCACTCTTCATATAGATTCCATATAGGGGAGAGACAGTTCTGCAAGGGCGAGAAGGGGGAAGGAAGAAAAGGATAGCTAGGGGTCGTTCCCAGCCTTTATTTGCTTCTATTGGCAACACAAAAGCCATGGGTTCAGGGACCGCCCGCTTCAGGGGCCGCTGAACCGGTCTAGGACTTGTCGAGTCCTGCCTCAGTGCAGTTTATCAGAGAATTTCTTCCAAACTCAAGTAATATCTGCCCTGAGAGTTATTGCAGAAAGCACAGTTTTCTTCTCTTGTTACTCCTTTAATGATATTTGCGTTTATGGATTTGCACTCAAGGAAACAGCCTGGCTAAGTAGCTCCTGACCCTGCTCTGTACCGTGCCAAGCATCTACCTGGCCCCAGGCAGAGGACACACTGAAGAGCTATCAGACAGAGACACAGGGAAAAGGCAAGGGGGTACATGCTGTTTGACAAAGCATTGCAGATATTTTATGCTTTGAAAATCTTTTATAGTGATTACAGCAAGTTAACTGCAGCAAACCAGTCTTTTCTAGTAGAGAAGAGACAGGAGGGAGATAATGCCATGTTAGTATAATTTTCAAAATGTTAAAGTAACTTAATCCATGTACAAATGCATTGTGAACACATGCCAAAGTTTCATTTTAACCCATCAAGGAGGGAACATGTAGGATGACAAAGCATTGTAAGAGGAAGATATAGGCAACTGATGTATGAGTGTATGTTGTTAGCTGCCGTGGAGTTAACTCTGAATTATTGCCAACTGCTCTGGTAGTGTAGTGGTTACGAATCGGGCTGCGAACCACAAGGTCATTAGTTCGAAACTACCAGCTGTTCCGCGGGAGAAAGATGAGGCTTTCTGCTCCTGTAAAGATTTACAGCCTCAGAAACCCTGTACAGGGTCGCTATTAGTCGGAACCGACTCCACGGCACACAACAACAACAACAACAAATAGTGTAGTGGTTACGAATCGGGCTGCGAACCTCAAGGTCAGCAGTGTGAAACTATCAGCTGCTCCACGGGAGAAAGATGAGGCTTTCTGCTCCCGTAAAGATGTACAGCTTCGGAAACCCTGTTCAGGGTCGCTATGGGTCAGAATCGACTCAATGGCACTTAACAACAATGTGCATAGCCAACTAATAACCTCATATGCATGTGAAAGCTGAAAGGTGAATAAGGAAGACCATAGAAGAATTGATGCTTTTGAGTTATGGTGTTGGAGGAGAATATTGAAAGTGCCATGGGTTGCCAAAAGAACCAACACATCTGTGTTGGAAGAAGTGCAGCCAGAGTGCTCCTTGGAGGCCAATATGGCCAAACTTCGTCTCTCATACTTCGATCATATTGTCAGGAGAGACCGTTGGTAGAGAAGGAGATCATGTTTGGTAAGGCGGAAGATCAGAGAAAAAGAGGAAGACCCCCAACGACATGGAATGGCCAAGTGGCAGCATCAATGGACTCCAGCGAGGCAACAGTAGTGAGGTTGGCCCAGGATCGGGCAGTGTTTCGTTCTGCTGTGCATAAGGTAGCTATGAGTTGGTACTGACTCGATGGCACCTAACAACAACAACAACAACAACAATGGTGTGGTGCTGTGGGTTCAGGGGCCACACAGCAAAGCCGTTTGAACTGCAAGGTTGGTGGTTCAAGCTCACCAGCTGCTCCTCGGAAACCCTATACAGGGTCGCTGTAGGTCGGAACCGACTCGACGGAACTCACAACAACACAACATATATATACATATAGACACACCCACACATACATATATACAAGGTGGTCTGGTATGGTAGTGACTACGAATCGTGCTGTTAATCTCACGGTCAGCAGTTCGAAACTACTAGCTGTTCGCGGGAGAAAGATTAGGCTTTCTGCTCCAGTAAAGATTGACAACCTCGGAAACTCTATGCGGGGGCGCTGAGTTGGAACCGACTCCACGGAACATAACAATAACAACATATATACACACACATTGTTGTACATATGGATTCATGGTGTGGCGCTGTAGAATCAGCACTGGACTTCGAACCACAAGGCGGACAGTTCAAACCCACCAGATGCTCTTCGAAAACCCTACACAGGTTTGCTTTGAATCGGAACCGAATCGACAGCACTTAACAACATATATGTAATGACATTTGTCTGCCAGTTGTCCTACCATGGTGGCTTGTGTGTTGCTGTGAGGCTGGAAGCTAATGCCACTTGTATTTTGAATACCTGCAGGGTCATGATGACTAGGTTTCAGTTGAGCTGTGTGTAATTTTATAGTTTGTCTTAGTTCCAAACTAAGACAGACCAGGAAGAAGTAGAGGCAGACTAGTTCTGAATGTTTAGCCACTGAAAACCTTAAACATTATCAGATAGTGCAAGCAAAAAGAGAGTGAGCGTGACAAAATGGGGTGAAAAGAGGGTTCAAGGCCAGAGGCCAAGGACACCGCAAAATCTCAAGCAATTTTGTGAGTGGGAAGAACTGTGGCGGGTCCACATAGGGCCAGAGCAGGAGGAAATTGCGATAAAATGTACTATAAAAAGCCCAAAACTGCTTCAATATCTAAGGAAAGTATGAGGCTTGAGGAGCCCTCTATTCACAGTCAGCCTTGCCCTTTGGCTGTCCCCCAGCTGCCCGTGGGTCGGGTTCACGGTCCCCGCAGTTCACAGGAACTAGAGCGAGGAACATGGATGCTATTGATAAATGGGTAAATCTACAGCCATCTCCTTACAAATAAGTCTCCCTCCCTCCGCGAGGACTTTGCATCTTCTAAAGCCCTGGGTCCATCCCGCGTGACAGGACGCTCTGCCCCAGGCAGCTCTTCTCCACCTCGCCAGTCCAGAGGTGAGTCTCCCCACCCCCTCCGCATCCCTGACCCCAAGGTTCGGAACCGAGCGCTCAGGGCGCAGATCAGGCCGCCCGGGCCTCCAGTTTCGGGCGCCGGCGGGCGCGCGTCCAGGCAGGCGTGCCGGGGAGCGCGCACCGGCGGGCGGGCGGGGCTGCCCGGGGCGGAGCGCGGGGCGGAGCGCGGCCAGGCTGCTCGGCGCATCTAGCTCCCGGCCCGGCGCTTCACGCCCCTAGCGCTCGCCGGCTCATAGGGCTCACTGCGGCCGCCCGCTCCCGCCATGCGGGATACGAGCCACTGACCCGCGCCTGCGACCCCGAGAGCCCGGCGTGCCCCGAGAAGACCCAGAGGAGCGATGAGCTGCCTAGCCGGGACGGTCGCAGCGCTGCTGCTCGCGTTGCTGGCAGAGGTAGGGACCGGGGGGCCGCGCCGCCTGGGGCGCCTTCCAGATGTGCTCCTGGAGCGCGAACAATGCCGTGAGCCGAGGGGGCATCGCAGTTTGGAGACGCCCCCAGAGCACCATCTGGAAGAGCCCGAAAGGTCGGGCAGCTAGAGCCACAGCCCCATGGGCTGCATGCGTCCCGCTGATTAAGAAGGTGTTAGGGATCCTGGTGACTGGGAGGCTCCCCTGACCTCTCTGCTTCTGTTATTACTCTTCCATCCTCCCCCTCTCCGTGCCGGAGAGGCTCGGGAATGACCTTTGTGCCCTGTCCCCTTTTGCCCCCCGCGGAGGACCCGAGGACGGGTGGCAGGCAGTGAGTGGGGTCCCTGGGGAGCAAGGCAGGTGGGGAGGCCCTGGAGCGCCGGATGGCTTGGGGGTTACAGTCTTGTTAGCCGGGGTGGGAAGGGTGCAAGTGGGCGGAGGTGAAGTTGTGGGGAATGTCATGGGGATGCCAGGGATAGATCAGGGATGAGCAAAAAGAGGAAACATTCCTGCTGTGAAAATGAAGCGGAAAGTCTTAAGCTTCGAGAGGAAAATTCCACGTAGAGCTCAGTGGTGGGTGTGAGAAGCCGAAGCCCAAAGGAGAAACTTGTTGAGCCCAGGAGGGTGGGGGCTCCTCAGGTAAATGACAGCCCTCTGGGATATGGGCTACCTCTAGCTGGGAAGTTGCTTCTTTTAGTGGAGGTCCACCCCATTGTACTAAAAGCGGATTCTTTAAAATGAGTAAGTGGAGTTCTGGGGCGTAGGATATGAATCAGAACTTGTTCTTCTCAGGCGCATTATTTTGAAGGAAATTTGCATTCAATTAGTGAAGTCAAAGTAAGTGGATAATGAGTTACTTATGTTTCTTCTGGGCTTTTCTATTTTAAAGGGTTGTAAAATTCTTTAATTGGGGGTTACTGCTGGAAATGACTACTTGTTTTCTCCACGTTTTAAAAATAATTGTTACAAAATGTTGGGAGTGGGGGTGGGGAGAGAAGTTTTAGCTCTTCTGGAAGGAAGGTTGATGGAAACGTTTCTCCTTGTCCAGACGCCACCCTAGGAAAGACTTCCTGTTTTTGTTCAAAATATCCCCCTGGCCTGGTATTTAATGTTTCTGTGGAGTGCCTCCCAGCTTTCATTCTTTCCGTTTGTTCAGAATTTGAAACCCGTAAGAATCTCATCCCTTCAGTGCCTCACCAGGGAGGACGAAGGAGATGTGGATCAGAGACCACTATTTTCAATAAACAAATGTGTGTGTACCTTAACGCATCTGTACTTAAAACATGCAGTCCTCTGTTAAAATCAGTGCTTGATGAAGTTATCTAGCATTTTATTCCACTGTGCTACCAAAGTAACTTTTCATAAGGTCTTTTGTCTGCTGTGGCCCTGTGCCCTGCACTTGTATGGAATCTGTACCACTTTAGGAATTCAGTGCTTTCCAAAATAGCTGTTTTATTGGATAGGAAATTATCATCTTAATTTTTATTGTTGTTGTTAAATGTGTGGAGTCCGTTCTGACTCACAGCATCCCTGTATAGGGTTTCTGAAGAGCGGCTGTTGAGCTTGAACCACCAATCTTGGGTTGAAACCGACCTTGCAGTCCAGTTCATTAACCCACAGCGTCACACCAGGACTCCAGTTTTTACTATTAGTTGTCATCAAGTGAGTTCCAACTCAGGCAGGGTAACTCCCTATGTGCCGAACAGAATTTCGTAGGCAGATCACCTGACCGTCTTCCCGGGTGCCTTTTGGTGGGTTCAAACAGCCAGCCTTTTAGTAATAGTTGGGCCACTCAGGGACTGTATCATCTTAATGTTGTTATTGTTAAGTGCTGTCAAGTAAATTTTGACTCATAGCTACCCTGTATAGGGTTTCCGAGGAGCAGCTGGTGAGCTTGAACTGCCGACCTCCATGTTCAAACCAACCTTGCAGTCCAGCGCATTAGCCCACAGCATCACATGTCTGAAAGGTGGAGAGAATCTTAAAAGCAGAACTGGGTGTAAAAGTAAAACTTAAATGACTAAGAGGATGTTTCACCAAGCTGAACATCTGGATGGTTACATTTATTTTTAACTGGAAGGTTGTGGAGCAGTGTCTTTTACATGATTATTGTTGTTAAGTGCTGTCGAGTCAATTCTGACCCACAGTGACCCTGTATAGGGTTTCCAAGGAGCAGCTGGTGAGCTTGAATCACCAACCTTGTAGTTCAAATGACTTTGCAGTCTGACGCATTAGCCCACAGCACCATACCATATTAAGCACTATTTTGCCTGTGACCAAGAGGTGTCTCTGAGGAATTAAGGAGATGTCTTTATAGTTCATCACTTGGAGTTTTACATGTGAGATTTATATGTGACAATTTTCATATGAAATTGATTGCCAGATGAATGTATCTTATCAGAACACTTGATGCTCTTGAGGTCCTAAGTCACTTACAGAAACGTACAACTACAGTTGTGAGGAGGCAAAGGCAAACTTTTCCAGTGAGTACTAAAAATTGTTGAGGGGGTATTTGATGACTTCTGATTGCCGGCTGCAGCGTGGGACGTTTGTCTTTGTTTCTTTGTTCTGCTTGAGCTGGCTTTGGTGTAAGAATTTGTGGTGTACGAATTTGTGGTGTACTTGATCATAAACCACCTGGAGTTGAAGGAGGCCTGTGGGAGCGGTTATGTCCTCTACAGACCTCCCGCCCTCTGTCTCCCGCCCTCTGTCTCGCTTGCCTGCATGCATCACCCATTATGCTACTGAGAGGTCCTTGAGTGGGAGGAAATTTACACTCTGCGTTTAAAGAAGGATTTTCCTTCTCTGCTTCACCATCCCTTTATAGAAGTTTATTTTAAATGTACTGGGAGTCCAGGTGTGGCTCTGTAGGATAAGAACTGGACTGCTAACCAAAAGGTCAGTGGTTCAAACTCCTGGCCACTCCTTGGAAACCCTGTACAGGGGTCACTATGAGTTGGAACAGACTCAACGATACGTAATAACTACAACAGCCTGTTAGGTTAGATGTTGTTGTTGTTGTTGTCGTTAAGTGCTGTTGAGTCAGCTCCAACCCAGAGTGACCCTGTATAGGGTTTCCAAGGCGTGGCTGGTGAGATTGAACCGCTTTACCTTGCAGTTCAACAGTTTTGCAGTCTGGCACGTTAACCCACAACGCCACACCAGGACTCCTAGATTACATAGGCCTCTTTATTTTTTATTTAATGGCACTGATGGGAAGATCTTCCAGCAGCACCTTGAAGGAAAAACCTGGTGACCTGCTTCCGCCAGGGGCACCACCTTGAAAGACCTAGTGTGCAGTTTTACAAGAGTCACATGAGTTGAAACTGACTCTGTGGGAACTGATTTGGTTTTGGTGTTCTAGGGTGCTTACCCTGTGCCAGGCTCATTTGCCAGCCTGTTTTATCCCATTTTTATTTCAAATGGGAGATGCTAAATAACTTGTTTTTCCCCCCAGTATTGAAAATTTGTATTTATTCTTTCCCTTTTAAAACTCAACTGATAACCTGTTCAATTATACTTTTGTTTTGTTTTTTAAGTTTTTATTGTGAATTGAGTGATAGTTTACCTGGGAAAACATCGGTTATACACTCATCATTACGCTGCAATGATTACAGTCCCCTCTGTGCATTATCATTCAACAGTATTTGCTTCCATTCCCTCAGTTTTTTTATTTTTTTGCGGGTGGGGTGGGGGATGTACACAGAAACACTCAGGAATAGAAAATGATTTACACAACCAAAGGGCACACGCTGCAAGCCTGAGATGCCAAATAACTTGTCCAGGGTTTTACTATATTAAATGTGAGTGCCAGAGTACCTGCAGCCCCCCTTCTCACCAGTGTGCTAAGTGGTCTCTCCCACTCCTGTACATTGTTGTTGTTGTTAGGTACCATCGAGTTAGGTACCTTATGCACAGCAGAATGAAACACTGCCCGATCCTGGACCAACCTCACTACTTTTGCCACGCTTGAGTCCATCGATGCTGACATTTTGCCAATCCATCTCGTTGGGAGGTCTTCCTCTTTTTCTCTGACCCTCCGCCTTACCAAACATGATATCCTTCTCCAGTGACGGTCCCTCCTGACAATATGTTCAAAGTATGAGAGACCAACTTTGGCCATCTTGGCCTCCAAGGAGCATTCTGGCTGCACTTCTTCTAAAATGGATCTATTGGTTCTTTTGGCAGCCCATGGCAGTTTCAATATGTGTATATCAAAGGTGTGCACATGGGACATCTGCAGGCAGGGCTTTGGAAAACCATGCATTCCATGAAACGTTGAAACCATATAACTGCTGTTGTTAAGTGCTGTTGAGTCAGTTCTGACTGATAATGACCCTGTGTAGGATTTCCAAAGAGTGCCTGGTGGGTTTGAACTGCCAACATTGTGGCTAGCAGTCTAGTGCTTATCCTACAGTGCCACATCAGCACTCTGGCCAATATAATACTTCCTTGGGAGGTGGGGCATGTACAAATTGTCTTGCAAATGATGGCACCACTGAGTGAAATCACGTGGTGGTATTCTTACCTGCCCCTGAACCTCCAGTGCTAACAAGACTGCCCTGGGAGCTCCCAGCTGATGCCCACCTTAAGCCTCAGGTGTGATGCCACCCCAACTTCCCCAGGAGGTTTCTTGGGAGCTCATCACTGAGGTGATTTATTCTTTCTGTGAAATTCATGATCTGCCAACGAGGTTCCCTATTTCATCCTCCCACCTGCCAGACACTGTCAGCTGGTTATATGGCAGATTTTGAAAGATGTCTCTTGGCTCTAGTTTTCAAGCATTGTGTGTGTGTGTGTGTGTGTGTTTTAAGTGCCATTGAGTCAGTTTTGACTTACAGCCACCTGTATAGGGTTTCCAAGGAGTGGCTGGTGAGTTTAAACTGCTGACCTTGCTGTTCAAACTGACCCTGTGGTCCAGTGTTTATCCTGTAATGCCACACTAGGACTCTGTTTTCAAGATTGTAGTTGTTATGTGCCGTGGAGTCGGTTCCGATTCTTAGCGACTCTGCATAGGGTTTTCGAGGCTGTAAATCTTTATGGGAGCAGAAAGCTTCATTTTTCTCCCGCAGAACAGCTGGTAGTTTCGAACTGCTGACCTTGCGGCTCGCAACTAGATTCGTAGCCATTACGCTACCAGAGCTCCTTGTTTTCAAGAATAGAGGCACCCAAAAGTAGCGTAGTGGTTACGAATCGGGCTGTGAGCCGCAAGGTCAGCAGTTCGAAACTACCACCGGTTCCGCGGGAGAAAGATGAGGCGATCTGCTCACGTAAAGATTTACAGCCTCGGAAACCCTGTGTAGGGTCGCTAGGAGTCGGAACCGACTCCACAGCACTTAACAACAACAACAACAACAAAAGCCTTGCTGGGTCCTAAACCCTATGATATTCTGCTTCAGTGCAGGTATTAAGCATCTCCTAGTAGCCGGGTGGAAATAATTCCCTGTGGTCTTCCCTGGGCCTTAGTAGCGCCTTAGAAACGCAAAGAAAAAGCAAGAGCGCTCACACCTGCCTGGCACTGTAGGGTGAGCTTAGGGAGTAATTACGCTCTCAGCATCTGCATCTCCCGCAGGCTTTCAGAGCGCACTGTTTTCTCGATATTGCCACTGGAGTCATTTTCTAGAGGTAACATTGTTTGCCAGGCCCTGTTCTTATTGAGAGGAGCCCTACTGATGCAGTGGTTAAACACTTGACTGCCAACTGAAAGATCAGCGGGTTCAAACCCACCCACTGCCTCAAGGGAGAACGATGTGCCAGTTGGCTTCCGTAAAAATGGCAGTCTTGGAAACCCTGTGGGGCAGTTCTAATCTGCCCTTTAGGGTTGAGTCAGGATCCACAGTAAGATGTCAGTGCTTTGGCCCTTATAGAAATGAGCTCAGAAATGGGTGGTAGATGGGTAGATGTTTAGTAATGTAGGCTCTGCTGCTCCCCTTTGCTGAGGAGATGAACTCTACACCAGAATGTTGACTTGAAGGGGATGGCCCTAAGTATGTTGAGAATTCCTTCTGGTCTTACCTTAGTTTGCTGAGTGTCTCAAAGCATCAAAGAGCAGCAGTGAATGCTAGAAATGGGAGGGTACAGCTCTTAGAAAGAGGGGTAGGAAGTGAATCTTAGCTGGTGAAACTGGAAATGATGGAATTACTGAATATTTTTCTGAAGTTCCATGTATTTTTCAGAGCTGGGAGTCTTGAAATTAGAACCAGTTAGGCTTAAGAACATTTTTATTTTATTTTTTTGCCATTTCCCGAATGTTTTAGTGCCCTGAAAGTCTAACGAATGTGGCAGCCTGTAGCTGCCAATTTTCTGAAATAAACCTTTTCAGCCCTCCCACTCTTTAGAGTTTTTAGAATCTGAGCAACACGCAATTTGAATGAGAAAGAAGCCTGTGGGGAATTTGTTATCTCTGGAAGCTCCTAGGGAGGCTGGGGTGCTGTTGGCTTTGGAGTGGCAGTGATAGGTGAAGAGGGGTAGGGGATCGAGATCAAGATGGGAAAACTTGATCTGGACCTGACCTTTAATTAACCTTTGTTTCCTTTTGGCTTGTGCACAAGTACAGAGCCAACTGGGGAGAAGCAACTTCAGAAACCAGGCAAGGACTGGCTTAGGGTAGTCGCCGCTGGCGGCATACCCATTCTAGGTTATCAGATAATTTCCAGAGAACTCTGTGGTTTCATCTCCTCTCAGTGAAGTCTCTCAAATGCCAGTCACCTTGTCAGCCAGGTCCATCTCCATCACCCCGTTTCATTTTAAATTGCAACTCATTTCTCTTCCTGCTCATTTTACTCTGACTAGTCTTCTCCTCACCTCCTCATACCTATTACCTTCAAAATATGGTTGTTGTTGTTGTTGTTAAGTGCCGTCGAGTCGGTTCCAACCCATAGCGACCCTGTACAGGGTTTCCGAGGGTGTAAATCCTTACGGGAGTAGAAATATATTTATTATTAAGTCCTAGTGTGGCACTGTAGGAAAAGCACTAGATTGCTAACCCCAAGGTTGGTGGTTCAGATCCATCAGCTACTCCTCAGACACCCTATACAGGGTTGATATGACTCTGAACTGATTTGATGGCACTTGACTATGACAATAGCCCTGGAAGGAGTGGAATATTTCCATATCAGGAGATGGGATCATAATGATTACCTATAGGCAATGGAAGAAGACTTAAAATACTTACTGAAGATCAGAGATCACAGCCTTCAGTATGGGTTGCACCTCAATGTAAAGAACATACAAATCCTTACCACTGGACCAATAAATAACATCCGGATAAATGAAAAGATTGAAGCTGTCAAAGACTTCATTTCACTTGGAACCACTATCAACACTCATGGAAGCAGCAGTCAAGAAATCAAACAGCATATTGCATTAGACTAATCTACTGCACAAGACCTCTGTTAAGTGTTCCAGAGCAAAGGTATCAGTCTGAGAACTAAAGCGCACCTGACCCCAGCCATGGTATTTTCAGTAGCCTTATTTGCATGTGAAAGTTGGAAAATGAATAAGGAAGATCATAGAAGAATTGGTGCATTTGAGTTATGGTGTTGGAAAAGAATATTGAAAATACCATGGACTACCAGAAGAACAAATACATCTGTGTTGGAAGAATACAACCAGAAGTCAGGATGGCAAGACTTTGTCTCTCATACTTTGACCTGTTATCAGGAGGGACCAGTCCCCGTAGAAGAACATCATGCTGATAAAGTGGAGGGTCAGTGAAAAAGAAGACCCCCCCCCCCCAATGAGATGGATTGGCACAGCCATGGCAGCAATAGGCTCAAGAGTAACGATGGTTTGAAGTTGGTGCAGGACTGGGTGGTAGTGTTTGCCTCGATTGTACATAAGATCTTTCTGAGTCAGAACCAACTCAGTAGCACCCAGCAACAACAATGGAAGAAGGACAAAGCACCGACGCTTTGGACAGTTTTGATTGTTAACGTTTTCTGTTATCTTGAGGGGAAATGTCCCTGCTGTTTCTACCTGTTCCTAGTTCCACACCCTTGGACTCTTCTGTAGACGCAAATCACAATGACAGCCCCTCACACAATGGAACGTAGCTGGTATTGTTCCAACTAAGTGTGTTCTTTTGTAGGCTACATTTCCTCCTTTCCTTTCTCTCAAGACATCTGTTTGAGTCATATCTGCCCTTTGAAAAGGCCATCTTATAGGAAGTCCTCATTATCTGAGAATGATTGGTCATAGGAAAAACAAAAATGAAACCACTTTAAAGATGGGGCTCAATGTTCATACTTAATGCTGGGAGATAAAGTTTGATTGAGACTTTATTTTCAAAAACAAAGTCCAAATTATAAAAATAAGTTCCTTGTATCCTATGCATACATTTTTAGAATTATGAGTCATGTTTCGGAGGAGAGTGTAATTTTTCTGACAAAATTCAGTGATGCATATAAAATAAGATATTCTTCATTTTACATGGACTTTCATAGCTTGATCATAATGAGATTCTTTTCCCCCCAGAAATATTTTCTGTAGTCACCAATCCCCTCTAATGCTTTTTATTTAATAGTTCTTCTTGGGCCTCTATTGGGTCATCATTTGGTGGTGTTGTTAGCTGCCATTGAGTTGGTTCTGACCCATTGCAACCTTATGTACAACAGAACACAACACTGTCTGGCTCTGCGCCATCCTCGTAATTGCTGCCACACTCGAGCCCATTGCTGCTGCCACTGTGCCAGTCCTCACTGGCAAGCTCTCTTGTTACGTCCATGGACTTCACAAGCTACTGAGTCTTTGCGAGATGTTTTTCAAGGTAATCTTGCTGTGTTCATTTGTGGGTGTTTTTTTTTTGTGTGTGTGTGTTGTACAAATGATCTTTCAAGCAGAGGTTGATTAAGGAACTGTTCAGGCTAGAGTATTAAAACACTATTTTCAAAGGAATGAGTTCAGTGATAATTACTTTTTGTCTTGAAGATTTCGGCATGTCTCCTGTCTCTTCCCCATGGGGACTTATTTGAACAATAAGGACACAGGTCTACAGGTGTGGTTTGACTGGCACCATGGCAACCCTTATTTGGACTGTCTTGTTATATATATATTAGTCCTCACCCTTCTTTGCAGCCAAAATCTTCACATTGAGTTGGAAATTTTCAGGGACACCAAAGTCTTTTTAACATGAGCGTCTGCTGGCATGCTCACAATTCTCCACAACGATTGTGGAGCTGTTTAGTTTTTTGTTTTTTTTAATACCTAAATAGAGGCCTACGCATATATTGGTGTCAGTTATGTTTCTAGTCTTCCTTCTTGTTTTAAGGCTCTCAAGACCTGTCTGAATCCCGTAAAAAACAGCAACAACGGCTTCCTTTTCTTGAGGTGGTTTTATTTGTTTTTGTTACTGTTTTGCAATTGTTATTTTTGGTGAAAGACATACCGTAAAACTCACTCCCATTTCATAATTTGGAGATGTAATTCTCAGTGACATTGGGGTTGCATTCTTCAACGTTATATCAATGTTTTTGTTATTTCTGTTCTAGCTGTTTTGTTTCATGTATTCAACCCTCTGTGCTTTCAAATAGCTATGGACCCTTTGGTTATATATTCTTTTTTTTTTCTTGTGAAGTGAGTGATAGTTTACATGGGAGAACATCGGCTTTACACCATCATTTCATTGCAGTGATTACAATCTCCTCTGTGCATCATCATTCAACAGTATTTGCTTACATTCCCTCTGTTTTTCTTTTTTTGGGGGGGTGAGCAGATGTACACAAAATCACTCAGACATATATAATAATTTAAACAACCAAAGGGCCTGCCTCCTGGCCGCCAGCATTCAGTCCTTCTCTTTCCATGAGTACAGAGTCCTCAGCTGCTCCCTCTCTCTATGTTATCATCTCAGCCTCCATCTCTGGTGTCGCTGCTTCTCTTGATAGGGGGTTATATATTCTTTTATTTATTTTTTAAACATAATAGTTATAAGTGACAAACTTTAATCTTTGGGCTAAACTGCTATTTCATTTAAGATGGGTCCAGGGGATTGTTTCAATTTAGTGTTTGAAGATCAACTCAGGGCCATGGTCTTAGGGAATCCTTCAGCTTCAGTGGGTCCAGTAAGTCTGGATTCTTGAAGAATTTGAAGTTCTGTTCCACATTTTTTTTTTGCCTTTTTATTAGGATGTATTCTATCAGAACAGTCAGTAGTGATTGCTAGGTACCATCTAGTTATTCTAGCTCTAAGGTGTAGGAGGCTGTGGTTCATGTAGCTAATTCATCCTGCAGTTCAGTTCCTTCTCTCATTCTAGGGTTCCCTTTTGCTCCAGATGAATGAAGACCAGTAGTTGTATTTATAGCTGCTTCTAAGATCCCATCACTGCTTACCATAGGGGGAGGTAGAACATAAACTGTAAGAGCTATATTATGCAAATTGATTGGATTGTCTCATGAGACCATGGCCGTAAGCCTCACACCAAGAGAACTAATCGCATGAAGTGATTGGTTGTTTCTATTCAGGGTCAGGGTCTGTACCTCCCAACCCTTTATTTTGGCTGTTACTTGCTTTAATACCATTTAAAAGATCTAGTCTCCTTTATAAGGAGGTTGCGAGTCAGACTGCTAGCCTCAAGGTCAGCAGTTCAAAACTACCAGCTGTTCTGCAGGAGAAAGCTGAGGCTTTCTGCTACAGAAAGATTTACAGCCTTGGAAACCCTATGCAGGGTCGCTGTGAGGCGGAACTGATTCCACAGCACACCACCACCACCAGTCTCTATGATTTAGTGCCATATACAGATCTGGTTTTCCTGCTGTTGCTGACATTGTCCAACTGATCAGTGAAAATGCTGAGCGGAGCAGAGTCAAAGATGAAGACTTCCATTAGGGTTGAGGCAGATGACCAAGATTTGCAGAACGGTCATATATTTAACTTGAGTAAGTTATTGTTAGGAGTTCTCTGGTAGCGTAGTGGTTACGAATCGGGCCGCGAACCTTAAGGTCAGCAGTTCGAAATTACCAGCCACTCCGTAGGAGAAAGATGAGGCTTTCTGCTCTCGTAAAGATTTACAGCCTCAGAAACCCTGTACAGGGTCGCTATGGGTTGGAACCGACTTGATGGCACTTAACAACAACAACAACAACAATAAGTTGTTGTTAAGTGCCATCAAGTCAGCATAGGGTTTCCAAGCGAGGGGCTGGTGAGTTTGAACCGCCGACCTTGCAGTTCAAACTGACCTTGCAGTCCAGTGCTTATCTTACAGCGCCATACCAGCAGTAAGTTAGAACTCAGTTTTAGACGCTGTCCTTGATGAGGAGAGAGCCCACAAATGAAAGCATAAAACACAGAAGCAACAACAACAACAACAAAA
Organism: Chrysochloris asiatica; assembly: GCF_000296735.1. NCBI lineage: Eukaryota > Metazoa > Chordata > Mammalia > Afrosoricida > Chrysochloridae > Chrysochloris > Chrysochloris asiatica. The sequence goes on along the minus strand of NW_006408562.1, from coordinate 7,017,002 downwards.
TGTTTTTAAAGAAAACTATAGCGCCGGTGGAGGAGGAGACTTGTGAAAAACCATCAGGAACGGGTGGCCTTTGTTTATGGCGTTAAGGGTAAAGTCGCCAATGGAGATGTGATGATTTGGTGGCAATGGATATATATAGATAGATAGATTATTCCAGGAAGCCCAGCTGGGCACTTCAAAGCTCTTAACAGAGAGAACAAGGTCCTGAGACCAGAACAAAGAGATATTATCTTTATAAATCAGGTTTGAAATTGATAGATTGCTTGCTTGAAACATAGGGGAAGTCTGGGTGGTAGTTAAGTTTCTTGCTTAGATGGAGACAAAATCATGTTTTATAGACCTCAATGCCTTCGGTATTCTCTGGGAGTCTTGAGTAAATAAGCTCTCATTGACTTGTGCTGATTAACCTGTAAAAATAGAATGATCATAAATGCGTCAGCATTGAGGGAAGCTCCCTCGGGAAAATCCCACACTTGGAATTTAACTCTTTGGCACAGTTTGGATTAACAGATTGCGAATATTATCAATTGTTCCCAAGCAAGGTTCCTGTGCCCACGGCCCCCTGCCAAAATGGAGACTGAGCATCTGCAAAGAGAAAGGACCAGGTTTTCCTTTTGTTTAGAAATTGTGCTCGTTTGACGGTTTAGTGTATCTGTAGCTAAATTAAGGAGGAGAAGAAGAAGGGGAAAAAACTCAAACGAGATGATTCTGAGTCTATCACAGTAGCACTACACTCCATAGGAGTTTCAGTAAATGATTCTCGGGATGTAAATCACTAAGGCTTTCTTCTGAGACATCTCTCGGTTAACTTGAACCTCCATAGTTTTCAGTCAGCTGCCCAGTGTGTTAATCATTTGCTCAACTTGGCTCTTTGTGCCCAGACAAGAGAACGCAGGAGCGTGAGTAAAGCCACACTTAGCTCTGAGTTTATGCTGTGGTAAACCAATGGACTAGCCCAGAGGATCTTTCCCCTACCTTGAGTATTGTTTGAATGATGCAGGTATTATTCTTTTAATTAACTGGAAAGAAAGGTGAGTGAAACCCTTTGAGTTCACAGTGAAACACATAGTTGGAATGGATTTGATCTCTCACGTATTATAAAAATTAACTGTTTAAAATTAAACTGTAATATTACTCTTTTAATGTATTCACTGCAATATACCATCTGCAATTTAATACTGATTATCATTCCATTAGAGTCCTGGTGAGGCACTATAGGGTCAGCACTGAACTTCTAACCACAAGGCTGCCGGTTCAAACCCACCAGCCGCTCCTCAGAAACCCTACAAAGGGTTGCTATGAGTTGGAACTGATTTAACAGCACTTAACAACAGCAACAGCAATCATTCCTTTAAAAACATGCGAAGTCTTGTTGGAAATTTAACTGTTGAAACTGTTGGAAATTTAATACTACCCCTTTCTCTGTTTCATTTCTACTTTCTCCACAGAATTTTAATCCTAATGAAACATATATGAGGGGGGCTTCATAGAGTTCATGGATTTATGTTGGATAGCCTGTTTTATTTCTTTCACTATTTTTCTGTAACAAAAATATGTTATCTAAATTATTTTTTCAAAATTTTCTAATTTTAAAAATGACTGGGTTACCACTGCAGTCATTATTATTACACACTTGATTGAAATAATATAAACACATTAAAAATGAATATGATAAAACAGAAACAGTAACATTTGGAAGTAAATAAATAAACATTTATTATTGGAAATAAATGTCTAAATGGGACATCGTTAAGTGCTGTTGAGTCGGTTCTGACTCATACTGACCTGGTATAAGGTTTCCAAGGAGTGGCTGATGGGTTTGGAACTTTGACCTCAAGGTTAGTAGTTCAGTGTTGATCCTACAGCGCCACACCAGGACTAAATGGGATAGGTGAAGGTTTTTTCGGTTAGTACCTGTGTAAAGTGATTCAGAGATACAGCATGGTCATTCAGTTCTTAGAAGTGCTGAGAAATGTGCTCCAACCTCAGGGTCCTCTATATTAGGGCATCTTTCATTTTCATTGAGAGCAAAACATTTGAAACCGTGCTCCTCGTAAACCTTACACAAGATCACGATAGGTTGGAACCGACTCCTCGGCATTTAACAACAACAATAACAAAGATAAAAAGGGGAGTCCTGGTGTGGCTCTGTGGGTTAATGCACAAAGCTGCAAGGACGGTTTGAACGGTAAGGTCGGCAGTTCAGATTCACCAGCTGCACCTTGGAAACCCTATACAGGGTCACTATGAGTTGCTACCAACTTGATGCCACTTAACAACAACAGGATACAAAGAGGTATTTGTCAGTGCTAATAATTACAATGGCCTTGGATGGGTTGTTGTTGTTGTGTGCCGTGGAGTCAGTTTCGACTCATAGCGACCCTGTACAGCGTTTCTGAGGGTGTAAATCTTTACAGGAGCAGAAAGCCTCATCTTTCTCCTGCGGAACAGCTGGTAGTTTTGAACTGCTAACCGTGAGATTAGCAGCCTGATTCATACCTGGGCATTTTTCAGTTTGGGTGGGAGGTATGTCTGCCTTTTTTAAGGGAGAGAAGGGTGCTGGCCTTGTGACCAGTATGTTGATTGGACCCTGTGTTCTTAGGCAGGTCGGTGATAGGAAACACCTGTGAGAGTTAAAAGTCTGGAAATAGATTACGTGAACACTTTAGAGGCGTGCTCCTGAGAAAGCCCCTGGCTTAAATCAATACAAATTTACTACATTTCATTTGTAGAGCTTCCCCAGTGCTCGATTTTGACTCAGCTGATAGGCAAGGTACAACTGCTCATATGGCTTCTGAGACTAACTGTCATCTTCTTCCCATGGAGCTGCTGGTGGGTTTGAACTGCCAATCTCGTAATTAGCTCAATACTTAACTCACTGCACCATTAGGGAGTCTTACAGGGGTCAGAAATCCCAAAGGAGTCTCATTGGCACTGAACTGCCAGCAGGGCTGGGTTCCTTTGGGGGGCCCTAGGAGATGATGACTTGCTTCTGTTCAGGTCCTAGATGCTATCTGCATTCCCTCTCTCATCAAAACTCCCTGCATCTTCAAAGCCAGCCGTATTGGATTTTCACATCTCTCTTATTGCTCACTTTGTGTACATTGGATCCACTCTAATAAACCAGAATATATTTACTTAATCATACCTGAACAGTCCCTTTTGTCATGTAAGGTAATTAACTCACAAGTTCTGAGGATTAAGGCCTAGGCATCTTGGGGGTAGGACTGAGGGGTGTCTTTATTTTGTCTACCAGAAACACAAACCAAATCCATTGGTGTCAAGCTGAGTCCAACTCTTGGTTACCACATGTTACAGAGTAAAACGGCTCCATTCGGTTTTCCTGACTTGAGTCTTCCCGGAAGATGATTGTCAGACCCTTTTTTCTGTGGCTGCACTGGGTGGGTTCTAACTGCCAACCTTTAGTGGTTAAGCGCAAAGCACTGTGTCCACCAAGGGTCCTATATTCTGTCTCAAGGTTGAGAACGATCTTGTGACTCAGTCACTCTTAGTGAAGGTTTTCATAGTCCATTAGCACATTATCAGATTATTCTTTATAGAGACTGAACTGTACAGCTCACAGTGCTGTGGAGGTAAGTAGCCCAATTCACTGTAGCTGGTTGTGGGGTGGATAAATTTACAGGGGTCTTCTGTAAGTGTCATGCTTTGAATTCTTGGTAGAAAGAGCCAGTAATATTTTAATTAACAGCTAGCCACCCCATTGGAAACGGAACTCACCTTTGACTTCTCTGAACCAAGAAAGATAAATTGCAGCTAAGAGGATTTCACTTATAATGGAAGTGTTGGACAGAATTGAAGCCACTGGTTACTTAATGCATTTATTAATGTCTACCAGTTCCTCACAGAAAGGAACGATCCTAAATCAACACGCCTAGACTCTGGTGAGCTGAGTGTCTGTGAGAGGTGTTTCTGTTGCTGAGGCTCAGCACACCCACCATCAGCTCTGGGCCAGTGCTGCCCTCTGAGTCCAGCTGACAGACACAGATCCTCCTCCTCCCATGAGACTAAAAGCTGATTTCTTCATTGAAGGTAGAGCTGGTCCCTTTCAAAATGTCATTGTGACTTGGTGGTGTATTTAACATGCTGCCAAGAGTAGAGGTAGATTTGTGTAGTGCTATTTCTGGTAGCGTAGTGGTTACGAATCAGACTGCTAACCTCAAGGTTGGCAGTTTGAAACTACCAGCTGTTCCGTGGGAGAAAGATGGGGCCTTCTATTCCCGTAAAGATTTGCAGCTGCAGAAACCCCGTGCAGGGTCACTATGAGTTGGAACTTACTCCACGGTAGTTAACAACTGTCACAATTAGAATCTGGACCTTTTTGGTTCCCAACCTTTGAATTTGAATTCAGAGTGTGGGTATAATTTTTGCCTTCCCCCTTAAAAAAAAAAAAGAAAATATGGTGATAGGATGTGTATATAACATGAAATCTGCCATTTTAAAGATTTTTAATTGTATGATTCAGGGATATGAATGCCGTTTACCATGTTGTGCAAGCCATCATCACTATTTCCAGATCTTTTTCATCACCTCAAACAGAAACTCAGCACTTACTATAATTTAGGCTTTTTGATAGCTGCCTGAACATCTTAATAAAGTCATTATCCCGGAGCCCAGATGTCTTGACTTGAGGACTGGTTTTAGACCCTTAGTGAGTTCCATGGTCTAGATGAATAGAAACTCTTTGGAACCAGGAACACTTTTTGGCCCGTTTAAGGTATTTCCGTAGTTTGAGCACAAATATAATTAATATATTTGCATTCATCATCTTCAGAAGCAAATGAATGTAAAACTTTTCTGTGAGGCGTGTTCCTCTCTGACTTTGAACACTGACCTTTCTTTTGCTTTCTCCTTTGGTTTTTGGTGAGCCTGCATTATTAGTATTGCTGAAAGAGTCTCAGAAGACTAAAAGAGTTCTTTCTGCATCGTTCGATATTTTAACTATAGAATCCTTCAGTGTGGCAAGTTGAGGCTTGAATTTTTTTCTTCAGTTCCCTCAGCTTGAGAAATACGGAGCACAGTTGACTCACAGTTGACTCACTGGTTAAAGTGCCATCTGTTACCCATGTGCATATGCAAACAGCAGGTGTGAAACATGCACTCTGTTTGTCTTTACAGGCAATACTCTGGGAGAAGTTTAAAGTAAGGAAACTAAAAAGGACTTGAAGGACTTAATGTGCCTCTGATGCTCCTCAGAAACCCTATACAGGGTTGTTATGAGTTGGAACCGACGGGATGGCA
>NW_006408562.1:7010987-7011643 GCF_000296735.1 Chrysochloris asiatica | reverse complement strand
CAAATGTTAAAGATGCTCAGCTGCTAATTGAAAGGTTGGGGGTTCTAGTCTACCCGTAGGTGCCTTGGAAGAAAGGCACGGCATATAACCAACCACCATCTCAGTGTTCCTTGGAGTACTTAGTAGACAGTTTATTGATTAAAATGCTTTTTGTTGTACTGCATCGAGTTGTGTGTTGCTATGATTCTGGAAGCTCTGCCTCTGGTATTTTCAGATACCATTAAGGTAACCCATGGTGGACAGGTTACAGCCGAGTTTCAGCCTGTGAAATGCATCTGACACAATGTTGCTGCTGAAAGCAAAGAGGACTTGAAACAATTGATCCAGATCCATGAGTACAGCCTTAAATATGGCGGGAGGGGGGGTGGATGAGATTTCTCCTTTTTCTTCTTCTGTGTTAAGATCCTGGGTAATCCCATCCACATCTACATTTTCTCTGACAGCATTTATGCTAATGTCTCCAAAATGTGATATTTCTAGCCCAAGATTTTCCTGAGGCCCAGACCATGTTTATTTAATTGTCACCAGGTGGCCTAGAGGCTGCTCAGGCCTAAGGGCTATATGTCTGAAACAGGACTCTTCCTTCTCCCAATGTTCTCCTTGTTTGTTTCTGTGTCAGCCATAGATACACCAGAAATCTGGACCATTCCAGCCCA
>NW_006408562.1:6999794-7010258 GCF_000296735.1 Chrysochloris asiatica | reverse complement strand
TCAGAATGCACACCTTCCAGGCCCCCATTTTCTCTATACTTGTTTGTTTCTGTCTCAGCCATAGATACACCAGAAATCTGGACCATTCCAGCCCACCCTGTCCTGTGTGTTCTATAGTTTGCAGTTCTGTCTGTTTAATGTTTTCAGAATGCACACCTTCCAGGCCCCCATTTTCTCTATACTTGCCTCTGTTATTCTGCTTACAACTCTCCCTACTTCTGCCTCCCTGGTCTTTTGAAACCCTGATTTAATCTTGTCACTTAGCTACTTGAAATCCATTAATAATGCCCTATTAGTCCTGGTGTGGTGCTGTGGGTTAATGTGCCAGATTGCAAAGCTGTTTGAACTGCAAGGTCAGCAGTTCAAGCTCACCGGCTACTACTTGGAAACCCTATACAGGGTCATTATGGGTCAGAATCGACTTGACGGCACTTAACAACTAGTCTAAGGACCTCTGGTAGCGTAGTGGTTATGAATTGGGCTGCGAACCTCAGGGTCAGCAGTTTGAAACTACCAGCTGTTCTGCGGGAGAAAGATGAGGCTTTCTGCTCCTGTGAAGATTTACAGCCTTGGAAACCCTGTACAGGGTCTCTGTGAGTAGGAACCGACTCCACAGCACATAACAACAACAGTCTAAGGAGTCTCTGGCTGGTACAAATGTTAAAGATGCTCAGCTGCTAATTGAAAGGTTGGGGGTTCTAGTCTACCCGTAGGTGCCTTGGAAGAAAGGCTGGTGATCAATATCTGAGAATCAGCCGCTGAAAACCCAATGGAGCACAGTTCTATTTGGACAGGTATTAGGTAGCTGTGAGGTCAACATTAGGGTCAACTTGATGGCAACTTGTGGTAGAAGTGGAATGGTCTAACCAGGCAAATCATTCTCACTAGTCTCCACTGTATCGCATTTGGCAAATCGGCTGCACAATACCTCTTTTTGGTGTTCAAGAGCAAGGATGTCAGTTTGAGGACTAAGGTACGTCGGACCCAAGCCATGGTGTTTTCAATAACCTCTTATGTATGTGAAAGTTGGAGAGTGAATAAGGAAGATCATAGAAGAATTGATGTATTTGAGCTATGGTGTTGTAGGAGAATGTTTAAAAGTACCACAGACGGTCAGAAGAACAAACCAATCTGTGTTGGAAGAAGGAAAACCAGAGCATTCCTTGGAAGCCAGGATGGGCAGACTTCATCTCTCATACTTCGGACAGATTATCAGGAAGGAACAGTCATGGAGAAGGACATCATGATTGGTAAAGTGGAGGGTTGGAGAAAAAGAGGAAGACCCCCCAACTAGATGGATTGGCAGCACGGTGGCAGCAGCAATGGGCTCAATATTGTGAGATTGGTGCAAGTCTGGTCAGTGTTCGTTCTGCTGTGCATAGGGTTGCTATGAGTCGGTATCTAACAACCACAGTCTTCACTCTGTTCACAATGCCCTACAGTGCCCTGGTAGCTCCTTAACTGGTACATGGTCGAGCCACCCTTATCCCCAAGACTTTCAAGCTCTACAGCCCTTGTATCATCCCAGGCACTGGCAGATGGAGAATGAAATTGACCAATCGCTTGACACACTTTAAAGCATGTTTCATCAGCAGAAGACGAGTAGGAGCCGTGCCTTTGTAATTGATCTTCGCCCGGGATGACATTTTTTGATATGTTTTGTACTTTGGAAGTTACATAGAGCAGAAGTGAAAACGATCTAAGACTAAAGTTTGAATGAGGTGGGTGGCAGTCAAGGTGTGGCCCTGTAGGACACTCAGTCCCAGAATAATCTCTGTAAATGGTGCTCCCTGGGTTGTGCTATGCACGGCCCATGAAGCCGGACAGGGCAGGCCAGAGAGAAGGCCTGCATTGAAGCCCTGGGTCTTGAGGGAGATGATGCCTGTGAGGGGAGGGGAGGAGAGAGCACAGTGATCCCAGTGGAATCAAAGACCAAGGGCTGGGGCTCCTTAGGGTTCTGACAAGGTCATGGTTAGTATCAGTAGCCCTGGTGGAAACGTGTGCTCAGAGGTATTGGGGGTGAAGACCAGGGAGTGTAACTTCTGATGGGGTTGAAGGAAGTGTCTACTCTTGCCCCCAGTTTGTCTTATTGGCTTCTTTCAAGGAAATATTTCAGTCAAATCCAAATTTGTTAGGACCAAAATCATTGCTGTTGTTAAGTGCCATCGAGTTGATTTCGACCCATAGAGACCCTGTATAGAGCTTCCGAGGAGCAGCTGGTGAGTTTGAACTGCCAACCTTGTAGTTCAAACAGCATTGCAGTCGGGCGCATTAACCCACAGCACCACACAAGGACTCCTGTTAGATTTATAATCTTAAATCTTATTGTTTTGTAGTAATGAATCAGAGTTTATAGTCAAACCTCATCACCTTATTCCCAGATCTGAGTCCTAAGAAGTATCCTAATGATACAGCCTAGTACCACCAACCCTTTTTACTGGGCTGTAGTCTTTGTGGCAACAGACTGCCAGAGTACCCCTTCCAGCTGCTGCAGAGTGGTACTGAATGTATCCCCAATACAATTCTGTGCTGGAACTAATTATTAGGGGTTCCATTAAAAACTGTCCCCAAAGCCATCCATTGTGGGGAAAAAAAAAATTCCTGAATCCAAAATTTAAAAATAACCGATGTAACAGATGAACCACAGTTCCTTTCTAACAATGCCTCCTGCTAAAGCAACACATATATTGAGGATGAGGTTTTGAAGATATAATTAACTCGTGTGCCTATACTGCTGCTCCCTGAATGTTTCCAAGTTTCATTTATTTTAGGAAGATTGGCAGTTGTAATTATGTTGTCAGGCGTGTGTCATTTTTGCTGTAGCAACAACATTGACACCCAGACAAAGAGCTCAAACTTGACTTTGACTAGAATGGTGCATGGTACAGATTTTGGTTACCTGCTTTTCCTGACGGGACTGAGCATTTGTCAGCAGTTTTCTGCAAGCAGTATGCATCTTTTTCCTTGGGGTTCAAAAGTACAGTCTAGGGGATCAGGGACCCCAAGTCTTGTTTCCATAGTGTTCCTGTCGTCTTTCTGTGTTTGGTACGGTTGATTTCGTCACAGAGTGTTCTCTTGGGAGAACAAGACTCCATTTCCTGCAGAAAAACTTGTTTCAGTGAGTGATGTCTATGTCAGGACCATAGATTAGACGTCACAGTGGAAAGGTTTCATGACCTGTGGACCTTCCGTTGTTTTGGAAGGAGTATAAGCTGACCAGTCCTCTGTCAGCTTATTGTACTGTGATGGTTTGTGTGTTTTCTGTGATGCTGGAAGCAATGTCATTGGTATTGCAGATAGCAGCAGGGTCACCCATGGTGGACAAGTTTCAGCAGAGCTTCCAGACTTAGAGTAGGAAGAGAGGTCTGATGATCTGCTTCTGAAAACGAACCGAAGGAAGTCTTATAGATACCAGCTGGATAGTGTGTGCCCTACTTGGCTTTGGAGACCTCATTGGGAGGGACCCGTTGCTGGAGGAGGACATCGTGTTAGGTGAAGCAGAGGGCCAGTGAGGATGAGGGAGGCCCTTAATAAGCTGAGTTGGCGTGGTAGCCACAGTATTAGACATGGCACATACATGGGTAATATTTCGTTTGGTTGCACAGTGAGTTGGAATCTACTACGGGAGCTAGCTGGCTAGCTAAAATGTGGTCGAAAAAGGGCAGCTTCAGAAACTGTGACCTGCTTTTGAAGTCCCATCATTTTCTCTTTTGGGGTATGTCTCTCAGCTTTCCTGTAAGGTGGGGAAATCATGTTTGCCATGAAGAGGGTGGTGAGCTTGGAGATCTTATATGAATGTAAGTCTAATATATAATTGATGTCTAATAAGGAGTCCTGGTGTTGCGCTGTGGGTTAATGCGCCGGACTGCAAAGTTGATTTGAACTGCAAGATCGGTGGTTCAAGCTTACCACCGGCTCCTCAGAAAACCCTATATAAAGTCGCTATAGGTCAGAACCAACTCGATGGCACTTACCAATGATAAATAATAGCGATTATTGTTGGTATGTGTCATCTGCTTTCTGGTAGGGATAACCATTTAATTTAAGATGGAAATGAGAAAATAACAGAACCTTTTCTTGGAGACATGGTAGAACAAAATAGCCTTTCGATGCCATCTGAGATCCTGAGAGATGAGGCATTTTGTGGAGAGGTTTTAAACTTCAGTAACTTAAATTGTTTCTCTCATTGCTATTTAGAAATAACTTCTAAATCCAAAAGGTGCTTATATATGTCCATGTCAGTCGAGTGTTTTAAATGGACTGTCTTAGACTTTGCAAAATATTATGTGTTTGACAGCTAACTGAAAGGCTGACCATCAGTTCCATCGTGATACACCTCATTAGAAAAACCTGGAGTTCTACTCTTGAAAAACCATGCTCTAGTTTTTTGGTTTTACCCACACAAATTACGTTAATACCCAGTTCAAGGTACAGACCTTAGTCACAAATGGTCCCCCAACTTCCTTTCCTCGATTTCACGAGTTCTTTTGGTGCTGTAGGATCATCACTGGAGTATGAACCACAGTGTTGGCAGTTTAAACCCACCAGCTGCTCCTCGGACACCTTACACAGGGTCATTATGAGTCAGAACTGACTCGATAGCACCTAACAACAAGAAGTGCTGACCCTTGTCCCTACCTGTCACCTCAACACTCTTCTGCAGGCGTCAACTCTGCTTTTCTCCTTAAGTCTTTGTTTTTGCCTTACCTGGCTGACAAGGTAAGAGAGAGAGTCTCTTTCCCACCTTCACCTGGGGGATCAACTAGCTGAGCCTGTCCCCACTCAGTATTTCCCTTAGCAGACAGGAGTAAGACCTCCTTTATCCTGCTGTTGTTGCACATTTATTCTGGAAGGAGAATTAACTTTTGGGATTCACTTTGGGGACCATCAGAATCTGATGGACTGTTCTGTCCAGGGGCATATCTCCAGCCCTGGTGTATGGGAGGGTGCACTTATTCTATACCTTCTGCCTTCTGATGTCTCGTGTTCTAGTGTCCCAGGGCATTACTGTGGTCTCACTGAAAGCTTCCACTGACTCTAGATGGGATCAGATTATAGCAAGCATGACACGTAGGTTTCACCTTCTGTGAGATCCTGCTAATCTTATTGGTAGCGACAGCAGGGCCGGCTTTGTTAGGAGAGGAGTCTGATAAGATATTGGGATTGATTGAGTCAAGTAGGCTATGGGTGAGGGAAGGCAGTAGGTGTGCCTTTTGTCTGCTGCCCTTGCAAATAAATCCTCAAAAGCACCAACTGCTAATACTTCATACTGCTTTTCTTCTATCCATCTTCTTTGCATTTTTCACACAGTGATCTTTGTGTTTTCTGGAACACGTCCATTCCATTAAAAGTTGCTCATGTGGTTCTTCAAAAAGCTAATAAACACAGAACAACCATATGACTCAGCAAATTCACTCCTCAGAATATCTCCCAAAGGCATGGAAGCAGGAACTCAAACAGAATTTTGTACCACTGTGTTTACTGCCAACATTTTTCATAATAGCCAAGAGGTAGAAATGACATATAATATGCCTGTCAGTTGATGGGTAGGTAAGCAAGATGTGGTGTAGAGTGACAGGGATTACTGTTCAGCCACAAAGAAAAATGAAGTTGTGGTACATGCTGTGATATGCACGACCCTTGAAAATAGTACGCTCACTGAAATAAGCCAGACCCTAAAGGAAGAAATTGTCTCATCCCCTATATATGGAAAATCTAGACTATAGAAACACAGAGAGGCCAGTGTTATTCGTGGTAACCATAGAGGAGGTGGGAAGATTTGCGGGTCTGGAGTTTCCATTCGGGGTGATGAAAAGTCTTTAGAAATAGTGGTGATGGTGGGACAATTAATACTACTGAATTCTACACTTAAAAATGGCTAAAATGGCCAATTTGTTGGTAATACCGTATATATTTTACCAAAATAAAATTTAAAAGAAATTTCCTGTAGATATCTTGCAGCTGTTGTGTTCTATTAAGTCGATTCTAACTCAGCCTATATGACAGAGGACAACTACCCTACATGGTTTCCTAGGCTTTAGTCTTCATGGAAGCAGACCCCTGGGTCTTTTTGCAAAAGGAACCTCTGGTAGGTTTGCACCACCAATCTCTTGGTGCTTAACCATCATGCCGCCAGAGCTGCTAGTAAACATCTTGCTCTTTAAGTGCTGTTGAGTCAGTTCCAAAGCGTTAAATCTTTGTGGGAGCAGAAAGCCTCATCTTTCTCCTGCATACTGTCTGGTGAGCTTAAACTGTCAACCTTGTAGTTTGCTGTCCCCTGATTATTGTATTTCAATTTTTATTACATCAATTCCTGGTGCCTTGGTCTTTGCCAATTCCTTCAATGTACCTTGGACTTGCTTCTTCAGTATCATTGGCTCTTGATCATATGCTACCCCTGAAACGGTTGAACATTAACCATTTCCTTTTGGTACAGTGACTCTGTGTATTCCTTCCATCTTCTCTTGATGCTTTCTGCTTCATTCAATAATTTGCCCAGAGAATCTTTCAATATCGAAAGTCGAGGCTTAAATTTTTTTTTCAGTTCCCCCAGCTTGAGAAATGCTAAGTGTGTTCTTCCTTTTTGGCTTTCTGACTCCAGATCTTTGCACATTTTGTTGTAATAGTTGGCTTTATCTTCTTGAGCTGACCTTTGACATTTTCTATTCAGCTCTTGTACCTCCTCGGTATGGAGCCACCATGCTTTCCTATAAACATCTTTGTTGTTGTTGTTAGGTACCAACTTAACAACTCAGTTCCAACTCATAACAACCTTGTATAGGGTTTCTGAGGAGTAACTGGTGGGTTTGAACTGCCAACCTCGTGGTTTATAGTCCAATGCTGATCCTGCAGCACTATACTGGGAGTCTTTAAACATCTTGTTGTTGTTATTAAGTGCCATTGAGATGGTTCCAATCCACAGCAACCGTGTGTAGAGTTTCCGAGGAGTGGCTGGTGAGCTTGAACTCTGACCTTGAAGTTCAAACCAACCTTGCAATCCAGCGCATTAGCCCACAGTGCCACACCAGGACTATCTTAGCTTCTATGTACTATTTCATGGTATGGATATTGTGAATCATCAGTTCTCCTGATGTTGACTATTCATGGTATGGATATCGTGAATTATCAGTTCTCCTGATGTTGACTACTGAGCTTATTTCTAATTGTCCCGTATTTAAAGACTACCTTTGTGCATTTAGAACTGTAAATTTTAAAGGATGTTGTTGTTGATGTCAGGTGCCATCGAGTTGGAACCCAACTCTTAACAACCCCATGCACAGCAGAATGAAACAATGTCTGATCCTGGGCCAACCTCACTACCGCTGCCACACATCAATAATGCCACCTGGCCAATCCATCTTGTTGGGGGTCTTCCTCTTTTTCTCTGACCCTCCACCTTACCCAGCATGACATCCTTCTCCAGCGACTGTTCTCTCTGGATAGATTTACGTAAATGTCAGTAAGTAAATACTGATAAATTCAAAGGCATCTGATACCTATTGCCAGACTTATTTACAACAAGTTTATTTGTTAAAAAATTAAATTCATATGCCTTCAACAGTGTATGCAAATAAAGGGTCAAATATGATATCTTTGCATGGTTTACCTACTGTTATGGGTTACAGAGGAGGCCTGGCATGGCGCTGTAGGAGAAACACTGGACTGCTCATCACAGGGTTGGTGGTTCAAATCCACCAGGCAGGTGCTCCTAGCAAACCCTACACAGGGATGACTCAGCAGCACTCAACAACAACAATATGGGTTGCAGCAGATGTTTAAGATCTTTGTATTTACTTATACACACTCATGGAAGCAGTAGTCAAGAAATCAAATGACTATTGCATTAGGCACATCTGCTGCACAAGATCTCTTTAAAGTGTTGAAAAGCAAACCAGCTTGAGGACTAAGGTGCACCTGACCCAAGCCATGGTATTTTCAATAACCTCATATGCATGCAAAAGCTGGACAGTGAATAAGGAAGACTGTAGAAGAATTGATGCTTTTGAGTTACGGTGTTGGAGGAGAATATTGAAAGTGCCATGGGCTGCCAAAAGAACCAATAGATATATGTTGGAAGAAGTGCAGCCAGAGTGCTCCTTGGAGGCCAATATGGTCAAACTTCTTCTCTCATACTTCGGACATGTTGTCAGGAGGGACCAGTCACTGGAGAAGGATATCATGTTTGGTAAGATGGAGGGTCAGAGAAAAAGAGGAAGACCCCCAGTGAGATGGATTGACCAAGTGGCAGCATCAGTGGGCTCAAATATAGCAACAATTGTGAGGTTGACCCAGGACCGGGCAGTGTTTAGATCTGTTGTACATCAGGTTGCTATGAGTTGGTACCGACTCGAGGGCACCTAACAACAGCATCCATACTAGGTGCTGACAGATTTGATCTTAAAAAAAAAAAGACAAGTCCCTTGCTTTCCCTGACTGCCCAGATTTGTGACTGACTCTGTGGGGATAGGCTAATCCTTCTACTCTGAAGGCTGAGTTCTGGTATTACAGAGCATTGGATTCTACTGGTGGCTCTTGGACTAATGGAATAAATGAAACAGATGTCTTCCTACCAGTTCAGGTGTTTCCCAGTGTGAACTCCCCACCCCCCATCTGAGGAGTCCATGGATGTCGCAAAAGATCATGTGTTCTGTTAACTGAAAGGTTGATGATTCGAATCTATCCAAAGACCACTTGGATTGAAGGCCTGGGAATCCGCTTCCAAATATGTACAGCTGTGAAAACCATACGGCGCAGTTCTACTTTGACACACTTGGTGTTGCCGTGAATTAGAATTGACTTTATATCAGCTGGTTGGTTGGTTTTTTTTTCTCCCTTCATTCTAGGGAGTCATGAGCTCCCTGGATCTGGCCATGCAGCAAGTAGGGCATTGCTCTCCGGAAAGGGGAGTCTCTCTGGGATGGACAGTGACCCAGTTCTCATTCTGGGTGGTCCATAACAGGAGGAGTGTATGTTGGGGGAGGAAATGCGTAAACATTATTGGAACAATCATGGAAGACATTGTTGTCTACCTTAGATAGAAGGGTGGTGAAGCCCAAGATCACCTGCCAGGACGTGAACTTGAGGAGTCTCGGTGGATATTCCTTGCAGATTTTCAGATATGTGGAATTTACTTAAAAAGTAAATTTCTTAAATAGAACATTTTCATATTGTAAAGATGGAGGAGTGTGTGTGTTCAGAATGTACTTTGTGGAATGAAGGAAGTCGGTGAAGACTGAGAGCTCACCGGCAGATGCTTCCTCCTTTTGTTTTGTCCCTAGTGTAGCTGCTCAATACCGGAAATAGTGGGTGGCTGGGATAGCCCTGAAGTGGGTTAGTCCTGCCACCAATGTAGTCACCCTGGGGCAGATGGCCAAGTGAGAAACAGATTAACTGTTTCTGAGAGTGAAAAAGGGAAATGGACTCTAAAAATACTGAGTCCTGGTCACAGTCCCAGTTGCAAAATTCCTCAGGTTTTGCATAGACTAGCTAGCCATGGATGCTGGGATTTTAGTAGAAATTCAGCAGTGGGCCTCATGCATCTTATATCAGTGGTACCTGTTTCAAGGAAGTATGTATGCAGATCTTGAGGGTCATTTGCCCAAGGAGGAAAAGTGAAGGATTATGGGGCTTGGCCCCCTTGCTAACATTTTTGTTCGCATGACTACCAATATAAATATACCTTTGTTTGAAGAATCTGGGTATTTTTCATGCTTGGGAATAGTTTTATATGAACTGGTCCCAACTCCTTTATCCCTTTAGCAAATTCAGGGTCCATCTGGTCTCTGATGGCCTGAACTGTTTATTGTCACTTGTCAGACCTCTTGGATGTGGTTTTATTTCTGTTAGAAATGTCAGAATACTCCTTCCCCAGTGTCTAAACCTCCCATTCTTTGTCATAGAGATATAGGTCTTTTGTCTTCAGGTGGACTGAACCCGCTGTGATTACCGTGGGTCATTCCTTAAACATGGTGGTGATAAAACAAGATCCCCCAGGCTTGTACATTTTATTGTGTATTATCCAAAAAAATCAATTGTAGAACCAGTAGCATTTGCTGGTTTCCTTTATCTTCAGGTTACTAACTGTAAACATATTCCTTACAAGCAGAGGCGGCATAGAGAGAGATAGAGCAGCTGAGGACTCTAGACCCATGGAATGAGAAAGGTTGTGTGCCACCTGGCAGGAGGCTAGCTTGCAAATGTGCCCTTTGGTTGTTTAAATGAATATATATTTTCTGTGTGTTTTGTGTACATCCAAAAAAAAAAAAAAAAGAGGGAAGCGAGGTAAATACTATTAAACAATACTGCATGGAGGGGATTGTAATTGTAGTGAAACTAAATATGATTGGTTGAATGCAAAACTGATGATGTGACCTGTAAACTGTTACTCAATTCACAATAAATGCTTTAAATATGTATGTGTGTGTGTGTATATATATATATATATATGTGTGTGTGTGTGTGTGT
>NW_006408562.1:6986140-6999444 GCF_000296735.1 Chrysochloris asiatica | reverse complement strand
GTCGGAATCGACTCCACGGCATATAATAACAACAAATATATATATATATATATATTTGTTGTTGTTAAGGGCCATCGAGTCAGTTCCAACCCACAGCAACCCTGTACAGGGTTTCCAAGGCAAAACGCTTCGTCTTTTTCTTGCGGAGCAACTGGTAGTTTCAAACTGTTGACTTTGTGGTTCGCAGCCCGATTTGTAACCACTATGCTACCAGAGCTCCTCTCTCTCTCTCTCTTTATATATATATAAAATGATATTGTTAATTGCTTTCGAGTCAGTTCCGACCCAAAGCGACCCTATATAGGGTTTCTAAGGAGCAGCTGGTGAGCTTGAACCACCGACCTTGCAGTTCAAACGGCTTTGCAGTCTGATGGATTAACCCACAGCGCCACAGCAGGACAACTATATGTACTATGTATGTATATACATATATATATACACACACACACACATACACACACATACATATGTTGTTGTTGTTGTTGTTGTTGTTGTTATGTGACTTGGAGTCGGTTCCAACTCATAGCGAGCCTGTACAGGGTTTCCAAGGCTGTAAATCTTTACGGGAGCAGAAAGCCTCATCTTTCTCCCGTGGAACAGCTAGTAGTTTCAAACAGCTGACCTTGCGGTTCACAGCCCGATTTGTAACCACTACACTACCAAAGCTCTATATGTTGTTGTTGTTAAGTGCCATCTAGTCGATTCTGACCCATAGCGATCCTATATAGGATTTCCAAGGAGCGGCTGGTGCATTTGAATCACCGACCTTGCAGTTCAAACACCTTTGCAGTCTGACGCATTAGCCCACTGCGCCACACCAAGACTCCATTAGCCAGATAGATAGATAGATAGATAGATAGATAGATAGATAGATAGATAGATAGACAGATAGATAGATATCCTGGTGTGGTGCTGTGGGTTAATACGCCAGACTGTAAAGCCATTTGAACTACAGGGTTGGTGGTTCAAGCTCACCAGCTGCTCCTTAGAAACCCTCTACAGGGTCACTATGGGTTGGGACCAACTTGATGGCACTTAACAGCAACAGTAGTAAAATTATGTAGGTTCTGTGATTCGTTCCGGCAAATTAGAGAACCTATTGAGGTGGTGAGAGTCAATGGACACTGGTACTTCCCTGCTTGGCAGTCTGAAAGAAGATGCTCTTTTACTACGTGAACGCTGACCCAGCTCTGGGTGGCTGGGGGGTGAGCTCTAGGGATGTGTCACGTGAACAGTTGATGAGATGGAGACATGAGAATGTTAGGATTGGATCCATATCCACACTTTGTGAACTGGATTCACACTCGTCCTTACCGTGCAGTTTCAAGGAGGGTGTGACCTGCCTACTTCGCCCCTTGTTGGCTGGACCATTTCAGAGGTGAGTGTGGAGTGTGGGTAAAGGGTGATGCTAGGCTCTACACAGATCTAAATGATCATTGACAGATCTTCGGATTTTTTCAGAGAAAGTGGGAAATGTCGATTTTTCTCTAAAGTTTCCTTATTTTAAAAACACTGTGAGCCAGACACTATGTCCATGGGTGACTAGTTGAAGAAGACCTTTCCTAAATCAATTTCCAGCAAGGTCTGTAAATCCAGTAACAGGTGGAATGACTGGTACACTGAATTCTATGTGTGCTGTTTATGTTGTTGTTAAGTGCTGTCAAGTCGGTTCCGACTCATAGCAATCCTCTATAGGGTTTCCAAAGAGAGGCTGGTGAGCTTGAACCGCCGACCTTGTGGTTCAAACCAACTTTACAGTCCAGTGCATTAACCCATAGTGCCACACCAGGACTCCATAAAGGAAAATCCCTGAGTCTAGCCCCTTTAACTCTTAAGTCGGTGTTGACATATTAGATTCAATTTTCAAAACATGAGCAGGATTTCACTATACAATTAGACTATATGTCTTTCCCAGCCTTAGTGTCTGTGTGGCCTCACTGTGGGGGAACGTGTGAGGTCCCCCAGCCCACCTGCTCCATGTGCTCCTGCCACACAGCAGGAAAGCAGCCTTGGTCCTAATATCTGTGATATCCCTGCAGTTGGCTGTGTCTTTTCCCCAACCTCAGAGGTGGGACAGGATTAGACCTAGAGCTTAGTGGGTGTCTGATGGGTTGTGGTAATTATGTGGTAATTATGTCCAACAAGCCACTCTTTCCTCGAGCTACATCAGCTCCTGCCATGTCTTTTCAGTGGGCCGAGGCTGCTGAAATCCAGGTCAGGATAACTGTGAATGGTTTGGCCTTCTGCCAGACTGGGTGTTTGACACAGGGTAGGTCAGGAATGCTGGCTTTCCTCTTTCATTCCTCTCTCTGCTCCTTACGAAGCAATCTGCAGTCTCACAACTTCATTCATCTGCTAGCCCAGGGATGCCCTTCACCTTCATGTTTCAGAGGCATGATGGGGAAAATGCCCAACAGCAGCTTCCAGACGCTTCCCATCTGTCTTCAGATAAGACCAGGACCCTACAGCATGACTTTGGAGACCCGAGCAGTGGGGACTCTTCATCACTCCCAACTTTGCTCTCTGCATCTCAAAGCCCGAGGCCTTAAGTCTCTCTTTCTCTTGCACACAATGTTTGCATACTGTTGTTGTTTCAAATAAATTTTTAATTTTGGAATTTTAGATTTACAGGAAAATTACAAATACACAAAGTGAATATATACCTATTATCCTACACTACTAAGGAGCTCTGGTAGCGCAGTGGTTACAAATCGGGTTGTGAGCTTCAAGATCAGCAGTTGGAAACTACCAGCTGTTCCACAGGAGAAAAGATGAGGCTTTCTGCTCCCATAAAGATTTACAGCCTCGGAAACCCTGTACAGAGTTGCTATGAATCGGTACCGACTCCATGGCACATAACCACCACCACCATGGCACATTCAAGGAGGCTGGACTTGATGGCGGATAGGGTAGAGGTGCAGTGAAGATCTCCATCAGTGATACCACAGAATACAAGGCAAAGAGGATTCAAGGCAGAGCTCTAAAACCCTGAACCACATATCTAGGAATATTTAAAAAATTTGAAGGCTTATAGCTAGTGGAACATGTAGCGGAAGTAAGAAATCTCCTACTTTAGAATCTGCTGAGCTGGGCAGCCCAGAGCCAACAACTTGGGTGAGACCAAATGGCAAGACCAAGTGGGGGAGTAGACACACCGTGGAATAATGCTGTGGGAGCCTCAGAGCAAAGTTGGACAATAAACTTTATGGGTTTTGCTTTGTTCTGGTTTTTGGCAGGGGGTATCTGTTGATTGGCCCCCCAGTGTTTGCACCCCTCCATTCTGGTTACTAGAGGGAGTGACTGAACGAGTGGACACCCCTCACCCTCACCACTGGTGGGTTCTTCTGCCACGCATGTGCACAGATAACTCTCAGCATTTGCAGAAATAGGCAGCTTAGCAGCCAGCCCTGAACTGTTTATTAATAGGGAAAAGGCCAGAACAAGGGGTGTGGAGAGGGAGAGAGAATTAAAAAAAAATAAAAGGCCGAAAATTAAATCCTGAGGTACAGCATAACAATCAACAGTGGCACCTTAAAATTTATCAGGGGGCCTTGAAAGCAAAAAGCTGAAAGAGGATATTGAAATCATACACATATTAGGCTACAGATTTTTTTCTTCTTCTTTTTCTTCTTTCCCTCCTCTCCCTTTTCTGTGATTATAGACTATACGATCCAATCTAGTTTGTTGTTGTTAGGTAGGGTTCTTTTCTTCTTCTTCTTATGTTTTTGCTGTTGCTGTTTTGTTGTTTTCCATTCCCCCTTTTACGTTTGGGGGACTCTTTCTCTTCCTATATTACCCAAAAAGAGGCAGCAATTGCTGCCATATAGTCAAGCTACAATCACACCCTATAAAACTCCACAATCCAGGCAAGAACCAATACCAACTGCCACACAACAGGGAGGCAGACAACACATGTGAAAGTTACTCTCTGAGTTAAGTAAGAAAAGTGAAAAAGGAAGCCCACATCCTGATCACATCTACCTGGAGGCAATCAGAAAGCATAAAAAAAAGCAAAACACACATTCAGTTAAGGCCACAGATAAACACTAAACATGTCCAAGAAGCAAAAGCAGATGACCATATCAGCACATGTCCAGAAATAAGATAAAATGTCTGAGACAAATGACCTAGAGGTAGACCTGGACTCTATTTTGGAAGGAGGGCAGGTCTTGGAAATGC
Source organism: Chrysochloris asiatica (assembly GCF_000296735.1). Lineage (NCBI taxonomy): Eukaryota > Metazoa > Chordata > Mammalia > Afrosoricida > Chrysochloridae > Chrysochloris > Chrysochloris asiatica. Next base: position 6,995,265 of record NW_006408562.1, on the reverse strand, counting down.
CTGAGAAGGAATTCAGAAAAACAATAATAAAATGTTTCAAAACACTTTACAATGGAGTTGAAAAAAATAAAGAAGAAGTCAGGAAAGCACTACAGGAACAATCAAATAAGATGTATACCTCATTGGAAACAATTCAAAATCTACAGAGAGATGTCCAAATGATCAATAATAGAATATCAGCTGGAAGACAAATCTCTCAATACCACTAAGATAGAAGAGAAAGCAGAAAAAAGGGTAAAAAAAATCTGAAGGTCTAAGATTCATGTTGGACAACATGAAGAATAATGTAAGAATTATCGGCATTCTGGAACAGGAAGAATCACACAAGTCCATAGAGGAAACTGTTGAAGTATTTCTGGAAGAAAATTTCACTTTTCATCCTAAAAAGTGAAAAGATAAACACTCAAGAAGGTCAATGAACCCCAGGAAGGACAGACCCCAAAAGAAAATCACCAAGACATATCATACATAATCAACCTCTCCAAAATCAAAGATTAGGAGACAACCCTGAAAGCAGCTAGGGAAAAGAGAAGCGTTACATACAAAGGCAAGCCCATCAGATTAAACTCAGATCTCTCAGCAGAAACCATGCAGGCAAGAAGGCAATGGAGAGACATATGTAAAACCCTGAAAGAAAAAAAACCCTGCCAACCAAGAATCCTTTATCCAGGAAAGCTATCAATCAAATATGACTGTGTAACCAAAACATTCCAGGATAAACAGAAGTTAAGGGATTTTGCCAAAGCCAACCCTGCACTACAAAACATCTTAAAGGGAGTTTTGTGGACTGAGAACCAACAAGAACAGACAGCAACCAGCTGAATAAACAATAAGTTTTATTACACAGTAAAAGAAAAAAGGATATACAGTAAATGTTTTGGGTTCTCGTGTTCATTTGTTCAATTAGCAAACATTGGTTCAATAACTATTATTGTTGTTAAGTGCCATTGATTCTGTCTCAGAGCAACTCTGTATAGGATTTCTGAGGAGAGGCTGGTGAGTTTGAACTGCCTACCTTGCAGTTCAAACCGACCTTGTGGTCCAGTGCTTTAACCCACAGTGCCACACCAGGACTTCTCAATAACTATTACTTTTTGCCAAATCATGGGCTTCATGTGAGAATACAAAATCATAGAGCTTCTGCTTTCACAGTCTAATTAATTAAAGAGAAGAAAGTAAAACAATAATAACACAATGTCTTAAATGCTTTAAGGTGTGCACACTTAGGAGATTATGGGCAATTCAAGGAGTAAGTAATGAAGAGAGGGAAAATGGAAAATTACTCATAGCACAGCAGAACTTTGTTATCATTGCTATATGTTTTCAAGTGCCATCAAGTTTATTCCAACTCAGAGCAACACTGTATAGAATTTCTAAGACTGTAAATATTTGCAGGACCAGAAACCCTCATCTTTCTCCCATGCAGCTAGTAGACTCGAACTGCTGATCTTGTAATTTGCAGTCCACCACATTTTACTGCATAACTTATTGCTGTTGTTGTTAGGTGCCATCAGGTCACTACTGACTAATAACGACCTTTATAGGGTTTCCAAGGAGCTGCAGATGGGTTTAAACCACGTACCTTGTGGTTAGCTATCCAGTGCTTATCCTATCACACCATACCAGAACGCCACTTCAGACCTGTTGTTGTAAATTGTTAAGCGCCATCAGTCACGTAAGTTCATAACAACTCATAACAACTTTGCATAGGGTTTTGGAGGAGCTGTTGTTAGATTTGAACTTCCAACCTTGTGGTTAGCAGCCCAGTGTTTATCCTAAAGCAGACTGGTGGTGGCATGCTGTGGAGTCAGTTCCAACCCATAGCGAACCTGCATAGAGTTTCCAAGGCTGTAAATATTTATGGGAGCAAAAAGCCTCATCTTTTTCCTGCAGAACAGCTGGTAGTTTAGAACTGCTGACCTTGAAGTTAGGTGTAATTGGCCAGTTACAAAGTTGAGGAAAGTATATCATGGAAGCAAAATTAACATGTGCAAACATTAAGGCACCCTTCTACAAAACTCACAAATAAAACCTGGATGTCAGGGAGTATCACAGGAAACTTCAACCATTTCTATTGTGTATTCTCAGGCATAGCTACCACGGCATGGATCCAGAGAAACTGTAAGCAACCAACACCTAGTTTAGAATCCTCAGATAAGTTTCAAATAAATCCCCACAACTTGTTTTTAGCAGAAACAGACTGTGTCTGTTAACATTCCAGAGCAAACATAAGAATCTCAGAGGACACCATATTCAATTGGCATAACATAATCCATGAAGACAATGTTCTACATCTTACTTTGTAGTGAGTAGAGACTGGAATCTTAAAAGCTCCTGAGCAGCCATCTAACATGCAGCTATTGGTCTCTCCATGTGTGGGAGAAAGAAGAGTGATGAAAATTGAAGATGCTTGAAATCAACTAGTCTAATGAACTAATGGAAATGTAAACATCTGTGTCTACAACTCTGAGATCAGAAGAACTTGATGGTGCCCAGCTACCACTACTGACTGCTCCCAAAGGGATCACATTATAACATTCCAGATAGAGTAAGATGAAATATGGAACAAAACTAAAAATTATTTTAAAAAAAAGAAAAAGAAATAAAGACTGGGCTTACTGATCAGAAAGAGACTGGAGGAACCCAGGACTTACTGATCAGAAAGAGACTGGAGGAACCCAAGACTATGGTCCTCAGTCACAACCTTCGGGTCTGGAGCAAAACTCACCCCACAGCCCAATTTCAACCAAGTGGTAGATAGGTACATAGGGGGAACTGCAACACTAGTGAGATTTGCTCGCCATGGTATAGGCAACCATTCAAGGTCAAAAGGGCAACATTTGTCTAAGGACAAAGTTCAGAAGAGTTGGGAAGAAGGATGGAATGGAATAAGAATCACAGAGTGGAAGTGGAATTGTTGTTACATGGAGAGGATCCAGTTATTGCTATGAAGCAAAGTGTATGATTTGTTGAATTAAAACTGATGATCTGCTCTGTAAACCTTCACTCAATTCACAATAAAAACTTTCAAAACAAAAAAGAACAGACAACAACCAGAGATTGATATACATGGCAGCACTTCCCAGAACTAAATCGAAAGATGGAAGAGTCAAGAACAGGGCAAAACTCTAAGAATAAACTCAGAGAATTTGGGAGGTCAGTCTATGATCAAAACAATTACAATGTGAAAGAAAGTAAACATGTAGGAACGGAGCTCCAGATGGTGAGAAGGTCAGGTAGATTACAGGATAAAATAGATTGCACTAAATGGAGAGAAAAGTTCATGGATATAAGGCAACCTCGAAGAAAATTAACACTTCACAATATACCAAGAAAATGAAAATCCAAGAAGAACCTGGAAACATTAAAACTATGAGGAAACTCACAAGAAAGAAGACATGCAGAACAAAGAAAGCAGCAACGCCACACACACACACACATACAACACAACACAACAAAACAAAAACATAATGGCAGCAATTAATCCATATCTACTCCTTGGAAACCCTATACAGGGTCGCTATGGGTCAGAATTGACTCAACAGCACTTAACAACAACATCGATAATTACACGGAATGTAAACGATTAAATGCACCAGTTAAGAGACAGAACGTGGCAGAATGGATAAGAAAACAAGATCTTTCAATATGCTGTTTTCAAGGAGCACTGGTACCATAGTGGTTATGAGTCAGGCTGTTAACCTCAAGGTCAACAGTTCAAAACTGCCAGTTGATCTGTGGGAGAAACATGAGGCTTTCTGCTTCTGTAAAGATTTACAGCCTCGGAAACCCTATGCAGGGTAACTATGAGTTGGAACCGACTCCACGGCACACCACCACCACTATGGCACATTTGCCAAACAAAAAAGCCAACTCTGGTCTATAACTATTAACTAAACTACAGATTTTATTTTGATTTCACCAGTTTTTTTCACTAATGCCTTTTTTTCTGCCTCAGCATCCAGTCCAGGGTACCACATTGTTTTGTGGTAACTTCCTATTTGTTACCAGTCTTTACGCTAATTGTGCCTTTTGTTTTCTTTTAAGTGTTCTCTGTGGACAACCATTTCAAACTTGTCAACTCTGAGCTGAGCTGTACAGATTCATTTGTAGGCTAATTGTATTCGTCTTTGCCTTCCTCAGAAGACTTAAAATTAAAACTCTGTGAGGGGCAGTTAACACCTCTGTTTTGTTCAAAAGTCTTTCCTGTCGCTTGTCACACAATCCCAGGGCTTGGTTCACTCACCAGTTGTCAGTGAATCGATTCCAACTCGTGGCGACCTCTTGTGTGTATCAGAATGGAACTGTGCTTCAGAGAGCTCTCAAGGATTGATTTTTTGGAAATAGATCCCTTCTGAGCTACCACTGGTGGGCGCAAACCTCCTACTTGTCCGTTAGCAGCTAAGCATGCTGTTTCGCTACCTGCATGACTCTATTGTAGCAAGTGCCATCGAATCAGTTCCAACTCAGAGTTTCTGAGGAGCAGCTGGTGGGTTTGAACCATCAACATAGTGCTGAGTAAGTATCTGTGAACTCACTGGTTAGTTGGATTCAGTGGAGTTAACTTAATTTTGAAAAACAAGAGCCTCAATTCTCCCCCAAGTGATAGCTCTTTGAACTTAGAAGGCAGCTACCCAAAATGTATGCAGGTGTGGGGCTTCTCTGATCGGTCGTCAGAATAAGAGCTGATGGTGTTTGAGCACAGCTAACCCATCTAACGTGACCCACAAGCCGGTACTCCAACTTCAGTCCTGTCTGCTTTGTTTTTCCATTTATACTGGTGGTGGTAGTAGTTATGTACTGTGGAGTTGGTTCCAACTCATAGCCACCCTGTACAGGGTTTTCGAGGCTGTAAATCTTTACGGGAGCAGAAAGCCTCATCTTTCTCCTGCAGAATAGCTGGTAATTTCATACTGCTGATCCTGAGGTTAGCAGGCCGATTCGTAACGACTACGCTACCAGAGTTCCATTTATACTACGTGTAGTCAAAGCTGTGTTTATCTTCAGACAAATTCAGCTCTACGTGCTGGGCCCAAAAGAGGCAACAGGGAAGAACGCCCTTCCTGATACCCAGGTGACAGAGCTTTGGCATGCTTATTTCTGATGTGTGTCAGCTGCTATGTGTTGGGCGAGGTGGCCTAGCTCTTTAGTGAGGTGTTGGGAAGCTGGCGCTGAGAGGTTGATGGGACAGCAATAGGAGGTGAAACAGCCCAACGGGGTGGTTTCCCAACTGATGGAAGAGAAAGAAGTTTTCTCCTAATCTGGTTTCATCTGATGCTACATCAAAAACAAGAAATCTAGAAGATCCCAGGTAATACTGACCATTACTGGATTATATTTTATGCAACAAATTTTATTTTTAAAAAATTGTTTTTAAGGATGCATAAAAACAGTTTAAACGTTTCATAGTGTGAAAACTGTGATCGTGGTTGGTTTCTGAGAAGCAATTTCAGTTTTGTTTTTTTGTTTTAGCTGGTTCTTTGTGTATTTGCTTTCAAATTGTCAAATAATTCACTGTTGCTCTAACATTGTTGTAATTTTTGTTGTGAATTGCAGCCCAGTTAGTTCTGACACACGGTGAGCTTCATGTGACCCATCTGGTTGATTCATTCTTGTAGCTCTTGTGTCAAGTCACCTCGCTGAGGGCTTTCTTTGTTTTCACCGACCCTCTCTACTCTACCAAATAGGAGGGCAAGGTCAGGGGAAGCAGGTAGCCATGCCTTTGCCTCCAAGTTTCTGGGTTCCCAGAAAATTAAAACATAATGGTCAAAACATCGTAGTATCTCTCAGTTTAAAAAACAATATTCAAGAAGATTCTTTCTGATAAGGAAACATGATAGAGAACAGTTCTGGAAAAGTGGAGAATTCTAGGCAGGGTCTCATGAGAGGAAGAAACAGGTGTTGCTGCATACATTTAACTGTGAAAGTTGTTGATAAGGAGTTTTATAGAGCTGGTGGGAACTTGGGAACTTATTGAGCAAAACAAAGTAAGCCAAGAAAAAAACCCGAACTGGGGAAGAAACAATGAAGTTGTACAAGTAAAGAAATGAAAGCTTCATATAGTATACTCAAAGGCCAGCACAATTGAAATAGTTATTATCAGAAAGGTACTAAATCTGGATTTAACTAAATATTGAAATAGAAATATGCTGAAAGGATAAGTGTAAGATGGGTTGAATATTATAATATCTAACATTGAGGAGTTCTGCTGTGGCACCGTGGGTTAATGCGCTGGACTGCAAAGTCAGTTTGAACCACAGGGTCGGCAGTTCAAGCTCACCAACTGCTCCTCAGAAACCCTATACAGGGTCACCATGGGTTGGAACCAACTCAACAGCACTTAACAATAACAACTACATTAAGATATCACTGTGACAACTAAGGTGCACCTGACCCAAGTCACGGTCTTTCCCTGTATCTCGTATGCATGGAAAAGGTGAATAATGAAAATTAAAGAAGTGATGCATTCTAATTGTGGTGTTGGTGAGGTATACTGAATATATGCTTAATTGACAAAGGAATGATTGAATGAGTCTTAGAAGAAATTCAACCAGACTGTTCCTAAGAAGTGAGAGGGTGGTGAGACTTAGCTTCCTTACTCTGGACACATCAGGAGAGCCCAACTGTTAGAAGAGGTCATCATGTGGTTTTGACTTGAAATTCCCTAATGCCTGATGTCGTCAAGCATCTTTTCAAGTGCCTATTGGCGGTTTGTATATCCAGTCCAAAGACTGTTCCAAGGGCAGTTTTCACAAGGTCTACAGGAGTCCTGGTGTAGCTCCATAGGATAGGCACTGGACTGCTAGGCACAAAGTCAGTGGTTCAAATCAACCCGCTGTTCCATGGGAACCCATGTGCAGTGTCCCTGAATCAGAACTGACTCCGCAGCACTTAACAAAAACAAGAGGAACCCTAGCAGCACAGTGGTTAAAATAGTCAACTGCCAACCAAAAGGTTGGCAGTTTGAACCTACCAGTCAAGCTAATAGGTTATAAATGGGGTATACTGATTCTGTAAAGATTAATAGCTTTAGAGACCCTGTGGGCAGTTCTACTCTGCCTCATTGGATTGTTATGAATCAGAATCGACTCAACAGCAGTGGGTTTGAATTTTTGGGGTTTAGAGAGATTCTGAGTCATCTCTCTTCATCTTTTTTAAAGCTTTGCCTCAGGTAGGCACTGGGCAGCCAGTAGAACCTGAAGTAAAGTTGATCCTTGTGGTTGATGAATGAAAATGCTGTATTGACAGCTGCTTCTGAGTGCTTAAGTGTTCTAAACAGGCCACATCTGTGAATGGCTGGTCATTTCACTTCTGAGGGACTATTCCAGATACAGCGAGGAGTTCCTCAGCAAACAGTTCTGTGCCAATCAAACACAAGAACAGAATGGTAGTTTGATTGTTTTATGACATAAATAGAAATTGGTTGGCTCGCCAGAGAATTTCACTAGCATTTATAACATTTCTGTGATAAATAGATGCTAAATTTTAAATCACCAACTTAAAAATAGACTTCTGAAATCTGATCTGTTTCCAAGTTGGGGGTCCATTTGTACTAATTCATTAGCATTCTTCTGAGTAGCTGTTTCATTCAATGGAGGCTGTGCGTTCAGTTTTATGTGGGTATATGTATATGTGAATCCTGGTAAGATAAACATTGGACCGCAAGGTCATGGTTCAACTTGCCACAGAAACCCTATACAGGGTCACTGTGAGTCAAACTGACCTGACGGTACTTAACAACACCAGCAATAATATGTACATGTGCATATATGGTGGAGTCATGGTGTGCTGCTGTAGGATAAGTATTGGAACCCAAGGTTGGTGGTTCAAACTCGCCATCTGTTCCTCGGAAACCCTATACAGGATCACTATGAATCAGAACCATATCAACGGCACTTAACAACAACAAAAACAAAGAGACACCTTAGAAGACAACAGACCACAGTTTTGAAAACCCTGTGGAGCAGTTCTACACCACACACATGGGCATCTCAGGAATCAGAATCAACAACAGCAACTACAGCATGTGTGTGTGTGTGTTTATACGGCTCCATAGGGCTTCCAACACTGTGAATCTGTAGGGAAGAAGACTGACACATCTTTCTCCTGCACAGTGGCTGGTGGGTTTGAACCGCCGACCTTTCAGATAGCAACCTGATGCTTAACCCACTGTTCAATTCCTAAGGGAGCCTGCCTGTGGTCATCTTTGTGCTAGTCTGTGGGCTGGAAGGCTCTGGGGTCTCTGTGCTCCAGGACCTCAGTCTGGTGGGGGAGAAGAGGAACTCCATCGGGGGTGGGGTGGGGTGGGGGGGTTCTGTGTGGGGCTGTCCTGAAGAACTGGTTACCATTTGTGAATTATTCAGGTATTTGTTTATCTTCCGTTCAGCTTCACATTTGACTGTTTCACAGCTAATTAGTTTTGTTTTAGAGGACAGGCAGGAAGGGAATCGAAACTCAATTCAGTTTGTTTGAAGTTCTGGTAGAAGAAAGAATACCAACTGAGATTGAAATTGTGTTCTTAGCTGGGCATTTCATCTCTGTTGATATTGTTCGTTAGTTTCATAGATAATGGTTTACTTTAAAAAAAAGGAATGCACATACATGTTTAAAAAATGTAAACCGTATAAAGTATGACACAAAATGTGAAGACCTTGCTTCCTGTTACCTCCCCATCCCCGGAACCTACTTACAAAGGAGACCCTCTACTTCTGCTAAATGTCTGCTTAAATTTCTTTTGTAGTTCTTGGAATTTTTTTTTTTTTTTTTAATGTACTTCAGTACATTATTAAAAGTACACAGGGTGGGGCAGGGCTTGATGGTGGATAGGGCAGAGGTGCAGTGAAGTACTCCATCAGCAGTACCACAGACTACCAGGCGAAGTGGGTTTAGGGCAGAGCTCCAAAACCCTGAACCACATATCTAGGAATATTTAAAAAGTTTGAAGGTTTATAGTTAATGGAACTTGTAGCGGAAGTAAGAAATTGCGTGCTTAAGAATCTCCCTGCTGGCCCTTTTCTGTGATTGTAGACTATAGTATCCAGTCTAGTTTTGTTGTTGTTCTTTTTTTATTTCCTTGTTTTTTTGCTGTTGCTGTTTTGCTGTTTTTTGTTCCCCCTTCTACCTTT
>NW_006408562.1:6935489-6983631 GCF_000296735.1 Chrysochloris asiatica | reverse complement strand
CACCATCTAGAGCCTACCTGTGTGTGCGTTAGAGGAGGTTGGGAGGTGTACAACAGTGAACTTCCCAAAAAGGAGAAGGTGGGTTTTCAGAGATGATGTGTTGTTGCAACATGGAATGGCCCCTTGTTCATTAAAATTTTGTCGGAAAGTCTAAGACCATAAAAATACGTCATTAAGTCAGTTCATGATCAGAGAGACAGTTTTCTTCAAGGCTCACAGAAATAGCTTTTGAATGGTAGATTTAATGAAATTTTGCATGATAAGAATTGAGGTAGTTGTGAGAAAGGTTGAGGGATACATTCAGTAGCCGTGTTTATTAACCCTTTCCTTGAGAGGGAGTGGAAACAGGGTATGTGATAAGCCACAGAGAAAGTTTCATTGAAAGAGAACTAGGTTCCCTCAGATTCCTTATGGTCCATTTTCCTCATCAACCATTAGTTGCAGTCTAGTTGATTCGTACTCATGGCAGCCCCACATGTATCAGTGTAAACTTTGCTACTTGTGATGTTCAGTGGCTGATTCCCACCACCACCACCATTACCACAGTAGGTTGTTAACCTTTATTTTTCTGATGCACTTCTGTATAGACTAGAACCTCCGACATTTTGGTGAGCAGCTGAGCATGTTAGCCAGTTGCACACTGGGGTCCTATTACCAAGCAGGAGGTAGTGTGAACTGGGGATAGCTAGTGTGCATCCTAAACTTCTGGCTCCATATGGTAATCACCAGACTGCGAACCACAAGGTCTGCAGTTCGAGCCTGCCAGCTGCTCTGTGGGAGAATGATGAGGCTTTCTGCTCCTGCAAAGATTTAAAAAACCTTGGAAACCCTATAAAGGGTCGCTGTGGGTCGGAACCAACTTGAAGGCACTTACCAACAGAACAACAGCAATATGAAACTTCTAGTTGGCCCTGATTCATTTTGGATCAGAGGTTCTGTGTACTACTATTCACAGAGACATGAAAAACAAGTTGTTGTGAATTTTAACAGCTGGATCTTTTGGGTCTGCTGTGTTTGACCCTGATTCTCTAGAATAAACCTGCACAACCCACAATGGAGGTATTTGTCAGCAGGCATGCGTCCTAATTGCTGTGTGCCAAGCATCACAGGAATTACTCTATTTAAATTCCAAGACAAGGAATTCTGCCCATGTTGCAGATGAGGAGTGCTCAACGTCTAGTTATAGGAAAGCAGGTCAAGCAAGCAAGCAGAGGTGGGGAAGAAATGCCATAGCACATAGATAGCATCAAGGGACTGAGGAACAGAAACTAAACAAGGACCTTCTGACAGAAAGAGAAAACATTCCCCTGGAGCAGGCATCCTAAATTTGGACTTCTAACTACCTAAAGTGTAAGAAAAAACTTTCTCTATGATAAAAGCCACTCATTTGTGGTATTTTTAGGTATGTTGTTAAGTGCTGTTGAGTTGGTTCTGACTCATAGTGACCCTGTATAGGGTTTCCAAGGAGGGGCTAGAACCATTGACCTTACGGTTCAAACTGACCTTGCAGTCCAGTGCATTAACCCACAGCACCACACTGTGACTCTATTTTATGGATGTTGTTTGGTTGGTTATGTGCTGTGGAGTCAGTTCTAACTCACAGTGACCCTGCATAGGGTTTCCAAGGCTGTAAATCTTTACAGGCGCAGAAAGCCTCATCTGTCTCCTGCAGAGCAGCTTTTAATTTTGAACTGCTGACCTTCAGGTTAGCAGCCCAATTTATAACCACTATACTACCAGAGCTCCTTATTTTAGGTATTGTTGCTAACTGCCATCAGGTTGGTTCCAACCCATAGAAACCCTGTGTAGGGTTTCTGAGGAGTGGTTAGTGAGCTTGAACTGCCAACCTTGCAGTTCAAACCAACTTTGCAGTCCAGCCCATTAGCCCACAGCACCACACCAGGACTAAAGAAGACAGAATTTGGTACTGGAGAGTAGGGTGTTCCACTCTAGCAAATACCTGAAATGTAGAAGTGGCTTTGTCCTTGGGTAGTGCGTAGAATCTGGAGGAATTTTTGTGTGCTTCATAGTAAGGCCCTAGATTGACTTGGAGAGATTGTTGGTAGAATTACAACCATGAACGGCAGTTCTGGTAAGGGCTTAGAACGAAGCGAGGAGATCTACAGAGAAAGTCTTGTTAGTCTTTGAAAATAAATATGGCACCATCAACAGAATGTTGCTAGAAATGTGGACATTAAATGTTCTGGTGGTTTGGGAAAATTTTTACCCAAATCACAATGAAAAGCTTTCAAAAAAGAAAAAGAAAAAGATCAACATGTGATTTGACAATGGAGAAAGGGAAACACTTTTTATACAATGGTGAAGAGCTTTCCTGAATTACGTACCAATAGATGGTGGGGGGATGGACTGACAGATGATGAATTTGGAGAGCTGATGAGAGTCTAAGCAAGATTTTAAAGGGGCCACGTAGTTTCTCTTTATTGCTTATAGTAAAATGGAATTTAAAGATTTGGGAAATTCTGTTGTACAAAGAGGGTGCATGTCTTAGAAATTTCACCAAGGATGTGGCTAAACAATGTTTTGTTAAGAGCTCAATCCTGTGACTAATGATTCTAACCAACAACCTCAATAGCAAACTCAACAGCTGAAGCTGATGGGGACAGAGGACAATGAGACTTGACATTCTACAGGCAGGAAAAAGATCAAAGGAGCTATGTTCTTGGAGCAAACGGTGGAGAAGCTAGAAGATCAACAGGACTATTGGGTGGAAGCATGGAAACAGGGCTGCCTAGGTTTCAAAGGGTGGGGCCACAGTCTCTTAGGTTCCAAAGGTTGGAACCATAGCACCTCTACTTGGTTCCAGATTGTTCAAGTCAATCAAGAGGATAGGGCCACTGCTGAAAGCTGAGGAGGTGAGGTTGCCATACGCAAAGCCGAAGAGCATGGGGTTGCTGTTTAAGACTGATGCAGTGGAGCTGCCGTGCCTCAGGAGAGTAGTACCTGATATAGAACAGGGCGAGCAGAGAAGGAAAAGATGGATTGTAGGGCACACAAAGATTCACAAGTGACTGAGAACTTGTGAAGAGAGACAAGGGCCTTTCAGACCTTCCTGCAAAGTGGTAGAGAGTTAGAGAAGTAGAGAGAGTGTCTTCCCCGAGAATGGGCACCCTGAATTAGGACTTCTAGACTCCTGAAGTATGAGATAGTAAATTTCTCTTTATTAGAGCCACCCACTTGTGGCTAGATAGCTAAGACACAACTCAAGTGTCCATCACCTGGTGAATAAATGAACCAAATATGTAATGACCACATAATGATGTTGTTGTTCAGTACCATCAAGTTGGTTCTGAATCACAGGCACTCTGTATATACAAAGTTTCCGAGGAGCGACTAGTGAGTTTGAATTGCCGACCTGTGGTCAGCAGTCCAACATTCATTCTACAGTGCCATACCAGGATTCCACGTAGTGTGTAATAACTCTTCATCTAACCATAAAGAAGAATGAACTGCAGATACATGCAACAACATGGGAGAAAGAATCTGGATGTAGAAAACAGGGCATTGGATGCTTTTCACTTAATCGAACTTTGGCTCATTGATAATTGCATTTAGAAAAATGCCGTGGTTTTCAAACTTGTGTTCATATGTTGTTGTTGTTAAGTGCCATTGAGTCGGTTCTAACCCATAGCGACCCTGTACAGGGTTTCCGAGGGTGTAAATCTTTACGGGAGTAGAAAGCCTCATCTTTTTCCGGCAGAGCAGCTGGTAGTTTTGAACCGCTGACCTTAAGGTTCGCAGCCCAATTCGTAACCACTACGCTACCAGAATACCTGAGTGAGTTTGAGTTATTTCAGTGTTTCATCTTTGCATTAACCTAGGACTCTTAGATGTCCCTTTTCCTCTTACTGAAAGATCTTCTGATTGTTATTAGTGAATTTAAGGCTCAAGTAGTGAGGTATTTTTAAGGTTGTTGTTGTTAAGTACCATGGAATTGGTTCTGACTCATAGTGACCCTACTACACAGGGGTTCTGAGGCTGTAAATCTTTACGGGAGCAGAAAGCCTCATCTTTCTCCCGCAATTTTTAAGGTAACCCATGATAAATCACACTGTCCAAACGTGAAGCTATAAATTTAGAATTATGTTCCTCTTCTTTTTCCCTATGAATCATACATTTAGTTTCACATAGTTGCATACGGTTAGATATATACAATACATTTTGGAGTTTTGACTGTGTAAAATTATGATTTCCATGTTGTTAAACTTTGCGTTGTGGTTTCTAATCAGGCTGCTAACCTCAAGGTCAGCAGTTGGAAACTACCAGCTGCTCCGCGGGAGAAAAATGAGGCTTTCTGCTCCTGTAAAGATTTACAGCCTTGGAAACCCTGTATAGTCAGGGTTGCTATGAGTTGGATATTGGTATATATTCACTACCAAACTTTTTACAAATTCAGTTTTAATTGCTGACCATGGGAGTGTTTAAGGAACCATGGTGGTGCCGTGGTTAAGTGCTCAGATGCTAGGTCCATGGTTTTAACCCATCAGCTGCTCTGCAGGAAAATGTAGTGGCAGTTTGCTTTCACAGAGAAGGAGCTCTGGTAGCGTAGTGGTTACGAATCAGTCTGCGAACCTCAAGGTCAGCAGTTTGAAACTACCAGCTGTTCTGCGAGAGAAAGATGAGACTTTCTGCTCCCATGAAGATTTACAGCCTCGGAAACCCCGTACAGAGTCGCTGTGAGTTGGAACCGACTGCATGGCACATAACCGCCACCACCACCACAGCCTTAGTTAGACACCCTGTGGGGCAGATGTCCTCTGCATTGTAAGGTTGCTATGAATCAGATCCATCTCAACGGTGATGGGTCTGGTGTATTTGTTTCAACACACCCTTCCTAGTTCTGTACATTATTTTTCATGGACTTATCTGTTCATTTTTTATTTAATTCTTGGTAGGATGATCTTCCTTTTGTTAATGAGCTGTATTTCCTTGTTTTAGTTATCTCTTCATACTCAGTTTCCATTTCTTTACTGGGCTTTAAGTAGTTTGCTTTTCAAGATAAAATTGCTTTTCAAGATAAAATTTAATTAACATTTTACAGCAAAATATTAAAGCTTACATACAGAAACTTGAGACCAACTCATAAAAATAAACAATGAACAAAAGCACCTCAAACATCACCAATAATTTATTGTCCCAATTTTGGCACATATCTGTCCATGTTATTTTCTCTCTCCTGTGAAGTATGAGGGTAAGGTAAGAAGGATATCTATAGAATCATTTACTACTGTTGTTAAGTACCATCGATTTGGTTCCGACTCATAGCGACCCTGTATAGGGCTTTTGAGGAGCATCTGGTGGGTTTGAACCGCTGACCTTACAGTTGGTGATCTAGTGCATATCCTACAGAGCCACAACAGGACTTTATTAAACAAAAATACTAAAATGCGGAGCTATGTTTCTCAACAGATTCTCCATCCTTTATCTCAGACTATACACTTTTGAGTTCTGGTGTGACGCTGTGGGTTGATGCACTGGACTACATAATTGTTTCAAACACAGTGTCAGCAGTTCAAGCTCACCAGCCGCTCCTTGGAAATCTTATACCGGGTCGCCATGGGTTGGCACCAACTTGACGGCACTTAACAACAACAACATACACTTTCAAAGGCAATGGTTCTATCTTTCTAGCCCTTCCCCAAAGAATTCTGTGCTCTCTGATTTCTTCGAAATGGCAGTTTTGGCATCCTAAGAGACTTAAATCATGTTCTTTGTAAGTATTCTTTTGGTTTGGGGAACAAAAAGAAGACTAAAGGGGTAAGATCAGGACTGCAAGGTGGATGGGGTAAGGTTTCCAAGGAAATTCTCAGTGGGACAGCCCTTGCTACCCTTAATAAAGGAGCAGGCAAATACATTGCCACGATGGGGGAGGAAATTTTTTTGGTACAATTTTCCTGTTTGTTTTTTCTTGCCAATTCAGTTTTAATTTTCTTAACATTTCTTTCTCATAAGCTTCTGTAATTGTCCTGTGTCCTTTGCGAAAATCTACCAAAGCTAACCCTTTGGAATCCCCCCCAAAAAACAGTCACCTTAACCTTATGAAGGCGGCACCCAAATGGGACTAAGAACTGGTCTGCAGCCATCCATTGATTGCAGAGACATGTTTAAACCTGTTTTGTTTGGAATAAATTCTTGGAGGTATGAACTGGTATCCTAGTAGCAATACTTTTTAACTTACCTTCTTATATATTGTTTTTTAATTTGTGCTGAAAGTTTGCCCTCCTAAGACACAATTTGCAGCATTATGTGATGTTTCTTTTCTTCATGTGTTCATCAATAGTGGATACTAGTTTTTTGTTTTTTTTTTAATTGTAAATTTTATGGTCTAAATCTCTACCTTTGCAATGTGCATTTCTTTAATTGTGAGTGAATTTTGTCTTTTAAAATATGGGTATTGGCTGTTTGTGTTTCTTCTGTGAAAAATTTTCAGATTCACTATTTTGTTCCTATTGGGATTTTAAACCTTTTTCTTACTGATTTTTATGAGACTTGGTTATTTAAAGATATTAACCTTATTACATTTGAATATATTCCTCCATTGTCTGCCTTCTAATTTTGTGTATTGTTTAACTTTTACCCAAGTTGTTCTGGTAGCTTAGTGGTTACGAATTGGGCTGCTAACCTCAGGGTCAGCAGTTCGAAACTACCAGCTGTTCCACGGGAGAAAGATGAGGCTTTCTGCTCCCGTAAAGATTTACAGCCTCGGAAACCCTATGTAGGATTGCTATGAGTCAGAACCGACTCCACAGTACTTAACAACTACAACAAAAAGAAGATCTTTATCGACTTGAATTAGGGATGTTGAGGAAACCTTCTCAAAAAACCAAAGCAAACAAGCAAAAAACATTATTCAGGGTAAGTTATGAGAGTTCCCAGGGTCAGATAGTTGGGACTCATTTGTGTCTTACAGTCTGTATTTTTTCTAGACTCTTCAAGATGTCAGCAGGCAACGCTGCATCTACGATGATTATGTACTGGCGATACGCAAACTGCTCATACTTTTTTTGTTATTGTTGTTTTCCTCTAAAACAGTTGATGATCTTTTATTTCCTTTTCCTTACAATCCCTGCTTTTAGTCCTTTTATCAATATTGGTGATATTCTGCTTCCAGCTGAGGTGCCATGAATTTTTGAATGTCTCTTCTAGCCATAGTCTTTGTCAACTCCCACCAAATGAGTCTTTTTCTGATTAGTCTGGGTTAGAAAAGGTGAAGGAAGATGCTGATGGGTTCTGTGATTCTGTTGTGAATGAATGATCAGTGTTTCCATCCTGCTTGGTATAAAATGAGTTATCTCAGAATTAGAGGGAGCATCTCACTACCAACAGGAAGAACTAGGAGTGGAGCATGTCCTTGGAGGCCCGAGATCCTTCTATACATTGAACCTCCTTGATCCAGAGAGAATGCTGTGATCCCAGTAAAGCACAGAGGATCAGCAGCAGAACCAAGAGCCAGAGCATGAGACACAGTGGTGGATTTCCCACCCCATGGAGCAAGGGAGGCTGAGTGACTTGGAGCAGGAAGCTTGTTTGCAGAGTACGGTGCCCCCAGGCACTTAATTGGGGAACTAGGTTTGCTGACCAGCTGAACTAGAGCTGAGTGCCTTCCAGCTGAGGTTTATGGTGGATTGGTATGTCCTGTGAGCATTTATCAGCCCTAGAAGAGCCTTGTAACATTGACCAGACAGAGAGAGGCCTGCCTGTAGGCATGGCTGATGAGAGGCTATCCTGATGGGAAGAATTGTGCCCTGTTCACTACCCTCATGACCCCCCTAACTGTGGGTGTGGTATCTGAGTTCTGTAAGACCATTGCAATGAAGTATTGCACGTGGCTGAGTATAGCGTGCCAGGAGACGGATGATTGGTGCCTTTTTTTTTTTTTTTTGCACCAACACACACCGAAACCCACTACCATTAAGTTGATTTATGGGAACCCTCTTCCTGTGTATAAAATATCAAGGTGCCTTGGAGATGTGGTGTTCCTTAAAAACCAGACTGCCTAAAAATCCAGGGCTTAATGAATTAACACAAAGGAGACTGTTTAAAATTCGAAGACAGAAATTTAAGGGTGACTCTTTCCAATTTAGCCTTTGAAATTCAGAAACCTTGAGATAATTACCTGTCATTTCTCTCTAATTCCTACCCTTGCCTTGAACTGGCTTCTGGCTGCCCTTTGCTTCTGTCCTTGGTCCTGAGCATCAAACCTGCCATCAACCAAGAGGCTCGCTTTGTTCGGCATCTGTGCTGAGTGTAAGGGGCCACTTTAATTGGGCAGGAACTAAAAGCAGCCAGGATCTCATTGCCGTGCATGTCAAGTTCAGCTTTTGATGAATGTGAAAGCAGCTCCAAGGCACAGCAGGATGCTTCTCCCCCTTCCACAAAGAGAGAGGGTCCCCAGACTGATCCTCTAAGGTCTTCCCACCACTCCAGAGCAAATTGTGGGCTGAAATAAACTGGCTAAGATAATAGCTACAATAAAGTAAAATAAGGATCCTTACTCTTTATCTGTCAGTGGGACTAGTGCTGTTTTTGAAGACCTGGCTGGTTAGTTTGTCTGCTATTCATAAAGGTCCACTCCATCTCCCACACCGAACAAAAGGAAAAGGTGGAGTTTAGATAAAGCCCACATTGTTTGAATCTCTATACCCTTCCTCTTGGAGTTCTGGTGTGGTGGGTTAATGTGCCAGACTACAAAGCCATTTGAACTGCAAGGTCAGTGGTTCAAGTTCACAAGCTGCTCCTCGGAAACCCTATACAGGGTCATTATGGGTTGGAACCGACTTGATGGCACTTCACAACAACAACAATCCTTTGTCTTTATTTTTGTGTGCCCCAAAGACACAGACTACAGGTTTCTCAAAGTCCCCTATCTTATTGTGGTACAAATATTCCTTTAATTTGGAATAGAAAAATAATGCACTGTTTTTTTTCTGGACTGTGCACTTCCACATTCAGTACAGGGAGATGTAGAGTAATTTATCTTAATATGAGAATTACTAGAGGGCCTTTGCAAAGATTTGTTCTATGGGATTTATTTAGATCCTGACTAACTTGGGTAACTAAATTTAGTAGGGTTTAACTACGAGTCCTGGTGTGGTGCTATAAGATAAGCACTGGACTACAAGGTCGTTTGAACTGCAAGGTTGGTGGTTCAAACTCACCAGCTGCTCCTCGGAAATCCTTTACAGGGTCTCTATGAGTCGGAAACAACTTCACAGTACTTAACAACAACAACAACTACTACTTATATAGTTATTCTGTTAGGTGCTGTTGAGTTGGGTGTGACTCCTAGTGATCCTGTGTACAATAGAACAAAACAGTTCCTGGTCCTCTGCCATTCAGATGGTCACAACCACTGCACCAATCCATATCATTGCAGATCTTCCTCTTTTTCTCTGACTCTCCAGTTTACCATGCCTGATGTCCTCCTCCAGAGACTGGTCCCTCTTGATAACATGTCCGAAGTACGAGAGATCAATCTTGCCATTAGTGCTTCTAAGGAGTAATTCGGCTGTACTTCTTCCAATATGGATTGGTTTGTTCTTCTAGCCGTCTGTGGTACTTTCAAAATTCTTTGCCAGCGCCACAAATCAAATGTCTCAGTTCTTCTCCGGTCTTCCTTATCAGGGTCTAACTTTTATGTATGTATAAAGCAATTGAGACTAACATGGCTTGGGAAATTCTGGGTCCTAGGGCCTGTGGTTGGTTGACCTCATGTGTCATTGCTCCTTCCTAGCATAAACATCTGATTTACTACTCTCCTTCTCTGCGTTCCTGGCCTACGTGCCCCACTGTTCTGCCTGCAGGACGGCACACAGATAAACTACTCAGATAAATATATCAGCAGGCTTTATGAGTACCACCATGTCATGTTCTCCCAAGAACTTTCCAAACAAGTGTCCAAAACCCACCTAATGCCTGAAAATGAGTGGAGGAGACTGGTACCCAACAACCTCTAAGCCAGGTCATTACGTGATTCATGAGCAGAACCACATGTTCTTCTCTTTGGATGACGTCTTGCAAAAACTCAACAAAAATGAAGAGTCACTAGGGATTGCCAATGGAATCTTTTTCAAATTCGATGTGTCTGTGTATATATTGTAGTATCCAGTGATGACTTGAATAATGTACAAATTGCTTATCCATACCTGGGCATGACCTGTAGTCTTCCAAGCAACAGAGCTCAGGTAAATGCAATTGCAAATAGATTTTACTATGAAATATTTTAGATAAAATTCCTTCTAGTAAGTTTTTGTCTTAACATAAGTGCCTATTGAACTTTACCCGTTGCTTTACTGTAATAAAATTTTTATGTTGCAAAACAAAAATATCATGGCTTGGGTCAGGGAAACCTTCATCATTAAAGTGACATTTTTGCTCTGTAGCACTTTAAAGAGGTCTTTTGCAGCAGATTTACCCAATGTAATACGTCGTTCAATTTCTTGACTGTTGCTCCCAACAGTGTTGATTGTGGATGCCAGTAAAATGAAATCATAGTTACCCTAGTCCTGGAATAGTTGTTGTTGTTAGGTGCCATCAAGTCGGTACCGACTCATAGCAACCCTATGCACAGCAGAACGAAATACTGCTTGGTCTTGGGCCAAACTCACAATTGTGGCCACGCTTGAGCCCATTGATGCTGCCATTGTGCCACTCCATCTCGCTGGGGCGGGGGTGGGTGGGGCGGGCACAGTCTTCCTCTTTTTCTCTGACCCTCCACCTTTCCAAATGTGATATCCTTCTCTAGCAATTGGTCCCTCCTGACAATGTGTCCGAAGTATGAGAGATGAAGTTTGGCCATCCAGCCTCCAAGGAGCACTCTGGCTGCACTTCTTCCAATACAGATCTGTTTGCTCTTTTGGCAGCCCATGGCACTTTCAATATTCTCCTCCAGCACCATAACTCAAAAGCTTCAATTCTTCTATGATCCTCCTTATTCACTGTCTAGTTTTCGCATGCATATGAGGTTATTGAAAATACCATGGCTTGGGTCAGGCTCACCTTAGTCCTCAAGTTGACATCTTTGCTCTTCAACACTTTAAAAATACCTTGTGCAGCAGATTTGCCTAATGCAATACATCATTTGATTTCTTGACTGCTGCTTCCATGAGTGTTGACAGTTGATCCAAATCCTTGACAACTTCAGTCTTTTCTCGGTTGATAAGAATGTTGTTTATTGGTCCAGTGGTGAGGATTTATAATTTTTATGGGAGTATAGACTTCTTACAGGCCTTTCCAGGTTAAATCTCAGATGGAATCATGACAGCAGCAAGTATTTCCTCATAATCTTTCACACTCTGCTTTGTTAACAGTCTTGCATTTTGTGTTGCTGTTCTTTATGGTCTTGTCAACAAATACATGCTTATATTTATATCTGCATCGTCACCTCCATTCTGCACATGGAAGGAATCCTAAATTAGGAGCTCCATGAGCGCACCTGTTTGCCCAGAACATAGGACAGTGTTTTGACTACAGAATTTGTGCCATCCAGACTAGAAACAGCTGGCATTTCTTTATAAATCTACTTCTTGTTTCTATAGGTGCTCAGGTCTTCAGAAATCACATCAGTATGTTGGAAAAATAGGCAGGTCTGCTTTTGGGATGGTGAGCATATAACTCAGAAATGATTGTTTTTCGTCTTCATTTGTTGCTGTTAAGTGCCGTTGAGTTGGTTCCAACTCATAGCTACCCAGTATAGGGTTTCCGAGGAGTGACTGGTGAATTTGAACCTACAACCTTGTGGTTAGCAAATAATTTTGAAAGTACCATGGACTGCTAAAAGAACAAACAAATCTGTATTGCAAGAAGTACAGATGGACTACTCGTTTGAAGCAATGGTGAGATTGGTCGCTTGTACTTTGGTTATCTTGCAGTCCAGTGCTTACCCTACAGCACCACACTAGATGTCCTCTTTTAAGTTTATATACATTTCAAACTTTTGTTGGAGTGTGGCTTGTTTTTTAAAGGGATTCCAAAAATCTGCATACTATACAAATGTTAAGATATTGTGTGTTTGGACGATTTGTTCTCTAGAGGTTTGGAAGCATTGCTTCTGTTCCTAGTAAAAGGATCTTTGGGAGTTGTTTGTTGCAAAGAATTAAGAAAGTTGGCTTCTAGACACATGGCTAGGGACGCACATGGGCCTTGCCTGAATGATTTGGTCACATACGGCTCCAGTATGGCTGGACATTGTGATAGGTAGATAACAAGGGAGCTACAAAAAAAATTGTGGAAAAATTCTAATGTCTTTTCATTCCATTTGTCCATGAACTTTTTGAAGTTCCCTCATCTGATCTCAAGGAGTTTTGGTAGCGTAGTGGTTACGAATCAGAGTGAGAATTCACAAGGTTAGCAGTTCGAAACTACCAGCTGTAACACGGGAGAAAGATGAGACTTTCTGCTCCTGTAAAGATTTACAGCCTCGGAAACCCTGTACAGGGTCGCTATGAGTCGGAACCGACTCCATGGCACATAACAACAATAACATCTGATCTCAGTTCTTTATAAAACACCCTTATAAATTAAGAAGAGTATAATTCTTATTTTAGAAATAAGGAAGTTGAGACCCAGACTTACTGGCAACATGGTGGCAATCCTTGGCAATTGAGATCCGAACCCAGTTCTCTGATTCCTTGCTTCATTCTTCTCTCTGTGCTTCCGTCTTGGCCTCTGCCTGTATGCTTTATTTATTTAGTGAAATTGAACGCAGTATCAGAAGGGGCTCTCGGGACTGCTTAACACAAGATTGGTGGTTAAACCCACCAGCCACTCTGCGGGAGAAAGCTGGGCCTGCCAACTCCAGGAAAGATTCACAGTCTCAGAAACCGTAGTTAGGTTTGCTGAGTCAGAATTGACTTGATGGTGTGTTGGTTAGTGCTCATCTGCAAACCGAAAGGTTGCTTGTTCAAACCCACCAGCCACTCTGTGGGAGGAGGTGGCAAGTTTCTACTGTCAAGAGTCACAGTCTTCAAACCATGTGGAGTTGTTTTGACTTGTCCTATGTGTCACAATCGACTTGACAGCAGCAGGTTTGGGGGTTTATTTAGTTGCTGGGGTTTTTGTGTTTTTTAAAAATCTATTGTGATTTGAGTGAAGGTTTACCAAGAAGATGACCAGTGTTACATTCAATAAGTCACACAGTTTCATCTCAATGATTGCAGGCCCCTCCCCGTAACAATAGTGATCCAGCTTCTTCCCTGTTGTTCCCATTTTCCTTCCAGCAACCTTCCCATCCCTTCTCAACTCTGTCCTTGGCTAACTGTTACCCTTTTGATTTTGAATGACTGACCAATCCATGGTGGGCATACCTTACTAGTTAGTGTTAATGTCTCCCCTATAAATCTGTCTACTGCTCTGCTACCCTTCAGGTCCAGAACTAAACACTCTAGTGGCCCAATTTTCAGGTTAGATTTTTGGTAATACAATGTCAAGTTCCTAAGGTGGCACAAAGGATAGCTGAGAGTTTGAACCAAGAGCTGTCCGGAAGATCAATCCTGTCGATCTACTTCTGAAAGATCACAACCTGGAAAACCCAATGGAGTAGTTCCACTTTGCACACATGTGGTTGCCATCAGTTGGAATCAATTTGGTGGCAACAATACCAACAACATACAGTGCCTGCGTACCACCCATTAGTTTGCTGCTGAAGACCAGCTCTGAGAGCCCACCAGTGTTTGAGGATCCTCAGGAGCTCCCCACACACATCCCTTCCAAACTGACCTTTGGAACACATCTCAACCCACTCCAACCATCTAGCTATAACTCTAGTATCCGTGTTTGGACTTGGAGGTTCGAAGTGACTTCCCTGGTGGACTCTGACTTGATCCTCTCTGGCCCTCATCCCTAGGGCATTTTCAGCAGGACTCTTCCACCTTTGGCCCATGCCAGTGGAACTGAATCTCCATTCTTGCTTTGAGACCCGGCCCTCACTGAACTGGTTTTTCAGGTTAGGGTTTGACACCTGTTGTTCAGTTAGCAAACATATTAAAAGAAAGGCCCAACAATGAAAATTATCAGGATCTCAGTTTCTATTCAATATTTTTCATTTGATTAATAAGACATGTGACTTTGAGTTCTTTATCTTATCCAGCTATAAAAAGGAATAATGCTGTGTGTTAACGTTAGTTTGATATTATATGTATTGTTAACAATATTGAAATCCCTTTGAAGAAAGCTGTTAGAAAAACCCAGCCAACAGAAATGAAGAGATTTCTTGGATATTAGCAAACCTTACCTTCAAAAGCTTAATTTCCGTCGTATGTGAATCTACTTTTCAGTGCTAGTTTTCTCTGTTTAAAAGAAGAGAAAAAACTCTTCTGTTTCTTGAAATGTGACCATACCATTTTCTTAAAGGGATCTTTGACAAAGAATAAGTGGCTTGGGGGGTCAATATTTTTCAAAATATGTTTTATGTGGAGTTGTTGTTGTCGTCGTTAAGTGCCATCAAGTCGGTTCTGACTTATAGAAACCCTGTATAGGGTTTCTGAGGAGTGGCTTGTGAGTTCAAACTGCTGACCTTGCTGTTCAAACTGACCTTGTGGTCCAGTGCATTATCTCACAGCGTCACACCAGGGCTCTGTATATGGAACAGCTTAGCGAAAATATTAATAAGCAATTGTAGACATAGAGTAACCAGCAAAAAGGCTCAAGTGAAGTCATTGAATGTCTCAGAAAAAATGTCAGAAAGAAATTTGGGGGATGTCAGAAAAGATTGGGATAAAGGCGGTGTTGTCAGCATCTGAAGGCACCAGGATGGGTCCCTAATGGAGAATGCATCTTCCTTGTAATTTTCTTTTGAGCAATAATTTCTCAGATAGCTGCCCTGCTTAGGTGTCCTGGCAAGAAATGATGTGATAGTATTGTGCGAGTCTTTAGTCAATATTTTTTCTTTTTCTTTTAAATTGTTTTTTACTTAATTTTTTTAAATGAAAAACATTTCATTGGCCCTCCCCTTCACCGAATGCCCTTCTCCTCCAATTGATCCCTCTTGATGTGTCCAAATCAGGTGAGTTGGACAGTGTTCTGCTGTGATCCGTAAGCTTTCCACTGGCTAATAAGGAGCCCTGTGGCACTGTAGGGTAATCACTGGACTGCTAGCCACAGTGTTGGCAGTTTAAATCCACCAGCTAGTTTGCGGGAGAAAGGTGAGATTTTCAGATCCCATAAAGATTTACAGCTTCAGAAACCCTATACCCGATACCTGTAGGGTCGCTAGGAGTTAGAATTGACTCAGCTAAGCGAGGTTGAGCTAATATACTGAAGTAGATCGCCTGGTCTTTCTTCTTACTCGTAGTCTGGAAGCTTAGCTGAAATCTGTCTATTATGGGTCACCCTGCTGGTATTTAAAATACTGTTGGCATGGTCTCCAGAATCACAGCCACACACAAACAACAAACAAAACAAGGCACACAACAAACTGAAAACATGAACTTTGTTCATATTCAAACTATCTTACAAAATATGCTCCGAGGAACTTCATACTCTTCCGTACCCCACCCATGCTCTGTAGGGTCACCATACCATATCCATTAGCTATTACCATACCCTGTGGTTCTTTTGTACAATGCAAATACAGCCCACGTGTACAGTTTCCTTTCTAAATCTCCTTACATGAAAGGAAGCCTCCTTGTGCTGTTGTACTCATTTTAACCCGGGACCTGTGAAATCATTCCCATTTCACTTCACAGGGCTCAGTATTTTGGGCTGGATAGTAGTCCTTTGTTTGGGTACACGCTATCCTTCATTTAACCAGCCTTCTAGGAATAGGTGTTTTCTTTTCTTTCCAGGATTTGCTATCAGAAATAACGCCACAGTAAAGTAACCTTGTACATATGGCGGTTTGTTTAGATGGAGGGAACTCTTCCGTGAGAAAAGAGGAAATGCATTTGCAGTGTTCCAGATCCTGCTTAACTGTCTTCCCTTCTCACTAGCAATATGGAAATAGCTAGGATTTGTGCTGCCTACAACAGTTCCATACTTTTATAGAATCTTTTTGTAACTTTAGGGAGCTCGGAGTGGCTTAGTGGGTTGAGCATTGGGCTGCAAACTGCAAGTTTGTCAGTTCAAATCATGAACCACTCCACAGGAGAAAGATGAGGCTGTATCTACTCCTGTAAAGATTTGCAGTCTTGGAAACCCTGTATCGGGTCACTACAAGTTGGAATCGACTTGAAGGCACTGGGATGTTTCTGTTTTATTTTTGTAGCTTTAAAACACATATGTTTTGATACACACTCACATATAGCGTGTGTATGTGTTTTCTTATTGTAACAGTGTAGGGTGTTAGCTGTGAGTAACTCTACCAATGTCTTCCAAAGTCCCATCATGGCACAGTTGGGAGACAGCCTATGGTCTGGGGGTGGGGCCAGTGGTGGTTCAGTGGTAGACTTCTTGCCTTCCATGTGGGAAACCTGGGTTCCATTCCTGACTTACGCCTCTCATATGTAGGTGTACCGCCCATCTGTCATTGGAGGCTTGCGTGTTGCTATGATGCTGGACAGATTTCAGGAACACTTCCAGACTAAGACAGCTAGGAAGGAAGGGCCTCTTCTGTTGATCAGTTTCTGAAAATCCCATTGAACACAATGGTCTGATCTGCAGCCAGTCATTATATGTGTGTGCACATAATCGAAGCAGTGTTTTGTTCTACACATGGGCTCTCCACGAGGAGGCCAACTCAACTGGAGCTAGCAAAAACAGCCACATAGTCCTGAGACAACCCAGAGGGAACCCGGAGAGGTGGACAGAGTCAGTTTCTTAAGTTGATTAGTCTAGGAGAATCAAAGTTGATGTGAGTTTCAGTTCTGCCACCACAAAGAAACTTTATGAGACCCACTATGGGCCCCAGATTTTAAATCTATAAAATGGAATTCCTGTTTTTTAAAGACAACATTCCAGGGACAATGTGAATTCAAAACTAGGAAAGCACTTTGACTATTTTGGAAAGGAAAAAAAAAAGCCTTCATGAGTGCTATTTTTGTTGCTACCATTAAGAGTTTGCGGACATGATGTTGAGGTACCAGAAAGGGGTTGTTTCAGATTAGGAAGCTCTTTCAGTTATGGAGGGTGTCCTGGTGGTATAGTGGGTTAAGCATTGGGTTGCTAAAAGATAACTAGGTGGTTCAAGCCCATCAGCCACTCCACAGGGGAAAGATGACATAATCTGCTTCCTTAAAGATGTGCAGCCACAGGAACCTTGTGGATTGCTGTGAGCTGGAATTGGCTCATGTGGAGTTGGCTTTGTTTTTAAGTTAAGAGAAGACCTGCAGGCAGCTGTGGAGCCAGGTGGCATTCTTTACTTCCCAGCAGGACTTGCTTCTGTGGGGAGGAATCCTGTGGGCATACCTGGAGGAGCAGACGGGCCAGCTTGGGAGGGGCTCTCAGACCTGGCTGCAAGGGCGTGTGGAGCTTTGGTGGAGGCTGTTGTTGTTGTTATGTGCCGTGGAGTCGGTTCCGACTCGTAACGACCCTGTACAGGGTTTCCAAGGCTGTAAGTCTTTACGGGAGCAGAAAGCCTCATCTTTCTCCCGCGGAACGGCTGGTAGTTTCGAACTGCTAACCTTGCGGTTCGCAGCCCGATTCGTAACCACTACACTACCAGAGCTCCTTTGGTGGAGGCTAGGAGAGCCTATTTCTTGATCATAGTGAGCTTAACTATCAAATTCCAAGAAACTTTGCCTGTCTCTAGTTGTAATGGGAAAAAAATGTAAAGGAAGAGACATTTAAAATACACAGGGAGGGAAAAGACTGAAGACTCTGGTGAAATGAATTTTAATCTCGGGGAGAGACCTGAAATTGCTCTTCCCTGCCAAAATAAATTGATTTCTTCGGCTGTCTGAACTTCGTTTCTTCAGTCGGACAGAAGCTAACCCAGTCTAAATTAAACTCCTTTCCCATTAATAAAACTAGGTCACTTCAGGCTTTCTAAAGGGTACACATCTGTGTCTTAAAGCACATTCAGAAAACCCCAGTGCTCTCTCCCAGATTTTCATGACCCATGCACAGGGGCCTGCATAATACCTCTTTGCACTTGTGATAGATTTGGAGGGTCTGTGTGTGTGTGTGTGTGTGTGTGTGTGTCTGTGTCTGTTAGCACTGCCAGGGTGACCATACGCTTATGCTGTGCAGGACCTTATCATACACCTGCAAAACCAAACCCCAAACTAAACCCATAACCATCAAGCTGATGGGTCCATGATGCCAGTCAACCCCATGTGTTAAAGAGTACAGCTGCTCTGTAGAGTTTTCTGGGCTGTAATCTTTTAGCGTAGTGGTTACGGATCGGGCTGCAAACCGCAAGGTCAGCAGTTCGAAACTACCAGTGGTTCTGCGGAAGAAAGATGAGGCGTTCTGTTCCCGTAAAGATTTATAGCCTCGGAAACCCTGTACAGGGTTGTTATGAGTTGGAACCGACTCCACGGCACATAACAACAATAACAACAACAATCTTTCTGGAAGCAGTTCGCTGGGTGGTTTTCTGTGATGTTGTTAATTAGCTTTGAACCACTAACTTTTAGGTTTGAAAACAACTTTGAGGTTGGCAGCCAATTGCAAACAGCCTTGTGTCACTCAAGCACCAAGAAAGGATGCTCGAAAGAGGCACTGGCTGGGAGCTGACCACAGTTCATTGTCTGGTTTCACCTCTTCCCCCGTGCCATGGGGGCTTGACCTTGAACCAGATCATTCATTCCTGCTTCGCTCAGAGGAGTCCCTGTGTGGTGCAAATGATTAGCATGTATAGCTGCTAACTGAAAGGTTGAACCTTCAAGTTAATTCAAGGGTACCTTGGAAGAAAGGCCTGGCTATCTACGTTGGAAAAAAATCAGCCATTGAAAATCCAAGGTGACATAGGATCACTTTGAGTCAGAGTCAACTGAATAGCAACTGGCAACTTGTTTTATCCTGAAAAAGCTTTGTCTTCATTGACCAAGGCCTTTCCAGTTTTCTGACAGCAGATAGCTTTGAACTGTTGCATTTTGAACCTGTTATTTACATGTTGATGTTGTTTTTGTTTAGTGCTGTTGAGTCAGTTCTGGCTCATAGCGATCCCATGAGTATCGGGTTTCCAAGGAGCGAGCTTGAACCACTGACCTTGTAGTTCATAGTACCTTTGCAGTTCAGCGTATTAATCCACAGCACCACACTAGGGCTCCATGTAGGAGACAGTAAAGTGAATCATGGCAGTTGTAGTTTTGAGTGCTATAGAGTCGATTCCGATCCGTGGTGAGTGACCCTGTATAGGGTTTCCAAGGAGCAGCTGGTGAGCTTGAACCGCCAACCTTGCAGTTCAAAGTGACTTTGCAGTCCAGCGCATTAAGCTACAGTGCCACACCAGGAACTCCAGTAGGAAGCTGTCCTTTTACAAATGTGAAGGCACAAGTAAAATAATTTGAGAGAAGCTTCATCCGGATAGATCCAAGAATTTCCGTGTGGAGTTATTTCTCACTGACAAGAGGTGCATGTGCTGTGTTGGAGGTAGAGAGGAGAAAAATGTGAACTGAGCCACCTCCTCAGTGGGTGTGGATGGCCCTGAAACCCTTTGAGGGCTCTCAGTTCCTTCCCTCTGCAGTGGGACATTCTTGTCTCTCTTCTTTCTCATCCCTATACATGAGAGGGGACAGGGTGGCTGCTGAGAGAACCCCAAATGTGGAGATCTAGAAATGTTAAAGCTCTGAGAAACTGTCTTACAACAACAAAAACTGGGGAGGAATGGAAATCGTTATAGTACTGAATTCTAGCATCCTTTAAGTGTCTCACAATGTGGGTTTTAAAAGGCGTATCTTTCCTTTCGTTTATTATTGAAATGATCATGCTATGTGTGTTTAGGGATGTGAGGGGTCGGAAAAATCAATTGGGAAATCGTTTTCCTTCCTATTTTTTTTTAAAAAATGGAAGAAATAGTCCTGAGAAAAGGAGTGAATCTCTCTCTACTTCATAATGGGTGTCCCTCAGTCCAGACGTGTCACACATTTAAGTTAAATCAACTCATCCTTCCTGGTTACGCCGTGAGGTCTTTTCAACAATACAGATGCTGATTATTTAACCACTGACGAAGTTTCTCTTCCTTCTCTTTCCAGGGCACAGAAGCCAAAAAACATTGCTGGTATTTTGAAGGACTTTATCCAACATATTATACGTGAGTATTTTCCCTCGTCTGTTGGTTTGGCAGCTGTGCCATGTTGTTTGTCTGGGAGTCTTGTCTTTATATAGGACACAGGACTAGGCCATTGAGGGAGACGTCACTGACTTTGCCCACCTTCCAGCTGGTTTCAATGTGGTCTCTGCTAGTTTATGAGCAGGTGACCTCACCATCAGCCCTAATCTGCTCTGGCCAGTCAGTCTGAGGGACATATGAACTACCGTGTGCTCTGGTCAGTAGTGCAAATTAGTGCAGATGTGATGACCAGCACAAAGGACCAAGATGGTGGAGTATGGCCAAGGCTAGACTGACTCATCCGCCATGTTTCCTAGGCAAAGGGAAAAAAAATGAGGGCCTTCAGCCGGGATAAAGTTCTCGGGTCAGCTCAGCTCAGCTACTGGGGTGTTGTATGTGTGTGTGTACATATGTGTTTGTTGGTACGTGTGTTTATGCACATGAGTCCTTATGTGTAGATGTGTGTGCACATGTTTGTACATGTGTATTTCAAATTCCCCAGCTGCTCCTCAGAAACTAATGACTCAGAACCGACTTGATGACACTTACCCACAGCATGTGTATCTAAGGAGTCCTGAGGGGCAGTGGGGAAGCGCTCAGCTGGCGATTCAAACACACCCAGGGGCTCTGTAGGAGGAAAGACCAGAGTGTCTGCTCTTACAAAGACGACAGTCCAGGAAACCCTCTGTCCTTCAGGGTCACTGTGGTCAAAATTGGCTTGATGATCCATACCAACAATGACAACGTGTGGATATATGTTTTTTAAAAATTTTATTTATTTATTTATTTTTTGGATATGTGTTTATGTGTGTATGTGCGCATGTGCGTGTGTGTGCCCTTGCATCCTTGTCGTGTGGGTATAACGTCACAGCAGTCCTCCGCCTCGGGTCCCTTTTTCACTCATGGCAGGTTAGGTTTCTTCCTTTACTCTAATGAAAGCATCTCCAGCAT
Organism: Chrysochloris asiatica; assembly: GCF_000296735.1. Classification (NCBI taxonomy): domain Eukaryota; kingdom Metazoa; phylum Chordata; class Mammalia; order Afrosoricida; family Chrysochloridae; genus Chrysochloris; species Chrysochloris asiatica. The sequence continues at coordinate 6,962,513 of NW_006408562.1, read as the reverse complement.
TTTTCATCAACTGCTTTTCTGTGTTTTTAATAGTCTCTGTGGTAGACCCTCGCTACGCTAAGCCATCTGCCTAGGTGGCTAGATTCTCTCTGTGGGTTCTCAATACTTGTTATTGATTATGTTTTGAAGTTCTGTAGGTTTTGAATGCAATGCCCCTAGCAAAATTTCCCCAAAAGATCCATACTGTTAATGGAGAAGTTTGTAGAATATCAGATTATTCAGGAATGTCCAGATCACATTGTAACAGACACACTATATCTGCTAGCATGTGGGTGTTCCCAGAAGGCTTTTGGAATCTATGGGGATGGAACAGTAAACATGTAACAGTAGAAAATATAAGACAATGAGACTTATTTCTTAATTGGCCGGCATGTACGTTTTTCTTACCTTTTTAAAAAATTGTGTTTTAGGTGAAAAAGTATAGTGAAAATTATTTTTTCAGTCAGTAGTTTCTCCATGAAGTGGTCCATGACATTGGATGAATTCCCTACAGTGTGCCAGTACTATTCCCTCATTTCTGCCCTGGGTTCCCTGTTTTCTTTCATCTGAATTTTGTATCCCTTCTTACCGTCTCATCTTTGCTTTTGGGCAGATGTTTTCTTTTTGACCTCATACCTTTAATTGTTCTAAGGGACAGTCCTCTCCATGGGAATGTGTATTTTATGAGTCTGTTGCTTGGCTAAAAGTTGGTCTGTAGGAACGGCGTCAGTTTGAGGTTTGAAGTGTGTCTTAGGACCATAGTCTCAGAGGCTCCTCAAATATATGTCTGAGTAGTAAGTTTGGTAATTTTTGTGAAATTGATTTTTTTATTCTACATTCTTCTCCCACTCTATCCGGGACCCTCTGCTGTGAGTCCAGTCAGAGCAGTTGACAGTGGTAGCTGGGCACCATCTAGTTCTTCTTGTCTCTAGGTTATATTGGCTGTGGTTCATGTGGCCCATCAGTGTTTTGGATTCATTGCTTCTTTGAGCCTTTGGCCCTTCACTCTGCTTGCTCCAGATGGGAGGAGACCAATAGTTGTATCACAGATGACCATTCACAAGCTTTAAGATAACAGATACTGCTCACCAAAGTAGGATGTAACCAGTGTACAAGGAGAAAGGTTGTTTGCCTGTGAATAGGGGTGAAGGGCAGGGAAATTTCCTTGGTTCCATATTGACAAACAGAATCGCAATGCCTCATGGTGCAAGAGTCCTGGCAGAAAGCCTCCGCAGCTGTAGAAAAACAAAACCCACTTGGAAAATCACACAGCAACATAAGGACTTTGAGTCTAATTACAGAGTTGTCAGGTTGAAGAAAAATGGTTATAGGGTAGCAGGGACATAAAATATTTTGATTTCTCTTCTATAGAATGAATTTTCACCAGTAGGCATTATTTCCTTGACTCAGCTCTTTCTCAGATATGTTATCAACCATACCTCTTTTGTGTTGGATATTTCTCAAGTTGTTTCATAAATCAGCTGATGAACCTTTTTAGGGGGTGTTCTCAGAGATTGGGAGTCAGGGTTCATTGTTGTGCTTGCAGTTATTTGGTTTTTCGTTCATTTATTCAGTATTCAGTAGACATTTTTAAAGCAGTTACTCTGTTTCTTTGTTAACCTAGGTGTTGTTCTTGTCAATAGCCATCGAGTTGGCTCTGGCTCATGCAAGACCCCACGCACAACAGCACACTATGAGACCCCAGCTGATCTTGTGCCATGTTCATGACCATTGGCATGTTTGCATCCCGTTGTCTCGGCCACTGTGGATTTTGAGTACCTTCCAACCTAGAGGGCGGATGTACTAGCACTATGGCAGACAATATTCTATTGTGATCCAGAGAGTTCTGCTGATTAATTTTCAAAAGTAGATTGCTATGTCTTTATCCCTACTCTGTCTTAGTCTGAAAGCTCTGCTGAGACCTGTCCACCATGGGCAACCCTTCTGGTGTTTGAAATAGTGGTGTTTTAACTTTGAGCATCATAGCAACCTGCAAGCTACCACCTGGAAACCTGGCAGACAGATGGTGGTTGAACTGTATACAAGAGATCAAAGACAAACCCTGCTCTTCTCCTTCATGCCTTCTGGTTTGGTTTCCTCCAGTGCCTCTCTGCTCACTTCCTGTGGTGAGAAGAGTGGTCCAGAGTCCCTCAGATGTGCTACTTTGAACAATCTAAAGTAAAATCAGCCTAAACCCAATACCAGGTGTCGCTTACACAAATTAATATCATGTAACCTCACAGCTACTTAGAAAGCCCAACCACACAGTTGAGTCTTCTTGGTTCTACGTGTGATCTGTCTCCCCCCAGGTTGTTCCCACTATCTTCACCCAACTCCAGGCCTTATTTATAAAAAGGTGCTTGTATAGTTAATTGCTGTCAAGTCACTTCTGACATACAGTGGCTCCATGTGCAGAGTAGAATTGCTGCATAGGTTTTTCAAGGTTGTGACCTTTTAGAAGCAGATCCTAGGCCTATCTTCCAAGGTGCCTTTGGATGAGTTTGAACGTGTAGCTACCAGTCGAGCGTTGAACCACTTGCACCTCCCCGCCCCGGGGCTCTTCCAGGTCCTTCTTCATAAATTACTGAAATTTTCATGTCACCTGACCTGCTTACAAATATAAAGAACAAAACCCAATTTCTTCGTCGCCTCTTAAGCTGACCTCCAAGATACTTGTGGGCTTGATTTCCTTTCCTGGCTGTGAACTCAGGAGGGTAAGGACCTTGCCTTGTACATGCTGGGATTCCTGTGATGGGGTTGGTACCTCACACGCAGTGGCCCTTCCTGGGTATGGAGCAAATGGTGCATTTCCTTCCAGTTCCACTGCGCAGTTGACACGTGACTGCTCGTCAGTTCTAAGCTCTCCGCCTGGGCCTATTCCTCAGTCTGGGAAGCTCTCCACGACCATAGTCCCCCCGTCCAAATTTGGTACTCTGATACGGCACGTTGTATTCTCGGCTGACCACACTTCATACATTTGTTTGTGTGCTTCTGGCAGAGGGCTGGGGAGTGGGGGAGACATTTAACCCCAGTGCTTTGCATTACCTCAGCTCATGGTGGTAGATGTCTCTCATGCTAACAAAACCTGACCTTATCTTTTACCAGCTCTCCTCCTCTGGTTCTTATTTCTCATCCTCTGGCATCCTCTTTCCTTAAGTATAGGGTTCAGTGTCTAAAAGGTCAAGTAAAATCTGGCCAACGAGGTCCTTCCTCTTGAAAATGTGGGTATCAACAGTGACCGTCTAGGTTTGTAGCACAGTCCGTGACACGGCAGCTGTGAAATCATATGGTGTACACTGGAGCCCCGGGTACTGCAAGCAGTTAATGTACTCAGCTTCTAACTGAAAGGTTGGAGGTACAAGTCCATCCAGAAGCACCTCAGAAGAAAGATCTGGCAATCCTTCCCAAAAAATCAGCCATTGAAAACCCTATGGAGCATGGTTCTACTCTGACACACTTGGGGTCACCAGAGTCAGAATCAGCATGATGGCAAGGATTTGGGTCATGTCCATACCCAAGGTCAGCTTGCATCTCTGCTGAGCATCTCCGAAATACTGTATTTGCCTCTCTGCACCCAAAGAGGAAGCCAGTGCCACAGCACATCATGGGCACAGAGTGGTGCTGAGGAGGCGAGATGCTTCTTCCAGAAACCGGCAAACACTGAGTGACTCGCCAGTACCTAGATGGTGGTGGCTGTCGTTAAGTGCTGTTGAGTTGGTTCTGACTCACAGCGATCCTGTATAGCAGGGATGAGGAACAACTGAGCTGTGGGGTGTGTAAGGCCCGTGAAATCACTTGGTCTGGCCCTGCCAAGGCAACTGCCCTTTCAGCCATCACGTTGTTGTTGTTGTTAAGTGCCGTCGAGTCGATTCTGACCCATAGCAACCCTGTATAGGGTTTCTGAAGAGCAGCTGGTGAGCTTGAACCATAGACTTTGCAGTTCAAACAGCTTTGCAGTCTAGCGCATTAACCCACAGCACCACACCAGGACTCTAGCCAAAACATTGTTGTTGTTGTTAAGTGCTGTGGAGTAGGTTCTGACTCACAGCGACCCTGTACAGAGTTTCTGAGGCCGTAAATATTTACAGGAGCAGAAAGCTTCATCTTTCTCCCACGGAACAGCTGGTAGTTTCGAACTGCTGACCTTACGGTTTGCAGCCCGATTCGTAACCACTATGCTAGCATAGCTCCTTGCCATCACCTTGTTGTTGTTATGTGCCGTGGAGTCGGTTCCGACTCATAGCGACCCTGTATTGGCTTTCCGAGGCTGTAAATCTTTACGGGAGTAGAAAGCCTCATCTTTCTCCCGCGGAACAGCTGGTAGTTTCGAACTGCTGGCCTTGCGGATTGCAGCCCGATTCATAACCACTACGCTACCAGAGCTCCTTGCCATCATGTTGTTGTTGTTGTTATGTGCCATCGAGTCGGTTCCGACCCATAGCGACCCTGTATAGGGTTTCCGAGGGTGTAAATCTTTACGGGAGTAGAAAGCCTCATCTTTCTCCCGCGGAGCAGCTGGTAGTTTCGAACCGCTGACCTTAAGGTTCGCAGCCCGATTCGTAACCACTACGCTACCAGAGCTCCTTTGCCATCACATTAGGGGTGAGTTAATTAAATACTTGATCAAATATAGCAGGGTTATTTTTACGTTGATAACTTTGTATGGCCCGTGAATGATGTTACAAATTTTGTCAGATAAAAGATTCCCCATCCGCCGGAGTCCTGGTGCGGTGCTGTGGGCTAGACTGCAAAGTAGCTTTGAACCAGAGACTGGCAGTTCAGGCTCACCCATCGCTCCTTGGAAACCCTATACAGGGTTGCTATGGGTCAGAAATGACTCAACAGCATGTGACAACAACTGCTGTTGTGTAGGGAGCAGTGGAGGATGTGCACTGCCAACCTTGCAGTTAGCAGTCCAGTGCTGGCCCTTCAGCGCCACTCCAGGACTCCCCCCTAAGTGGTAGGGATGTCTAACACAGGAAAGCCCATCTCCCTACTTCCCTTCTAGTTGGAGTGTTGCTGCATTTTTTTCTGAGGGGAACAAGGAGAAGTTGATAAGCGGCACTCTCCTCCATCTTGCAGTCTTGCTCCAGGATAGATTTGCTGCAGACCAGATGGTAGCTGCCAGAGGGGTCACAACCCAGTACTAGTAGCTGATGGAAGACATGGTTGGCCTGAGAGTTAAATCACTTGGGAGCATCGCTGTTCTGCTTTGAGGCAACCCACACTGTGGTTTCTGCAGAGGCCCTCCTGACTGTGTTGCAGGTAGAGGAGATTTCTGTCAAGCTCTGGTTCACCCTGCTGCTTGGAGCTGGAGAAAGACCCAGAACCCAGACTCACGGGCATATTGTCTTTACACTGTACTAGGTTGCCTTTCGACAAATATTTAATGTGCAAGCTTTCAGTCCACAAAGCCTAGAATGTTTACCTGTGTCAGTCCTGGGCTTACTGTGAGGTACAGAACAGAGGAGGGACTTGTGTCTCTGGGAGGGGCAGTATAATAATGTAAAATGACCAATTATTTTGGACGCATCTTTGACATGAAGTTAAAAAGAAAATACTGAGTTTCATAGATCTTATTATTATTTTTTTTTTTTTTAAAAAGACTTATCTAGGATAGTCTCCCTTTCATTTCTTCTGGGCAAAGTGTTCTGTAACATTCTACAAAACATGACATTTCTTGAAGATATGTTGATTCAAGATGGCATTCTTTTCTTCTGTTGCAAGTTTGTTTGTTTGTTTTTTCCCTTGCGTAAACTCCTGTTTTGTGAGTCTAACTTACCATGTGGAATACTTTGGGGAGACAGTATCTAGGCTGAGAACTTGTTTCAGAGATTTTTTATCCTTCTATTTGAAAATCTAATTTCATTTTGTCTCCCCAGAAATCCCATAGGGCCTGCCTTTGCCTTCTCTTGCCTTTTCTGCATGTCTCTGAATCTGATTCCAGCATTACCATTACTAAGCTAACAGAACCTAATTTTGTAGAAAGCTCATTAGGTGTCCACTGTACTTACCTAGGCTCAAGAACCACTGTTAACCGCTTCTGATTTTTGCTTTTTATGTTAAATGCTAGCTCTCTTTCTGACCTGTGCCCTTTGTCAGGGTTTTGTTTTGTTTTGAGTTCTTTAATTGGTTATTTTATCTGTTTAGAGTTGAAGAACTGCATATGTATGTGTGTGTGTGTGTATATATATATATATATATATATATATATATATACATACATACATATACACACACACACACACACACAAAGCATAATCCCTGAGTTTGGAGGAAAAACAAGTCCCTTTGGAATCTGAACAAGAGAAGCACTGTGGATTTCAAACCCCTCTTCCATTCTTTCTTCCCCCCCCCCCACCTTTCAACTTTGCCTGTTTTCAATTCTGTCTGCAGGCTGCCCTTTCACAAGCCCTTAATTAAAAGGTTCCCCCTTTTATATACTTTGGTTCAGGGCTTCCTCATAGCAACAGTGAGGTTTAAAAATAGCAGGTGGTCATGTGGCCTCACAAAACCAATTCCTTTGCTTTGGTTCTCTGCTTGAGCTGTTCTTACCAAGGACTTTCTGCGCTGGCGCATACAGCCACCTTTAGCTGCCCTTCTTCGGGCACAGTAGGAGTGGTAGCAAGGTGAAGAATGGATGGGCAAGAACCTTGCCAAAAAGACATCCTGCGGCTGGGCAAGCATAGGACTGCACTGACCCTAAGAAATACTCCTTCCTCTCTGTTTCTGTTCCGAGTCCAGAAAGTGCTGCAGACAAAAGGAGCTTTTGTCAGAGAGACGTATAAATCCATGTTAATCTCCCAGAGCTCTCTGTGATGCCAGAGTGGCTGCTGAAAGTGCCAGTGGTTCTTCTCCTTTGTCTGATGGCTGGGAGACGCCACCACCAGGAGCTGATTGAGCTCTAGCTCTGCAGCATGTTCTGCGCCTGGCACTCTCCTGCATGTGGAGAAGGGACGGTTCTACAGAGGAAAGCTAGCCTGCTGGAGCTATGTTATGTTAGTCCTAATTCCAATAAGGTGGGAGGTACAGGCTCAACATACAGCCCCCCCTTCAAACCAAAATCAGATGCATTCATTACATGCTTGCCCAGGTGTATCTAAACATTTTCATCGCTATGATAGGGGATTAGATCTGAGTGTCCAACCTATAGTAGGACAAAGAAGATTAACGCAGCTTTCATCGCAGCTTGAGATCAAAGGAAGAATTCACGGCCCATTGTTGGCCATGATATTTCTTGCTTCGTGTGTGGTGAGTTCAGGTCTTGAGGCCCATGAGGTTGAGAGCACTGGGGGTGGTCAGCAGGATCTTCCAAGACCCGGTCCATTTCTCCTCTAACTGGGGATCAGGTCCATCTTTCCATGCTTTGAGTAGGACATGATCTGTAGGTTGGAAGTGGTACAGGTTACCTCTAGGGGAGGCAGTCCATGAGGTCCCTGAGTGGTCACCAGAAATGTTGCCAAACTGAAAATGAGGGTTTGCCGCCTCTCACTGTAGTCAACTGCAGAGACGGGGAGAGATCCAATCCAGGCTTTGCTAACAGAAAGCCAGCAGTCTGGAGATGGGGAGAATCATTTCTCAAGACAGTCCTTCATCTACCTTCTCTGTGCCCTTTTGTGATCTCCTTCTCCCTTAATTTATTAAACATCCTTGACTCAATGCTTCTTAGACTTTCTCACTTTCTCTCTTGACTTCAGCTGTCCGTGGCTCCAGTTACTTACATTTAATCTGAATTCCTGCCTCTCTCTTACAATCAAGGCTTTAGCATCTACTGGGCATCTCCATTTAGATACTCCACAGCTTCCTTCAGCTCAGCAAGTCTAGGATGGACCTTGTCTCCCCACACACGTACCTGTGTGCCCCTGTCCACCTATTCTGTTACTCTCTATCTTAGTGAGCAGAGGGAGTCTCTTGCCACCCAGCCCTCCAAGCCAGAAACCTAGGGATTCTTCCAGACTCTGTCTGGACTTCAAACATTTACCAAGTCTTACAAATTGTACTTCCTAAGTAGTTTTTGAACCTATCTCCTACCTCTTCTCTTCTACTTCCTTAATTTTGGTCACCATTCTCTTCCACCTCGGCTTCCATAACAGTCCTCTAACTAGTTTCTCCCCAAACTAGTCTTTTTGCCATCAAATTGTTCTCCAACTGAGGCCATCCCAAAACAGAAATGTAATGTAAAATGCTTTTCCTTTGGCAAACCCTTCCGTGACTTTGTCTACCATGGAAGCCTGGGTTCCGCTATGTGTAAGGGCCTGGTCTTAAATCGTCTTCTCCCCTCTTGTTTTCATGCCTCACGTTCCAGAAACTCAACTAGATGTGTTCCTCTCCCCTAACCCGCATCCCTCGATGTCTCCTTTCCTTTGCTCATGGTGTTTATTCTTTCTCCAAACCCCTTCCCCCATATTTTTCTCATCTCATCTTGCATCTCTCTCTCTCTCTTTTTAACTTTTTTCTTGTGAATTGTATAAAGGTTTACCGAGCAGATCAGTTTTCCATTCAGTGACTCATGTATCTTTTATCTCATTGAATACAATCCTCACAGTGTTAGACGTCACTTCCTCCCTGTGTTTCCTGTTCTCATTCCTCTTCCTTTCCTAACCCTTTTGAATTTTGTTCTTGGGCAAATGCTGCCTTTTTATTTTTTTATTGTCTCAGATGGTTGATTACTCTAAGACTCTCTAGTGTTACTGTTCCACTTATAAAGCTATCTGTTGTTGGGCTGAGAATTGGGCCACGGGGTGAGTTCATTCCCAGAACTGATGGGTGACTATGGTTTATAGTTTCACAAGTTCCACTGGTCTCTATCTGCCTGTTTTTTTGTTTTGTTTTATGGTTTTGAGTTTTGCTCCATTTTCTTCTCCTACTGTAACCAGAACCATCTAATGTGATCCCTTTCGGAGCAGTTGGGAATGGTAGCTGGGCACCATCTAGTTTTGGTCTCAGTGTCATGGAGACTGATGTTCCCATGGTCCATTGGACTGATTGTTCCCATCTTGCTTTGCTTTTAAATTTATATCATTTCCTTCAGAAAGCTCCTGATGATGGTCCTTCCTTCTTCCTTCCCCTTCTCCCCGTCTCTGAGCTGAGGTGTGCTCCCTTCCCCCACACTGCGGTGTGGTATTCCGCCTCTGCACTGATGCTGTTGGAATGGAACATCATGTTGTCTCCTTCCTACATTATGAGCTCACTGAGGGGAAGGGTTCTGTCTTACTGAATGTTCTCTCTGTTGTGCTAACAGTGCCTGGTACACTGCAGGCGTTCAGTACACATTTAGTTCCTGGAATATAAATGGTGGGCTTGAGCGCCGTGGCTCCATACAATAAGTACTGGACTCCGAACCCTAAGATCTGTGGTTTGAGCCCGCCAGCTGCTCCATGGGAGAAACATGAGGCTTTCTAAAGCTCCCACAAAGGTTTAAAAAACCTCAGAAACCCTATATAGGGTCACTATGAGTCGGAAGCTACTCGATGGCACTTTAACAACAACAGCAGGGAAGGGTTAGAGACAAAGAGTGATTCAGGCAATACTTTTGGATGATGGAAAGTGTGTTAGGGACTGGAACTCAAGAGAACTTGTCTGGTCCAGGTTTGGCGTTAGGTTGCTGTGTGACCTTGGGCAAATGTCTTCACTCTGGACCCTCACTTCTGTGATCTCATCCTGCTTCTTCAGTAATAAGTTCCAGCTGGCTGCTCAGTGTGATTGACAGTAGAGAGGACAAACCAACTACCATGCAGGCTTCTCATGTGTTACTGTAATTAGGGACCAGCACAGAACTATGAGATGGAGTTTAGCTCATTCAGGGTCCAACCTGCTTGCCAAAGTAGCGCGTTGACCTTCTTCTGCAGGTCTTGGTAGTGGAAAAAGGTTGCTGAACACACAGGCATGAGGCTGTATGATAAGCACTGGACCATAAGATTGGTTTGAATCCCAAGGTCGGCAGTTCAAATTCACCAGTCACTCCTTGGAAACCAGATACAGGCTGGCTCTGAGTCAGAACCAACTTGATGGAACTTAACAACAGCCACACAGGCAGGGATGATCATTTCTTGTTAGGTGCTGAACTCTGCTTTCCACAGAGTGTGGTACATATATGCTTATTCAGGAATAGACTTTCTTCCTTTGTGTTTAAGTGAGAGGGAGCTGATAATTTAGAAGTGAAAACCTTCTGTTCTTTATGAGTAAAAATGAATCTGATCTCCCCCCTCAGAGCACTGAGGAAGTTTAGAATTGGGTTGCGCCATCTTAACTAGACACCAGCAGATTAAAAGTGAGAAGAACCCACTGGTCCTCTGAGTTGCTGGCACGTGGAAACGTTTTATCCTAGCAGTGGTCTTTGACTTACCTACCATTTTTTAGAATGTTGAGAATACCTTAAGACCATCCTCAGCTTTGTACATGAAAGGTTTGTCACCTCCAAGGTTAATCCATTTACCTGGGACCCCTAGAATTTCAGGGGTCTTTTCTTTACTGGCTCACACCTGTACCTGCCCTGTGAGTGGAAGAGAGATGCCGGCAGTTTGAATTTTAGTTGTTGGCTCAGTTCTTTCAGTCTTTGGTTCAGAGCTAAGTAATATCGGAAGAACGAATGGAGGGGAAGCTTCTCTGAAATCAACTTACTGAAATATGAGGGAATCCATACACTCTCTTGCTTAAAGGACAGAATGGGAGACAACGTACAGATGGAAAGTGTTGGGGCACATACAAGAGGATGGTAGGAGACATTGTCCCTAGATGGTACAAATGGCTAAGCACTCAGCTACTACTGGAAAGGTTGGTGGTTCAAATCTATCCAGAGGCACCACAGAAGAAGACCTGGTGATCTCCTTCTGAAATAGTATAGCCTTGAACACTTCATGGAGGACAGTTTTACTTAGAAACATTTGGGGGCACTATGTGTCAGAATGGACTCTACAGAAACTGTTGTTTGGGGTCAGAAGGATACCTTAAGATGAATTAGTGAATAGTGCCTATTATGGACTAAAGTCTGTTCCCCCACCCCCGAAAGAGAGATGTTGACATTTTAAAAAGCCTCCCTACTTGTGAATGTGACCTTGTTTGGAAATAGAAGATGTTATAAATTAAGTGACCTTGAGGTTCTCCTGGACTAGGGTGGGTCCTAATTCCATCTGGGAGGCCTGCTGTGGCGCTGTGGGATAAACACTAGAACACAAGGTCCATTTGAACCACAAGGTGGCGGTTCAAACCCACCGACCATTCCTCAGAAACCCTAAACAGGGTCGTTTTCCGTTGGAACCGACTCGACAGCACTTAACAACAACAATTCCATCTGAGTGGTGTCCTTACATAAGACGAGCAGAGACGAGGGAGATGGCTTTGTGAAGATGACAGTATGAGTCAGGGCACAGCTGGGACCATCGGAAGCCGAGAGAGACAAGACAGGAACTTGTCTGCGAGCCCTTGGAGGGAACATGGCCCCCAGCAGACTGAATTTGGACTTGGAGCCTCCAGGACCATGAGACCATCATTTTTAGGTCTTAATGAACCACACTGTTTGGGGCATTTTGTGATGGCAGTGCTGAGAAGCTAATGTTATAAGTCCCTCCAACTGAGTCCATCCAACGTTTACTGAGTCACCTTTTAATTCTAGACACTCCATTGAAGGGGGAGGGACCCGAGTTTAGGGACCAGGTAAAGTCCAAGATGAGCAAGGTGAGTTGCCTGCCTTCCAAGCCCACAGCCCACGGCTTATCCAGCCGTGGCAGGTTCCCAGATGCAGGCTGCTCTGGTCTGGCTCTCCATTTGAGGCTGTTCAGTCACTGTTCCCAAGTGCCCCATCCAACTCTGAAGCTTCTTGTAAAGTACTTAGATCACCCGTGTTATTGTCTCTCTCTGGAGTCATTTCTGTTGTGAATGATTAATGCTATGAGAGAGAAGTACTGTTCACAGGTGTCAGATGGCAATCCCAGAGACAGGCTTTGCTGAGTTAGTATAGTCTGCTGGCCTGCCTACAAGTCAGAGCTGGAGGGCCACATCTCTGACCAGTAGGGGGCTCTGGTGTGGGCTCCAAGTGTGGCTTTGTGGTCAGACTCTGAACTTGGTGTTGACTCAATTCCATGGAAACAGAATCTAGCTGAACTTCATCTACCAAGCTTTCCTCAGGATAGTATTTGGGACTTGAGCAATGTACAGTGGAGGGGTGGGCATTCCTCCACAGACCCCTTTTCCAAACACTTAATATTCTGCTGTGATGAGGCGTTTGAGCACAGTCTTTGAAGAGGGCGTCTGGGGGGCAGACACTCAATTGACAAAATATTGGTTCTCCCTGGATTCTTGTTGGCTTTATCAGTGAACATTCCTGGTGTCAGTTGAAGGATTTTCCTTCAGAACAAGGAGAGAGCTTTCATTGAGGATGCTTCATGTAAGATCACTAGGCTTCTAATGTGATCTTGCTATCTCCTTTCTGAAATGTGATTGTTTTCATTAACTAGGTATTGTGAGTATTCCTCTAAATCAGTATATAATCAAATCTCATTAAAAAAAACCAAACAGTTATGGAATATTCCCTAGGGATTTATCATAATTCATGTAAGCAGTTCCCTGTAATTATTGTATGCAAGAGAACTTCAAAAAAGTTGTTAAAAAATGGCATTGAAAGCTAATGGAATTTTTCCATGAACTATTTGAAGCTCCCTTGTATTTATGTAGTACCAGGGTTTGTTTGTTACTGTAGAAGATTCTTTACCCACAGTTCTGCAATTCTCTATCTACAATTCTGAAAGCACAGTTTTTCAAATAATCCACTTGGCAGCAAGAATGAATTTGAATAGGCACGAGGCTATTTATATTCTTTTAAAAATTCTACTTGTATGATGCGTTGTGTATTTGAAACCTAGCGCTGCTCTTAGCATTATGTAATAATACGATATGTGTATCTCATTATTCATGAATCCTAAAAACTCTGAATTCTCCATGTACCTGATCCCAGGAGTTTTGGATAAGGAATTGCAGACTTGTTCCAGTACTATTGCAAACTTTTTCTGCATATATTTTTATGAACTAGAACTTATTTTTGTTATGGGATGATTCTTTTTTTCTTATCCACCCTCCTTCTTGTATATTGTCTTCTCTGTCATCTGTGCTAACACGTGTGTACACTCTAGCCAATGAAGTACTTTCCCTTCCCTTCCACCTGGTAACCATTTCTTACAGTTTTACAATAATGATCTCATACAATGTTTGTCTTTTTTGACTAATTTTACTTAGCATAATGTTCTCCATGTTATGAAGTGTTTTGAAGATTGATCATTATTCTTCAACACTGTGTAGTATTCCATTGTGTTTATGGCACCAAAGTTCATTTATCTATTCCTTCATTGATGGTCATTTAGACAGTCTCCATCCTTTTGCTGTTGTGAATAGTGCTGCTATGAACATTGGTGTGCATGATCTACTTGTGTCCTGGCTCACATTTCTTGTGGAGATGTACCAAGTAGAGGAATTTCTGGGTCATAGTATTTCTATTTCCAACTTTCTGAGGAAGCACCATACCGTTTTCCCAAGTGGTTGGACCATTTTGCAGTCCCACTAGCAATATAAGAGGGGCCCAGTCTCTCCACACCCTTACCAGCATTTGCTGTTTTCTGTTTTTTTTAACTTTGCTGTTGATGCTGGTGTGAGATAGATGATATCTTATTGTTGTTTTGTTTTTTAAGTTTTATTGTGAGGCTTACATGGGAGAACATCAGCTTTACACTCATCCTATTTCATTTCATTGCATTGATTACAATCCCCTCCATGCATCATCAAATAACCAAAGGGTACACCCCACTGGCCTGCCTCCCGACTGCCAGTACACAGCCCTTCTCCCTCCAGTGTCCAGTGTCCCCAGCCGCTCCATCTGTCCACGTCATCATCTCTGTCTCCATGCCTGACGTCACTGCCTCTCTCGTTGTTGTTTGGCGTAATGAGGTTAATTTGCAGAAGTAGAATCACTGGATCAAAGGCCATACTTGTGCATTTTAATAAATACTGCCGGACTCCTAAGGAACTCTGGTATCTTTGTGGGTTATCATGCTTTGACTGCTAATCACAAAATCACAAAGCAGCTGCTCTGTGGGAGAAAGATGAGGCTTTCTGCTCCTGTGAAGACTGACAACCTTGGAAACCCTATGGAGAGTCTCTGTGAGTCAGAACTGACTCCACAGCACTCAGCAGCTGGACGACTCTCCCCAAAGGTTGTTGTGATCTAGTCCAAACCTCATTGTGTGACAACAGCTGTTTAAACCACCCTCGAGGGCACTGTATTTGCATCAAATGTTAATGTTTTCATCAACGTGCACTTTGCACTGTTTCCTAACTCTGGTGAATTTCCTTCCTCCCGCAACATCCCTGTGTTTAGTGCGAAATGTGTATGGTACAGCAGGAACTTGGTCAACACCTGGGGTGTTGAAAGACATTCGGTTGTTCAGAAGCTCATGCTGTCAAGTGGGAGTTACTGTCCTTAATAACCAGCTGTGTACATGAAGGCTAGTATACATTAGTTACATTTGGGGAGAGCAGTATTGGGAAAGAACTCACAGACAGACTAATAGTTTTAACTGACCTTCAAAGGTTTAAAGCAAACGGCACGGAAGAATGAAAGTGCATGATAGGCTATCTTTGGGCAACCATGAGGCTAGAGTTGAGGGGCATCTGGACAGATGGCAGGAGCTGAAATAAAGTGGGTGAAGGTTGATGAGAAAAGTTTTGAATTCACCTTCTGAGGAGTTGAGCCTTTTTCTGCAAAAACCCAGCCAGCACCATCAGATCAGGCTAGTAGAAGGCCCTCCTCCAGCAGTTGTGTGAGTCTTGCGGGGAGGCAGAGATGAGGTAAGCAGGCTCTTGCTTTAGAGAGGACATAGCTTAGAAAGTCTGATCCTTCATTAGGAATGGGTTGACAAAGTAGAAGACTTGAAACAGAGTCACAGAATTGATACGGGGATGTTTGTGCCGTTGAGTCGGTTCTGACTCATAGCAACTCTGGTTAGGGTTTCCAAGAGTGGTTGGTGGGTTTGAACTGCTGACGTTTCAGTTACGAGTCCAGGGCTGATCCTGCAGTGCCACACCAGGGGATAAAGGATATCAAATAATTCAGAGGTTTCCGGTTGGGCAGACAGTGACGTTAAACTGAGAGAGTTTATGAAGACAGAAAGCTAAGACAGAGATTAAGTATAGCAGGGTGAATGGAGACAGTTGGATGTGCATTTGTGGATGTTCTTGCAGGCCACCCAGGAAGTGTGGAATTGTGCTTTAGGAGGATGACAAGGCCAGGTAGTAGACTTCACTTGCAGGGTCCGGAGCATACAGACAATAGTTAAACATACAGACAATAGTTAAACAACACAAGTCAAAGTGAAGCTGAGCTAGAGTAATCCAAGACTCAGCTGGAATCTCTGTCCAGTTTTACTGTGTTTTTAGTGATAGGTTACACAGCAAATTACCTTCCCCTGTGATAATTTCTACATACTGAAGGCATTGGCAAAGAACAAGTCTCTGGAAATTAATGGAATACAAATTGAAATCAAAGCTGAGGCAACAATGGAGAGACTCATTCATCTATGCCAAGAAACTTAGGGAAGGAGTCATATTTGTGCCCATTCCAAAGAGATTTGAGCCAACGGAATGTGGAAATCCTTGGGCTATATCGTTAACATTGCATGCAAGTACAAATTTACTAAAGATAATTTAAAAATGGCTGCAGCAGTACTTTGGCAGGGAACTGCAAGTGGTTCAGGCAGGATTCAGATGGGGACATGGAATGAGGGATATCATTGCTGACATACGGCTGGATCTTGGCTGAAAGAGAATACCAGAAAGATGTTTACATGTGTTTTATTAACTATATAAAGGCTTTTGATATGTGGATCATGACATGCGATGGACGACATTGAGGAGAATGTGGATTCTGGAACACTTAATTGTGCTCATGATGAACCTGTACATAGACCAAGAAGCAGTTATTCAAATAGGAAAAGGGGACACTGAGTGTTTTAAAATCACTGAAACTGTATGCTAGAGTTGTATTCTTTCAGCACATGTATTCAGTCTGCATGCTGAGCTAATAATCTGAGAATCTAGAGTATATGAAGAAGAACATGGCATTAGGATTGGAGGAAGACTCATTAACAACCTGCGATATGCAGATGATGGAGAGGACTTAAAATATTTACTGGTAAAGACCAAAGACTACAGCCTTTGGTATGGGTTGCACCTGTACATAAAGAAAACAAAAATCTTCATCATTGGACCAATAAACAACATCTGTATAAATGGAGGGAGTCCTGGTGTGGCACTGTGGGTTAATGAGCCAGACTGTAAAGTCATTTGAACTACAAAGTCGGCAGTTCAAGCTTACCAGCTGCTCCTTGGAAACCCTATACAAGGTAACTATGGGTCGGAACCAACTCGACGGCACTTAACAACAAACAACATATAAATGAAGAAAAAATTGAAGTTGTCAAAGACTTTATTTTGCTCAAGCAACCAACAACACTCATGAAAGTAGCAATCAAGAAATCAAACAACATAATGTATTAGACAAATCTGCTGCACAAAACCTCATAAAAATGTTCCATAGCAAAGATGTCAGTTTGAGGACTAAGGTGCACCTAACTCAAACCATGGTATTTTTAGTAGCCTCATATACATGCAAAAATTGGACAAGACTAAGAAAGACCTTAGAAAAATTGATGCATTTGAGTTACGGTGTTAGAAAATGATATTAAAAGTATCATGGACTGCTAGAAGAACAAATAAATCTGTGTTGGAAGAAGTATAGCCCTAATGCTCCTTACTAGCCAGGATGGCCAGACATTGTCTCTTATACTTTGGACATATTATTAGGAGGGAGCAGTCCCAGAAGAAGGGCATCATGCTTTGGAAGTGGAGGGTTAGTGACGAAGAGGGAGACCTCCAATGAGATGGACTAACACACTGGCAGTAGCAGTCAGCTGAAGTGTAGCAATGATTATGAGATCGATGCAGGACTGGGCAGTGTTTCATTCTGTTGTGCATAGGGCCTCCATGAGTTGGTACCGACTGGATGGCACGTAACAACAAGAACATAGAACATTCCAGCAGCATTAGATAAATTGTTCACAGTGCGTCAACTTTCTCTTTGTGTTTTGGTTGTTTCTGTTTCTGGTACTCTTTCCCTGCCCTCTTATAGTCTCATCTTTGCTTTAAAGTAATTGTTGGCTTTTTGGGAAGTTTCCAGATTTTTGAAGTAATGGGTCCCATTCTGTCTCCTTCCCAGATTTCCTTGCCCACATTTTATCATTCCATTTGTATCTATCCTGCCTGTGTTATGGCAATGAAATGACATTTACTTTCAGATTAAAATCTAAGAGAAGATAAGGACTTCTGTTTTTCATTTCTCAGATTAACCTCACTATTCTGGCCAAGAATTTTTTTTTTAACCTTACAGTTAGTCAGAAGTTTAAAGGGTAACCCCAGACAGATAAAGTAGACCAGATTTTAAATGATGAGAAATTAACCAGAAGGAGAAAAGAGAGGGGGGAAAAATCTACAGTCTAGAAACACAAGGGCAGATTTTAACAATTTCTAGGGTTAGCAAATGCCAGCAATAGTTTAAAAGCTCACAATCTGTGTCATCTTAGCTCTGGCTGTGGTTGGGCTCTGAGATAGCAACAATTCAAGGGTTAAAGTGACAAACAATGAGAACATTCTGACCTAATATATATGCTGATTTTAGGGAGTATAGTAAGCAGAGAAAAGATTAAAGTTGGCAAAGACTTCATTTTGCTTGGATCATCCATCAACATTCATGGAAGCAACAGTCAAAAAATCAAACGACCTATTGTATTAGGCAAATCTGCTGCACAAGACCTTTTTAAAGTGTTGAAGAGCAAAAATGTCAGCTTGAGGACTAAGGTGCTCCTGACCCAAGCCATGGTATTTTCAATAACCTCACATGCACACAAAAGCTGGACAGTGAATAAGGAAGACTGTAGAAGAATTGGTGCTTTTGAGTTATGGTGTTGGAGGAGAATATTGAAAGTGCCATGGACTGTTAAAAGGACAAACAGACCTGTGTTGGAAGAAGTACAGCCAGAGTGCTTCTTGGAAGCCTGGATAACCAGACTTCATCTCTCATACTCCAGACATATTGTCAGGAGGGACCAATCCCTGGAGAAGGTCATCATTTTGGTAATGTGGAGAGTAGGAGAAATGAGGAAGACCCCCAATGAGATGGATTGGCACAATGGGAGCAGCAAGTGTTCAAATGTAGCAATGATTGTGAGGTTGGTGCAGGACTTGGCAGTGTCTTGTTCTGTTCTTCATAAGATCGCTGTGAGTTGGTACTGATTCGATGGCACCTAACAACAACAATAGTAAGCATGCATAAGGCTTTCCCAGTGGTAGAAATCTATGTAAAATAACTGCAGGTAAATTCCATATGGCATCTGTTATTATAAGTTTGAGACGGTATTTTATAGCAATAGGCATGTCTCTGGAGAAATGACCTTCAGGAGAATCATTGTTTTCTAACCTCAAAGGCTTAAAGTTGAGATGTTTAGAGCCACTGTTGTCCCCTCTCTTAGACCCCCAGAGATGCTTGACTTGGCTGTGGGATATGTAGACTGAGTCAAAGTCAAAAGACCATAAAAAATATGACCATATGTCTCAACAGAAAGACACAACTCCACCTACCTGGAAACCAAGTCGAAACAGGAAGGAAAGACTGACGTATGAATTGTTAACTGATGTTGACAGAACAAAAGCTCACAATCTGTGTCATCAATCTCCCCTTAGTCTATGAAGTTTTTTTATTTGATAGCCAGAGAGATGAAAGGTCTAAAACCTTGTGTTTGGAAAGATCAAAGTTCTTAAAACAAAAGGCAATTTTCTTGCAGGTATACATTATTAAAACTGATCAGAAAACCTCAAAGAGTTTCACACACACACCCGCTGGGCACCAAGAAAAGAGCAAGCAAGGGGCCTTCAAATTTAGGGCCTTCAAATTTACATGCTAGAATCATCCAGTGAGCTTGTCTTGTTTTCCTGTTCTTGCCATAACAAAATGCCAAAATTTGAGTGACTTTAAAGAGCAGAAATGTACTTTGTCAAATCTAAATTCCAAGTGTAAGCAGGGCCCAGCTCAGCCTGCTTCCAAGCTTCTTGTAGCATCTGTTGGCCCTGGGCATTTCCTGAAGTCTCATGGCTTTTAGGTGCATCCACACCTGGTGTCTGTGTTCCCCCTGCAACCTGTCTCATTTCCCATTTTATAAGACCCCACTCAGAAGGGATTGGAGTCCAGGTGTGGTGCTGTGGGATAAAGCAGGGGGCCGCAAGGTTGGTTTGAACCACAAGGTTGGTGGTTCCAGTTTACCAGCTGTCCCTTGGAAACTCTATACAGGGTCGTTATGGGTCGGAACCAACTTGAGGGCACTTAACAGCAACAACTCAGAAGGGACTAGGACTGGGGCCCACTCTACCCTAGTATGACCTTGTTAATTTAACTGATAACAAAGAAAAACCAAGCAAGGTCACATTCCCAGGTCCAGGAGTTAGGACTTCAACATACCTATTTGGACACAATTCAATCTCTAATAGAGCTCTAAACAAAACAAACTCTGGACCAATTCAACTGTGGAATGGCTGGAGCCTGGGACTCAGGCATAGAGATTGTCATGTTCTGTCGACTCTTGAGGCAGGCTCCCAGCACGTGACGCTGCTACAGGGCTTCGTCCTGGCCCCCTCCCCTGGTTCCATATAGAAGTTATGCCTGCATATAAGGGGTTCTGCAGGGGATGGACTTTGTGTCGGCTCAATTAAAGGAAAAGAACTTTCCCATGGCAAGGCCAAAGACATGATCTGCCAGGTTACTCCATAATAAGGCTGTGAATAAATAATTCTATCTTAAAGCTTATTGCACATATGCAGAATTGGTGGTAAGGAAGTGATTTCAGGGTGGTAGACTCAGTGTTGGGAAAGAACTGGTGAGCATCTGAAAGGGGAGAGAGAGCTTAAAAAAGTTAGTGGAAAACTCTCTAAAATGTAATGATGGTTGCAAGAGATTTTGTTTAGGGAGGGAAGAGCTAGGAATGCCCAGGAAGCCAGCCTTCTTAGGAAGCAATCAGTCCACCAAGCTCTGATTATTGTTAAGTGCTGTGAATCAGTTCCAACTCATGGCGACCCTATAGAGGGTTTCTGAGGAGCGGCTGGTGAGCTTGAACCACTGACCTTGCAGTCCAGCACATTAACCTGCAGCCCCACACCGTGGAAACTAGGCTCATCACCCAGGACAGTCCTCAGTGTGCTGCATGGCCCTAAGAAGGCCACCAAAAAGGTCTAAGATCTTAAAGTGATAATTAATGGCTGCAAGAGAAAAACTGCTCAGAGGGCCAGACAGGGCTTTGCCAGTTTGGAAGTTGTGTTCTGCGGGAAACATCTAAACAAGTAAGTGTTAGATCTGTTAAATGCTGGTGGGGACAGAAAAAGGAAATCCAATTAGAATGCCCCCTCCATCCCCACAGGCTTTATACTTCTGCCTCCTTTGCCAAAGAGAGTGGCTTTTAAAATAATATAAAACCCCAAATCAAGGCTGCTACTGTCGAGCTGATTCCAGCTTGTGGTGATCCTGTGTGTGTTACTGAGTAGAGCTGAGCTCCTAACAGTTTTTTTGGCTGTCCTCTTCACAGAATGAGCCTCATGTCACAGTGGGTCAGACGTTGGTGGTTCAGCTGCTGTAAGGGGGAGATGACCCTGTCTGCTCCCTTAAAGAGTAACATTCTCAGAAACCCTAAGGAGCAGTGCTACTTGCTTCTATAGGATCGCTCTGGGGCACACTCGGCTGGATGGCCATGGGCTTTAATCTTTACAGAAGCAGACCACCGGCTATTTTTCTGTAGGACTGCTGGGTGAGTTCAAATGGACAAACTTTAGGTTAGCAGCCAGTTGCAAACCATATGTACCATCCAGGGATTGTAACCTAAAATGCACCAACCAGACCCAAACAAACCAAACCCATTGGTGTCAGATTGGTTCTGATTGATTGCAGCTCTGTACGTCAGAGTAGATCTGCCCCCATAGAATTTCCCCAAGACTGTGATCTTTCTCAAAGCAGACTGCCAACGCCGTTCTCCCACAGAGCAGCTGGTGGTCTTGAACTGCAGATCTTTCAGTTGGCAGTCAAGTGCTTAACCATTGTGTCACCAGGGCAGTGAATTTCATGTAGTAGATGGTAGCAGGTGTGGGTGGGGAGGACAGTGGGAAGTTGGGTAGCCCAGTATCTGCCTGTTCCTCTCCTAGGTAATGGTGTTCAGCTTCTCTGAAGTCTCCTGGCTTCCACAGGTAATGAGGAAATTACAGAATTGTAGGGAAGAAGATGAAAAATTACACTGTCAAGAAAGAGAATAATAATATACTTAGAATACAGCATTTTACAGTTTATAAAGCAGTGCAATTGGATCCTTTGAACAACCTATAAAATAGGTGTGTCAAATTTTGTCTTCCTTTACAGATTCTAAAATGAGTTCAGGGAGAGTAAGTAGTTTGTGAAAAGCTTTGATGAGCTCAGTACTTTTCAGAGAATTGTCTAGAATCGATTATTAGGGCGATGTTTTGTGTTCATTTAGAGCTCGTTTGAAGTGGTCTTTGAATGTCCCGTCAGGTTTGTCTTTCTGTTTTCTAATGGGACAGTAAGAGCGACAGACTTGTGCCTTGGCAGTGTACCTGGGTTCCCTGGGGACGTCTGATAGCATCTCACTTGGTGGCTCAGCTGATAAGATGGGGAATTCTGGTGTGAATAAATAGGCCTGGTAGGTGGGTTTGTAACTAGTGCCCTAGTCAGGGATAGGGAACTGCTGTTCCGTCAGCTCCACTTCATGGCCACAGCATCGTGTGGTGGTGGTGTACCATGGAGTTAGTTCCGACTCACAGTGACCCTGAACACGGTTTCCGAGGCTGTAAATCTTTACGGGAGCAGAAAGCCTTCTCTTTCTCCCACGGAATAGCTGGTAGTTTCGAACTGCTGACCTTGCAGTTCACAGCCCAATTCGTAGCGGAACGAAATCCTGCCCAGCATTGCATTATCCTCACAATCACCAGTATGTTAGAGTCCACACTGTGCCGGTCCTTCTCCTTGAGGAAGGAAGAGGGAGGAAGACTTGTTTTCTTGTTGGCCCTCTGCTTTACTAAGCTTGATGTCTTCCTCCAGCAATGGTACCCTCCTGATGATGTGTCCAAAGGCCGAGAGTTGGACAGTGTCCTGGTGTGTGTGACCCGTAAAGCTTTCATTGGCAGTTTTCAGAAGTCAATCACCAGGGCTTTCTTCTTAGTCTGCCTTAGTTGGGAAGCTCACTTGAAACCTGTCTGCCTTGGTGACCCTGCTAGTATTTGGAAGACTAGTGGCCTAGCTTTTAGTATCACAGTAACACACAAGGATACCCAACTGACGGGTGGAACTGGTTTAATAATTGTACCTATAAAACTATGATTAATAAAATGTTGTTAAGTGCTGTTGAGTTGAATTTGACCCATAGCAACCCTGTATTGGGTTTCTGAGGAGCAGCTGGTGAGTTTGAACTGCCAACTTTGCAGTTCAAATGGCTTTGCAGTCTGGTGCACTAACCTACAGCACCACACCAGGACTCCTAATAAAATAATGGTATGGGAAGGAAGTTTGCAATGAAATTCACTGTTGGCCCCATCATCTATATTTTATCATTAATTTAAGTAAAAATATGGAAGATAATCTCTTCCTTCCCTTTTTAACTTGAGATACAATTCACAGATACTAAAATACACCTTTATGTGGGCAGTGAAAGGTTTCTGGTTGCTCAGAGCCCAAAACAGTTGATTAAAAGACAGCTAGCTGTGGTTTCATCCCTGGGTGGCACAAGTGGTTTCTGCTCAGATGCTAGCCTAAAAGTAGATGGATCAGACCATCCCAGCAGAATTGCAGACCAGAGTCCTAGTGTGGAGCAGTGAATTGTTTGATACGGCTCTTGTAGCCATAGTCTTTGTAGCTGCCACCAAATGACTGGGTTGTTGGTGTTAGGTGCTGTCAAGTCGGTACCAACCCATAGTGACCTTATGCTGGGTGGTGGTGGTGGTTATATGCCATGGAGTTGTTTCCAACTCACAGCTAAGACCCTGCTGGGTAAGACCATGCAAATAGAGTGTATGGGACTCAGATGTTAGAACTGGTTTATTTTGGTGTCCCATCTGGTAAAAAATGAACCATCTCAGAACCAGGAACCAGAGGATGTCACCACCATTAAGAAAGAAGATCCAGAAGCAAATCATATCGTCTGGACCCTGAGATTCCTGTGCTGAAGCTCCTTTATCCAGGAGACAAAGGGCTTGATGCCAGAGGCGTGATGGAGAGGCAGCAGCAGCGGTACCAAGAGCATGAGACAGAGTTCCAGTCCCCCCGAGTCCATGGAGAAAGAAAACTGAGTGCCTCTGGGCAGAAGGCTTGCTTGTGGAGTAGAGTGCCTCCAGGCACTTACTAGGGGAGCTAGGTTTGCTGATTTCGTGGACCTAGTAGAGCTGAATGCCTTCAGACGGAGGCTTATGGTGGGTTAGTGTTCCCTTTGGGTATTTATTGGCAGTGCTTAACATTTGCAACATTGCCTGAGCCGGGCAGAGGCCAGGTGGCTTTGAGACAGCTTGTGCCTTTGAACTTGGCTGAGGAGAGGTGCCCCTGACTAGAAGAACTGTAATCTAAGCATTCTGAACCAATTGGATTGTAACCTGTTAACTTCCCTAGTTAAGAACCATCATCATGAGTAGGGTCTGCGAGTTCTGTGTGGCAATAAATTCTCAAACCCAGTAGAGGAGTAGATAGTGTCTTGGGAGGAAGGTCTGGTGGCAGAGTTGATAAAGAAGAATTGGAGTGGGAAGGCATGTCTGCTCACTGTTTCATAGGAATTGGCTTTAGACTGATGTTGAGATTAATTTTCCTTCCTGCTTGTGAAGTCAGAGGAGGTCAGATAAGTGCCTGTCTGCATCCTTACGCCATAATGATACCAGCAAAGAAAACCCTACGAAGCCCAGTTCAACTCCGACACTCGGGTTGCCGTGAGTTGGACTCTGTGGAACAGGTGTGGGCTCTTTAGTTGTAGGTTGGGTCTTGTGCCTCACATTCTTCCTGCTCCCTGTCTTTTCCTCCTTCCCTCCCTGTCTACAGACCTGGTTTCCTTCTCTTTCTGGCATGCCCTCCCATGCCATGCAGGTAGACCGGGATCCTCCAGCTCACTAGTTGTGTGCCCTGCTTTCTCCCCCTTCCTTTGATTTTCTCACTCCAGGCAGCCTGCTGGACTTTGGTGAGATCTCAGGTTGTGAGCTGCAGCTTTAGGGTTTGTAAAATCCCACTTAGTTGTCAGCCCCTGGTATTATGGTGGGGCTGTTGGACACTGCCATGTGCTGCTGTTCCTGCAGTCATGTGTCACGCGTCATTGCAGAGAAGAGGAACAGCAACAAGACATTCCTGGGTCCCAACAAGACTTGACTCAGATTCTTCCCTTAAGTGATAAAGACCTTGAAGGGGGAGTGACAGAATGAGGCCCCAAAGCCTGACCAGCTGAAATAATGGGACCAGATTTCATAAGATTTAAGTTTTATGCTGGATAAGCATGGTGGTGGTGGTGGTTGTATGCCTTGGAGTTGGTTCCGACTCATAGCGAGCCTGTATAGGGTTTCTGAAGCTGTAAATCTTGATGGCAGCAAAAAAGCCTCATCTTTCTCCCACTTCATGACTGGTGGTTTCAAAATGCTGACCTTGAGGTTAGCAGCCCAACTCATAACTGCTACGCTATCAGAGCACTGTTGCTGTTAAGTGCTGTCAAGTCGACTGCGACCCTGTATAGGGTTTCCAAGGAGCAGCTATTGAGCTTGAACCACCGCACTTGCAGTTCAAATGACTTTGCAGTCTGATGAATTAGCCCACAGTGCCCCACCAGTATTTAGGCCGCTATATTTAGATCTCCAAGTCTGACAGTACTAGTACGAGATGCAAAGAGAAAGACAAGATAGATGTACTAACGAAACAGCCTGGAAGTCTTCACTGATGGCAAGTTCATTGTGAATCAGCAGTGTTTGGGCTGCTAAAATAGTAAATTCTGTTTTAGACTTAGGCATGGAACTGAGAGTAAACCCGAATTCTTTCGGATGATGGGAAACCAACAGTGTATGCACACAGAACTAATTACCTTTTGATGCCACATGAAAAAGTTGACACACCCAAATTAAGCTAGTTTTTTAAAATAGAAAGTTCTTTTTATTGAATATTCCGTGACCTAATACATTATTCAAAGGAGCTCTGGTAGCATAGCTTAGTGGTTACAAATCAGGTTGCAAACCTCAAGGTCAGCAATTCAAAACTACCAGCTGTTCTGCGGGAGAAAGATGAGGCTTTCTGCTCCCGTAAAGATTTACAGCCTCGGTAACTCTGTACAGGGTCACTATGAGTCAGAACCGACTTCATGGCACATAACAACAACAATACATTATCCATGTATACTTCTTGAGATTTCTGTGACACACAGGCTAAAAATGTATGCGTATATAAAATATGGGCAGTGGCCAGACCTTCCCCTTCAGACAAGTACTTCTTATGCTCCCAAGACTCCAATAGGGACCATCTCTGTTATTTGCATTGAATCACTGCTGTGGCAGATACCCTTCCAAACATATGTTCCCCTTTATAATATGAATTCTAAGAAGATAGCACCTATCATATATTCAACAAGCGTGGTATGCGTCTGGATTGCATCTCTGTAATGCAGTTAATTACAGGTTAACACCTGCTGGGAGAGCACTCTTTCTCCTCTGATCTTACAGAAAACCTTTGTCTGGTTCCTAGGACACAATCAAGAGTGCTTGGCCAGCGGGAAACAATTTCAAGACTGTGTTTCAGCTGATGAACCTATTCTTGGCGAGATGGTGTATCTGTCTCCCTGAGTCTCAAGTTTAGAATCAGGTGTGCTGAAGGATGAGTTTAGTCAGAGTATTATTTCTTCCTTTTTCCTCAGAGTCTGAGAATTTGTCATCTGATACAGGAGAAATCCCAATCATTCTCTCCATCCGGGTCTGTCTGTCTCCAGCACAGTAAAGGTCATGGGCTTAGTCTTGTTGGCATCCATCAGGATACCTGTATCATTACCAGTCTGGGGGACTATAAGCACTAGACTTGCTGTATCAGACAATGCATTTGTTTAGTGCTGGTTCTAGTGTGTTGCTGTGGGCTAATGCGTCAGACTGCAAAGTTGCTTAAACTAGCAAGGTCGGTGGTTCAAGCTCACCAGCTGCTCCTTGGATAACCCTATACTGGGTCCCTAGGAACAAACTCTACTACACCATCATTCTCCCTGTTAATGTTAACTACTTTGAATTAAGTTCATTGTCATACTAAATGTTCTTTTAATGTTAGGAATGTCAGCATGTGTCTGCTTAGGGCCCCCAATTTACCAGCAGGGCCACTGAAGAAAGCAGCCAAGAGGACTGGAATAGCAGGGTTGTGCAGTAGGTAGGGATCCATCCCTTCAAGTGGCTAGCACTCTGGAGCCCCTGCCGGAGCTGCAAGTGAATGCCAAGGGTGCTTGTGGAGGTAGGTCTTCAGCTCAAGATGGGAACATGAAGGGTACCCTGTGTGTGGAGAGCAGAGAGTCAGTGGGATGTGTTCTTGTTGTTTCATACTTGGTTCCTGAAAACAGAGCAAGGGTGCTCAGGTATTGGATTTTGGCAACAGAGCGTCATTTGAGTTAGGAACTCATTATCTTCTGGGATAGAAATGTGTTTGCAGGTGGAGAAAAATATCCACAGTCCGGAACTGTACACAAGGACTGAGTATGTTTGAAGTCTTCAGCTATTCTTCTCTCACATGCCCCCTCTAAAGTAGGGAGTGGGGTACTGCATGGGTCTAGGTGTCAATGCAGCAATACTGTTGATTGTAATTCAGCTCTTGAAATAAACAGTGTTTCCCTTTATTTGTTTAAGTTTTCAAATGCTGCTGAAACACCCAGGAACCCTGGATCCCTCTAATTTAGCTCATTTTAAATACAATTGCTTGTAATG
>NW_006408562.1:6923543-6933334 GCF_000296735.1 Chrysochloris asiatica | reverse complement strand
GTTCTGGGTAGAGTGGGAGAAAATATGGAACAAAACTCAATTATTCAATTATCAAAAAGACCAAGCTTAGTGGTCCTAAAAAGGCTGGAGGAAGCCAAGACCTTGGCCCTGACTACCCACACGTCAACATCTTTATGACATTCTCAGGTTTCATTTGAAGTACACTTGCCCTCAGCAGTGATGTAGCTCCCATTCCACGTCCTCTCCTGACTCTGGCTGGAATTCCTGGCAGTTCCTTGATGGTCTGCGATAGCCATTTTTGAGTTCTCTTCAGCATAATTTTCCTTGGCATTTGCTGTTAAGGTTTGATCATTGCCACATCCTGTTGCATCATGTTTCTTTGGGATGTGTACACATGTGGGTCTCTTCTAGTTGATTAGTCAGGTCGCTGTCTGCCACGTTTCGTGTCATAGGTGAGTCAGCGCTTCCAGACTTGCATCCGTTTGTTGAAACCTTGCGATTGGTAGTTTGTCGAATCCTGGAGCCTCATTGTTGGCCAGCGCCTCTGACTGTACTCTTACTAAATTAAAGCACTAGTACTTTACAGTACCACTGGGTGGATTTGAACCACCAACCTTTAGGTTAGTTGATTGGTTGGTTATGTGCCATGGAGTCAGTTCTGGCTCATAGCAACCCTGTATAGGTTTCCAAGGCTATAAATTTTTACAGGAGCAGAAAGCCTCATCTTTCTCCTGCAGAACAGCTGAGAGTTTTGAACTGCTGACCTTGAGGTTCACAGACTGACTTGTAACCACCGAGAACAAATCATTTATGTAACCCCCCATATGTGTGTCCAGCTGAAACGTAAGCGTCCTGAAACAGTGGTTACATGTGTAGCCATCTGATTTTGTTAAGCCAATGTTCTCCTTTATAAAATGAATAATACTGATTTCACAACCACAAGTAAATCACTGCAGTTACACAAACACACTTGCTGTGTGTATTGTTTGAGTGGCTTTGGTAGTTCACTCTAAATTAACCTGATATTTCATGCCATATTGTATTACTTCTATCATTTTCTGATCAAGTTGTCTGCTAACTATATCAGGTTATACAATGGAATAGGCTTTTATGAGAATCGTTATGGTCTGTATAAAGTCCCAAGTTTCAAGAAAACCCCTCTTTGGGTGTTATTAGAGGAGGATTGTGGAAACATTGTCTGTGGGCCAAGGAGTGAATGCAGTGCTTGCCGGGGAGACATCTCTCCAGTGAGCCAGCCTGAGGGATCACTTTGCATTCTTCATATTGTCTCAGTGTCCAAAAGAAGGAAAAGGAAAAAAAAAAAGTTTCCGTTCAGTTGACTCTGACTTACAACCCCGTGTGTGTCCGAGTAGAACTGGGATCCCTCGAGTTTTCAGTGGCTGCTTTCTTCAGAAGTAGATTGTCAGGCTTTGATTCCAAGGCATCTCTGGGTGAACTCAGCCAAGACAACACCCCTTTTGTACCCCCAGTGATTTCTCCTATAGTCACAGCTGGGCTCAACTTCCTGTCTCTCCCCACCCCACTTTCTGTGAGCTTGATTTGCCTTGTGGGAAAGGTTCCCATGGGCATTGACCTTCGCCCTCTTCCCCACCATCAGCCTCTGTGGTGTTGTTAGTCATTCCTCCACTGCCTTGCATCTCTCTATCTTCTCCAGTTGTTTCATTAGCATAAGCTGTTATAGGGGACTTACACTAATCACTAGCTAATAAGTGTAGTCACAACACACGATTAGCAGATCACTAAAATGGCTTGGCCCACAGCAACTTAGGCAAGCAGGGCAGAATCCAGTGGGGATAGAGAAAGGGGCACTTTGGTAACAAAATAACAGTTTCTGTCAAACGCACTCCTGAATTGCTGGCAGAGTTCATTCTTGGCTTTGAGGACTGCCTGACCCAGGCTGGGAAGGAGGCACAACAACCCAGACATCTTGCTTTCTAAGCTTATTTCAAACATGGAGGTAACTTTCCTTACCATGGATGCTTTGAATACTAATGAGGCATTTATTATCTAGTGTAAGAAGTGCTTATCATTTGTAACCTGTGTTCTTAATGTGTATTTGTTATTTCATTGCTATGTAACAAGTTACCCCAAACGTAGCAAATTGAAACCACACACATTTATTACCTTCTTATCATGAGGAAATCTGTACCTGGACCAAGAGACAGTTGTTAGAACAGAACATGGGAACTCTGAATGGCTTAAAATTTAAAAAGGTGTGCTACAAGGTTGTATTCTTTCACCATACTTATTCAATCTGTATGCTGAGCAAATAATCCGAGAAGCTGTGTTCTATGAAGAAAAACGTGGCATCAGGATTGGAGGAAGACTCATTAACAACCTGCGATATGCAGATGATACAACCTTGCTTGCTGAAAGTGAAGAGGACTTAAAACATTTATTGATGAAGATCAAAGAGCACAGCTTTCAGTATGGATTACATCTCAATGTCAAGAAAACAAAATCCTTACTACCGGACCAATAAACATTCTTATTAACAAAGAAAAGATTGAAATTGTCAAGGACTTCATTCTTCTTGGATCAACTATCAACACTCATGGAAGCAGCAGTCAAGAAATCAAGCGACGTATTGCATTAGGCAAATTTGCTGCACAGGAACTTTTTAAAGTGTTGAACAGCAAAGTTGTCAGCTTGAGGAATATGGTGTGCCTTACCCAAGCCATGATAGTTTCAGTAACCTCATATGCATGCGACAGCTGGACAGTGAATAAGGAAGACTATAGAAGAATTGATGCTTTTGAAAGTGCCATGGACTGCCGAAAGAACCAACAGATCTGTGTTGGAAGAAGTGCAGCCAGAGTGCTCCTTGGAGGCCAGATGGCCAAACTTGGTCTCTCCTACTTCAGACATATTATCAGGAGGAACCAGTTGCTGGAGAAGGATATCATGTTTGGTAAGATGGAGGGTCAGAGAAAAAGAGGAAGACCCTCCAACGAGATGGATTGGGCAATTGGCAGTATCAATGTATGAAGCGTGGCAACAGTAGTGAGGTTGGCCCAGGATTGGGCAGTGTTTCGCTCTGCTGTGCATAAGGCTGCTATGTGTCGGTAACGACTCAATGGCACCTAACAACAACAACATTCTTATAGGTATCTAGACGCAGGGTCTCACAGGACCGAAATTTGGTGGTGTTTGGGCTGGGCTCTCATCTGAAGTTTCAGGTTCTCTTCCGAGCTCTTCCAGGTTGTGTACAGAATTCAGTTCCTTGTAGTTGTAGGACTGGCATCTGTGTGCCTTTGCTGGTGGGACACGGACCATACTCAGCTCCAAGAAACACCCTCAGATCCTAGCCATGGTCCCCTCTCCCAACATGGCAGCAAAGTCTTCAAAGCCTACAGAGAACCTCTGATTTTCTAAAGCAGAGTTTTATAATAACATACTGTCTTATACAAGGGTAAGCCAAAACGCATTGCTACAAAATTATAAACACCTTTATTAAAAACTTCCAAATGTGAAGCTATTGTTTCTTGGCATATCCTCCACTTAGGTGTATACACTTCTGAAGTCGGGTGTCCCCATTTCTCCTAGTGGTTACGAGTTGGCTGCTAATCTCAACGGTCAGCAGTTTGCAACAACTAGTAGTTCTGCAAGAGAAAGATGAGGCTTTCTGCTCCTGTAAGATTTACAACCTCAGAACCCCTATACAGGTTCTCTATGAGTCAGAATTGACATCATGGCACAAAACTACCACCAACAACCCTTCCCTGGTGGTGCTGCAGGATAAAGCACTGGACTGCAAGATCAGTTTGAACCACAAGGTTGGTGGTTCAAACCCACCAGCCACTCTTCAGAAACGCTATACAGGGTTGCTATGAGTCTGAATCGACTCTGTGGCACTTAAGGACAACCCGATGAGTATGTTACTAAGAGTTTGTAGCCATCCACCGGTCACAGACATATTTAAATATGGTTTTGTTTGGAATAAACCTGTGTATGCATGACCTGGAACCCTAGTTGCAATACTGCGTGACTTACTCTGGTAGAATTTTCTGGAATCAAGAGAGTGCCCTTCACACTTCAGAGGAGGGGATTTTATAGAATGTGTGTGTACAAGGGACTAGCAGTCTTGGGGGCCATCTCAGAATTCTTCCTACTGCATCATCTCACCATGTGCTAAGGATGAGGTTTTTATTTTCCCCCCTGTAATCTGTAAAACAGATCATCAGGCCTTTGATTGTGACACGGCTTGCGTGGATTTGAACCACCAACCATTAGATTAGTATATGTAAGCTCTAACCATTTCCGCCACCCGGGGACCTCATTTGAACTCCATCTCTCCATCTATCCAGAAATCAAGAAGTCCTCTATCTTCCTTGACTCTTCCTCTGTCCTTCATGCTGCTGCTGCTGTTAAATACCATCGAGTCAGTTCCAACTCATAGCGAGCCTGTCTGTGTATATATAGGGTTTCCGAGGAGCATCTGGGTTTGAAAGCTGACTTTATAATTACAAGTCCAGTGCTTAACCTACAGCACCACACCAGGACATTGATGCATGAATATCAGTTATTCGAGATTTGGATTCTCCAGAAAGAGATACACCGTAGGTTTGCTGTTGAAGATAATCTTGCTGTATTCGCACACAGTGCTGTTTTTGCAGTGGGGTTCCCTGCACTGGGCATTTTATCTTATACCCTGTGCCTACCCACTCTTCTAAAAAAATGCAGCTCTGGGGTCTGTGTAGCCAGAATTGGGGGTACTGCAAGTACTAGCACCTCAGGAAGCATCACTCTGGCTTGAACCGTGCTACCTGTGCCAATTCAGGTGATTGCTGGACTGTGTTCTTCAGGGGCCAGTAACTTCCTTCAGGTCTCTGTTCACACGCCACATTCTCTGGAAGGTCACTCCTGAACACCCTCGTTAGAATCACATAAACTGCTACCTTCCCCCATACTCTGGACTGCTCAGCCCCTGCTTTATTTTCCCTGTAGAACTTCCTACCGTCTAACAGATCTCCCTTGGTTCTTGTATTTTTCTCCACCATCTGGATGTGATTTGATTGCTCCCTTCCCAGGACACATGATCTATGACAACAAACAGCAGTTTTAGGCATGATCTAGGCAGCTGTGCTAAATGTTTCTTCTTCTTGTTGCTAAGTGCCTTCGAGTTGGTTTGGACTCATAGCGATCTTGTCTAGGGTTTCCGAGGAGTGGCTGGTGAGTTTGAACTGTCGACCTTGTGGTACAGCAAGTTAAACATCAGTAGCTTATAGAATCACCTATAATGAAAATCTTTACAATGTAGGATTCCAGGTTAATTCAGTCATGGAGCCCCCGGTGCACCAGAGTAGAACTTTGTTTTCAGTGCCTAATTGTCTGTAAGTAAATTGCCAGGTCTTTCTTCCAGGGTGCTTCTGGGTGGACTCAACCCTCCAGTCTTTAGTTAGCAGCTGAGCATGTTTTCTGTTTGCACCATTATGAGCCATGAAGAAACTGGATTAAAAAACATTCATGTTGTCCAGAGAACTGATTTATGTGTATGTTGTTGGTAGATGTGTTATGAGGTGTGTCTCTGTATGTCCTATGAATAATAGAGGATTGAGCTGAAACTGGGCACTGGGGATTTAAAGACAGGCAAAACCCAAGTTACCTACCAAGGGGAAAGCACAGGAGAACCAGGACCCAAGCTCAGATCTGATTTCCATTTGGATGCTGTTCCTACTCTTCATCTTAAATAAGTTTTCTACACAAAGCAATTCTATTTATGCAAGCCTATTTATCGACGGGAATAATCTATCAATTCAGCGCCTGAGATCTTGGATCAAGTATAGTTGTATTTCTTTTTTTAATTTTTGCTTCTTTTTTTGCTTTCCTCCTATGAAGAAAACTAGCAGGACCTAGACGATAATGATGTGGTCTTTTAATATTACTGAGAATTGGCCCCATCCCCTAATTCACCTGCACTTGCACTGAACTCTGCTCCGTAAATATCGACGTATGTAACAAAAGGGATTGAGAATCCGTAGAATTTTTTTTCTTCAAAGGAAAAGTATGGTTGGAGAAGAGCAAAAACATCAGAGGTTGAGTTGAGTCATTGCAAGACCTGAACTAGACCCCAGCCTGGGTGAGGGTCCTTCTCAGCCAGCATCTGTGATTTGGGAGGAAGCCTGAAGGCTGCCGTGGCCTACAGTGCATGGAAAAGGAGGAGGGCAGCATAAGCAGTTGTGGTTGTTGTTGTTAAGGGCTGTTGAGTCGGTTCCAGTTCTAGTGACCCTGTATAGGGTTTCCCAGGAGTGGCTGGTGAGCTTGAACCGCTGACCTTGCAGTTCAGCGCATTACTCTGCTGTGATACACCAGGACTCCGGCTTAAGCAGTAGTGATCATGTTCTGGTACTTTATATAAGGGTGGTGTCTGCCTTATTATCTAGTGCTGCTCTAACAGAAGTGTATCACAAGTGGGTGGCTTTGACACAAACAGAAATGTACTTTTCTCACTGTTTAGAGGCTAGAAGTCTGAATTCAGAGCGCTGGTTTGAGGGGAAGGCTTTGTATCTCTTTTTGGCTCTAGAGGAAAGTCCTTGTCTCTTGGTGCTTTAGTTCCTGGTAATAATCTTCTGTGACTTGGCATTTCTCTCCCCCCATCTATGCTTTCCACTTGCCTATTTTAGTTTGCATTTATATTTCAAAATCGATTGACTCAAAACACATGTCTATTAATCATGTCTCATTAATACAACAGACAGTCCACTCCCAAATGGAATTATAACCACAGGCATGGAGGTTAAGATGTACAATACATTTTGGGGGAAAAACAGTTCAGTCCAGAACGTTCTCACTGTTGGTCCTCCAAAATTCATGTGTTTGCCCCATGCAAAACACATCCACCCCATCACAGTATCCCCAAAGTCTTACATCAGTCCAAATTTAAAATTGCCTCATGTGAATCATCTAAGACACATGTGTAAGCCTATAGGTGTATTCCTTCATGGGGGACATTCCTCTTCATCTGGGAACCTATGAAATCTAAGTTGCAAGTCATCTGTTTCCAAAGTGCAATGGTAGACATTTCCATGACAAATAGGAATTGGAGGGCAGACACCAAGCAAGTCCAAATCCCACAAAATAATTTAGACAGCTCTGAAGGCATGAAAAAAAAAAAATCCTCTATTCTCTGAGACCACCTGGACAACAGCCCCACCCTCCAGATTCTGGGTGTTCGTCATGCCTTCTGGATTTCTGGTGGCCAGCCCATCCCCCACACCCCTATTCTAAGACCTCTGGAATAGCAACTCTACTCTCTTGGTTTTAAGCAACCCCATTCTCCAGACCATCTGAGTGATGACCCTGGTAGGTTCCATGCTTCTGCCCCTTGGACATAGAAGTCTTGCCCCCTCAGCTTTGTGTAGTGGTCCAGTGCCCTAGGTACACCTTAAATGGCAGCTCCACACTCTGGAAGTGTGTTAGCAAAGACCCAGCTCTTTGAACCTTGAGAGGCTATGTCCCCATCTTTTGAGATGCAGGAGACCTTGGCCCCACCCTTTGAAACTGAGACGGCCTCTTACCAGGCTCTTTATAACAGCTCGACTCTCGACTCTCTCCTTAGCTGCTGTACTGAGGGCTCTTGTCTTTTCTTGGAGGACAACAGATGTAACTCCTTGGCCTGTTCCCTGCTTGTAGAATTCCAAGAGGCAGAGAGCGTTCTGTTCTTCCATTCTTTCTCTTTCTCCCTCTGTGAAAGCCGAGGGATTTTCTTCTGTGGTAGTTGATTAGCTGCATCAATCACAGGCTTCATCTCTTTAACAAAAGATTATATGGACACACCCTTGCTGAACATTCTAGTATACTGTCCTCAGTTTGTACAGCAGAGTTTTCCCAATCTGTAAGTTCTGTTTTCATTTCTAAAGTTCATCTGTTTTCCTCTATTTTACTATATCTTAAAGGAGAAATCCCATCAGTCAGGGGTCCAGGTTAACCCATCACTTACCAAATCTAACTTCCACTGAACACTTGAACGTAGTTCAGACAAGTTCTTTGCCTCTTCACAAAAATACCACCTTTCTTATGTTGCTTAGTCCCTTTAACCCTCAACAGAAGTACATTAAAAAAAAATTTTTTTTTTAATGTTTTATTCTGAATTATGTGATAGTTTACATGGGAGAACATTAGTTTTACATTCATCCTATCGTATATCATTGCATTGCCATGGTTACAGTTCCCTCCATGCATCATCAACCCACCACAGGATATATACCCTGCAAGCCTGCCCCCTTGCTCCCCCGCATCGCTCCCTCTCTGGGTCTAAAGTTCCCAGCTGCTCCATCTCTCCATGTCATCATCTCTTCCTCCATCTCAGGAATCACTGCTTCTCTGGGTAGGGTCCTGCTCTCCACTCTTCTCTCTTGATGGTCCCAGGGACCTCCGCTCATAGACTGAAAAGTTAATCACTCCCCTCCTTGCTACAAAACATCTACCTTTACATTTCCAACCCTCACAATAGTCTTGATAAGTTATTCACAAGACACCTATCCGCATTTACTTTCATCAGCCCCAACTAGACAGATTGGATGCTACTCAGTGGCGAGTCTACCATCCTGCACGCCTTCTGAATATAGGTTCCCTCTTTTTTTTTTTTAAAGCTTTATTGTGAATTATGTGATAGTTTACATGGGAGAACATTAGTTTTACATTCATCCTATCGTATATTGTTTCATTGCCATGGTTACAATCCCTTCCGTGTATCACCAACCAATGAAAGGGTACATCCTACAAGCCTGCTCAACCCCTGCCCCCCTGCATCAGCACACAGGCCCTCTCCCTTCCTGGGTCCAGAGTCCCCAGCTGCTCCATCTCTCCATGTCATCATCTCTGCCTCCAGCTCAGGATCACTGCTTGCTTCTCTGGGTACGGTCCCGCGCTCCGCTCTTTTCCCTTCATGGTTCCAGGGACTTCTGCTCTTAGCCTGCAAAGTTAATCACTTCCCTCATTGCCACAAAATGTCTACTTTTACATTTACAACCCTGACTTGGTAACAATTTTTCACCATTGTATCATAAGAGACCTATCCGCATTTCCTTTCATCAGTCCCGCCTAGACAGATTAGATACTACTCAGTGGAGATTCTACTTTCCTCCACACCCTCTGGATCTAGGTAGGTTCCCTCTTGAAAGCTTGTAAGCCAGTCACTTCTTGCCTTTGTAGCCCCCGCACTTTGGATAGCCAATATCCAAGTTGCCCATCCCTCTCCACTCTGATCTTTGCTGTAAAGATTTGTTCCCTCTTTTGGGCTACTGTATCAGATTACTCTTTTTTTTCCTCTTCTTTCTTCTAGTTAAGCTCTGATCATCCAGTCATTGAAGTCAGGTCAAGTGGATATTATCTGCAAGTGTGGGTGTTCTTGTGCATATGCACTCTCTACTTATTAGCTGGATGTTTCACTCTCCACCCTAGTCCTCTGTGGCTATGTCACTGACTCTAGGCCCAACAGTCCCCAGGTCTTTCCACACTGCTGGCCAACCAGGTCTACACAGGGTTCACAGGAGTCTATTAAAAGTTGTAGGACTTAGCCCGCAGCTTCATTGCTGTTTTTTCCTCACTTCCCCTAATCGGTGATGAATATGACCACCAGTCAGAGCGTGTATTCCCGTTGAGTCTTAGTCTTGGAAGGGGGTTTACTCTGAAGGGACCCGAACACTTGCCTTGATGTCTCCTGGGTGAGCAGCTTGCTTGTTTGTGTAATAATCAGTTGGTCTGCCTATATTGTTTTGTATTTTTCCTGTCAGTCTTTCTTTCAAGAAGTATCTTCTGTTCTTCTGGCCATTCCAGGTTGGTCTGCCTGTCCTTTCAAGAGGAAATTA
>NW_006408562.1:6889938-6895563 GCF_000296735.1 Chrysochloris asiatica | reverse complement strand
AACAGAGGTCCCTAGGACCACAAAAGGAGAAGAGCATGAACACCAAGGATGGAGGCAGAGATGGGGACATGGAGAGAGGGAGCAGCTGAAGACTCTAGATTCATGGGAAGAGAGGGACTAAGAGATGGTGGCCAGGAGGCAGGCTTGCAGAATGTGACCTTTGGTGGTGTAAATTATTCTATATGCCTGAGTGTTTTAAAAAAAAGCAAGCTAAAGTGAATAGAGAGAAATACAGTTAACTGATGGTACATGGAGTGGATTATGATCATTGTAATGAAAAAAGGTGTATGATTTGTTGAATGTAAAATTGATGATCTGACCTGTAAACTTTCACTCAAGTTACAATAAAAACTTTAAAACAACAACAACAAAAAAACACCTTATGTTTTCTTGATCCGGGAGCCTTTACAATGAATCCTGCTTCTGATGAACTCCTTAACCATGTGGGGACCAGGCCTGACTTCCTCTGACTCCAAAAAAAGGGTAGGAGGACCAAACTCAAAATCAGTTCAAGGCCGATTCCTGCGAATGAAATGTTTCCACCCTCTATCAGTGCCTTTTAAATTGGTCAGATTTGAGTTATCAATTTAGAAAACTCATCCCTGTGATTTTGTTTCTCTAGAATCCCACTCTCTTGGTACCACACATCTTAGGTTGGGTTTTCTAGAGAAACAAAATCAGTGAAACATATATATGCATATATGTAAAGAGGAGGCTTACAATTGTAGACTCCCAGCTTCCCAGCAGAAGAGAGAGCAGTCTTACTGTTGTTAAGTGCTATGGAGTCAGTTCTGACCAAGGGTTCCGAGAAGCAGCTGGTGAGCTTGAACCTTGTGGTTCAAACTGACTCTGCAGTCCAGTTCACACATTATCCCACGGCACCATACCACCTTAAAAGTCTTGCGGCCTCTACTCATGAACCAATTCTAAAACTCCTTCCACATTATAGGTATGTTAGAGTAGCGCCCCATTCTTCTGGTACCAAATTCTGTCTTCGTTTTCGAGTGTTGCTTTCACAGAAATATCACATGTGGGTGGCTTTAACACACAACCTTTCTCATAGTCTCGGAGTACAGAAGTCTGCATTCAGGGCACTGGCTCCATAGGAAGGCTGTCTGCAGCTCTGGAGGAAGGACTTTGTCTCTCTGAATGTCTGCTCCTGGGTGAGCTTCATATTCTTTGGTATCTCTTTCCCCATCCTTGCTGTCTCATTGCTGGTTTTAACCTCTCTGAGATAACAAGGGAAACTGACTAAAGGCATGCTCTGTTGAGTAGTGGTTACAAGTCAGGCTTTGAACCTCGAGGTCTGCAGTTCGAAACTACCAGCCATTCCACAAGAGAAAGATGAGACTTTCTGCTCCTGTAAAGATTAACAGCCTCAAAAACCCTATACAGGGTCCTTAGGATTGGGAACTGACTCCAAGGCACACTACCCCCCCTGCTCATCAGGATTCCTTCAGTAACATAACAAAGACAACCCATTCCAAAATGGGATGATAACACAAATTTTGAGGGGGTACAGTTCAATCAGGAGTACTGGTGTGGTGCTATGGGTTAGTGCGCTGGACCACAAGGTCGGTTTAAACCGCTAGGTTGGCAGTTCAAGTGCACCAGCTGCTCCTCAGAAAGTCTATCTAAGGTCACTATGAGTCAGAACCTATCGACGGCACTAAGAACAGTTCAATCATAATGGTGTCCTCAAAACAGGAAGCAGGTGTTTATTTGTACTTGGGGAAATAGCTGTTCACAGAGATTCAGTTCCACAGTTACTTAGAGGCAAGACCACGGCTCAAGTTCCTTGCTACCCCGACTTCTCTGACTTCAAAACCCTCTGCTTTGCCCCCATTGAACTGATTCATGTAAGATCCCCCTCTTTGGACGATGGTAAGGGATTGAAGACAGAGTACACGAGGAACAGTATCAGGCTCATGCGCCCCTCCCTGGGAACTTCTTTCTGGCTGCAGAACTGGCACTTTTAACGCTGGTATGTAT
The DNA here is from genome assembly GCF_000296735.1 of Chrysochloris asiatica. Lineage (NCBI taxonomy): Eukaryota > Metazoa > Chordata > Mammalia > Afrosoricida > Chrysochloridae > Chrysochloris > Chrysochloris asiatica. The sequence continues at coordinate 6,893,571 of NW_006408562.1, read as the reverse complement.
GGTCGTGATGCCTCAATGGGCTTCTTCCTTTAGAGAGCGGCACACGGGATCTTTGAATGACATTGACCAATCTCCAGCTAGCCTCTTCCCATTGTGGCCACTGGGTTGACAGCCATCAGCTCCGCTAGTTTCATGGAATGCAGTGGTGACGATCTGCCATCTTCATGAGTACTGCCCTCCCCCCACCACACGCTCACGCATACACATGCACGTGTGCACGTACACACGTACGCACGCGCACACATATATACACGCACATGCACATACACGCACACACATGCACACGATCTAAACCTGGAGCCCCTGAGAAGCGCAGACCTGAAATCAGTTAGTACACTAGCTGCTAACCAAAAACTTGCAGGTTTGAACCAGGGGCCCCTCCAAAGAAAGGTCAGGCAAGCTAGACAAAACAGCCATGGAAAGTCCTATGGAGCACACACCTCTCCTCCGATGCATGTCGAGGGTGCCAGGTAAACCAAGTCAGGGTTGACTTGATACAAGTGGTTGAAGAATGAGCACGTGACTGGTTCAGCTATGTCTTCCAGCTCAGCACGGTGACCCCTATGTCCTCTCTCCACAGATGCCACTCCTACGAGGATTGCTGCGGCTCCAGGTGCTGCGTGCGTGCGCTCTCCATCCAGAGGCTCTGGTATTTCTGGTACGTCCCGCTCTTCCCTGTGCTTTATCAAGGACTGGTTCATTCTAATAACTTTCTTATTACCGGCTCCTTCTCCCTGAGATCCCAAATCTCACTTTCCTGTTATAATAAGATCATTCTTCTCTCCCATCATTTCCTTTTTAAAATAGGTTCCTTTGAGACTAATGCCTTAATAAAGACTAACTCCTATGACTGATACCTAAGGAGTTAGTTGGTCTCTTGCCTTGTCACTGTTGTGTCCCTTCCTTGCTCTCTTTTGGGCTTGGGGGCAGGTACTCACATGGAATTTGAATGTAATCTGCATCCCTCTGTGCCTCAGAAGGGATGCCATTTCAATTTATCTAAGAAAAAAAAGTCAAAAATAACCATTTGGTATAAGCCAGCATTTGGCTTATCTTGGAGGTGGGACCAAGATCTCAGAGCACGTCTCCCCGTTTTCATTCCAGGATACCTGGAGTAACAGAATATTATTTGAGAAACCCTCTCAGTGCTTCCTGTTACTACTAGGCTGTTTGTCACTGGGACCAGTGTTGAAAGAGCACCACTGAGTCCTGGGGAAATTAGCTTTAAGAGCTGTTTCTTTATGAATTGAGTGTATGCACTGCTGAGTTTGTCTTCCTTTGCTAAGCACCTGCAAGAACTGTATCCTTCTAGTTCCCAAGACTGTACTGACTTACTTCAACCACACAAACGCTTGCCTTGAATTCACCTGGCTTAGCACCTTTGTGCTGCTTTCCCACCTAGAATGTTCCTCTCTCCCCATCCTCCAGACCTCTGCTCCAATGTGACTTTGCAGGAGCAGCAGATTTACTGATCTTCCTCGCTGAGCTGTCAGGGGTCCCTCTGGAAGACTCACATCACCTGCTCTGACACACATTTGTACGGTAGATGACAAATCACACTGTGTCCTGTGGAACTCTCTGCTTTCACCTTTGTTTAATTCAGACCCCAGCTGCCCACGCAGCCCTGGTCTTTCTCAGTCCTGTCAACCCAGGTATCAGCTACAGAGCAGTCCCCCTCAAATTTTTGTTTCCTGCCCCTTCAGGTACTATCTGGAGGCCTGGGGGTCTATAGAACTCTCTCCACTTCAGACCAGCCAACTGTCACTACACCTTTAAGGGCCTGCAATTCGCTGGAATGACTCAGAGAGCTCACATGAAATAACCCTAACTGTGATAATAGATTTAGTGTCGCAAAAAAAAGATTACAAATGAAGACGCATAGAGCACTGTCCAGAAGGAGACCCAGTGGGAGCTTCCGTTTTCCAAAGTGACATGCTACCTACACGGAACAGGTGTTCACTCATTGCAATCAGACAGCTTCCTCTGAGCCTCATGACTCAGGGCTCTTATTGGCCTTCCTATGTGATCTTGATAAACCAGATTCTACCTCCAGAGATTAAGGAGCTCTGGTAGTGTAGTGGTTACAAATCGGGCTGCGAACCTTAAGGTCAGCAGTTCCACTGGAGAAAGATGAGGCGTTCTGCTTCCCTAAAGATTTATAGCCTCAGAAACCCTGTACAGGGTCACTATGAGTTGGTTCTGACTCCACGGCACATAACCACCACCACCTCCAGAGATTAGTCAGTGTCAGGCCCCTAGGTGATCCTGCTTGGTGTGGTCAGCCCTGATTTGTTAGTGTTGGTGTGTGCATTTCACATGCACTAACTCAGACTAATCCCTTTTTGAAAGGCTTTCCTGCACTCCTGACTTCTTTCTTACCACTGACTAGAATTGTAAATACGCAATTCTGTAGATTTATGGTGTGTCTTCTCACTAGTCCTTAAGTTAACGTCAGAGAGGGACTCAGCTGGCCCACCACTCTGAGGCACATCGACTGGCATAACAGCAGATACTTCCAAATCACTTTTTGAATCACTAGCGATGCACCAGAAGAGCCATACTTTTCAGCCCTGTGCTGAGTTCTTTCCTCTCTTGCACCTCTGATCTTTCTTCTTGCTCAACATTGAGTGTCTAGTCCATACATACAAGGAGCTCTGGTAGCGTAGTGGTTACAAATTGGGTTGCAACCCCAAGGTCAGCAGTTTGAAACTACCAGCCATTCATTCCATGGGAGAAAGATGAGGCTTTCTGCTCCCATAAAGATTTACAGCCTCATAAACCCTGTACAGTATTGCTATGAGTCGTAACCGACTCCATGGCACATAACCACCACCAGTCCGTACATATTGACTGGTAGATTTGCAATTATCAGCTTACTAATGAGTTGGAATTTGAATAATATTCTTAGAGATTTTATCATTCAATTTTTCCCGTTTCTTTTACGGATGTAAAGATACTGTGGTTCTGACGAACCCAGTTGTGGTGCCTGCTCAGGGTTCATTAAGGCACTGTGGAACCCACACAGCATTTTGAGTGTTTGTGGGGGATAGTTTCCACAGATCCCACTACAATTCCAGCGTAGAACTAGACAAAGAGCTCCCCTGTGCCTGTGCCATAATGTCAACATGGCTCTTTTTATATCAAACTCCCTTTTTCTAGAAACAAGAGATGAGTACAAATGTGAACTCAGTCAGCCTTTTTATTAATTGCAAATATTCTCTCTCTACTCTTGTTTTTTCTCTCATTCAGGCGTGTTCTAGGCAGGACATTTTTGTTTATGTTTGTTCTTTGATAGTGAAGAATAGAAAATTGGGGAAATGAATGATAACGCAAGGACTGGACGAGTCACTGGGTTTAAATAGAATTTAAGAGGTATCTCCTGTCCTGGACAAAATATTGAGTTGAGGTCAGAGCCATGGGGAGAGAAGTGATTGTCTTGGCTGTTTGAAACCAGCTGATGAGGGTCACTATAAGTTGAAAGTGACTCCATGGTACTTAACAACAGCGATTTGGAACTCTCAGAGGCTGAGAGCTTCACTCCAGAACTTCTCATAAGGGAGGGGGTCTATCCAAAAGTGTGCGGGCTAAGTATTTCCCATACAGGAGACCCTGGGAAAAATGACAAATGAAGGG
>NW_006408562.1:6880865-6886737 GCF_000296735.1 Chrysochloris asiatica | reverse complement strand
GAGGAGAATATTGAAGGTGCCATGGGCTGCCAAAAGAACCAACAGATCTGTTTTGGAAGCAGTGCAGCCAGAGTGCTCCTTAGAGGCCAAGATGGCCAAACTTTGTCTCTCATACTTTCGACATATTGTAAGGAGGGACCAGTCGCTGGAGAAGGATATCGGAGGGACCAGTCGCTGGAGAAGGATATCATGTTTGGTAAGGTGTAGGGTCAGAGAAAAAGAGGAAGACCCCCAACAAGATGGAGTGGCCAAGTGGCAGCATCGATGGACTTAAACATGGCAAGAGTAGTGAGGTTGGCCCAGGATTGGGCAGTGTTTCGTTCTGATGTGCATTAAGGTCTCTATGGGTCGGTACCGACTCGAAGGCACCTAACAACAACAATGCTGATGCATATCTTTACAGTTAGTATATGCATATTACTGTTTTCTACCTATTTCCTGTATAGCTCTTTATGTAGAACAGAGACATTCCTGCTATTCTGATTGACTCTAAACCAAAAATTATGTTGCTGAAGGGTAATTTTGGAGCCCTTGTAGTGTAGAGGGTTACTCGTTGGGCTGCTAACCACAGGTCAACAGTTGAAATCTACCAGCGACTCCTAGGAAGAAGGGTCGCTGTGAGTCAGAACTGGCTCGAGGGCACAGAGCACTAGCAAAGGGTAACTGGCTGAATCCTTCCACACTGCTGGCCATTTGTTTTATTTAGTTTAGTTTATTTCTTAATATTTAAAAATAGTGCTGCTATAACAGTTATTTTTTGTATATGTTATATTTGACTGACTTAATTTGGATAATAATTATCCAAAGAGATGTCACGTAGCAGTTTTAGCTAAAACTGTCAGCTACTGCAGTGAGTGTTGTTAACTCGTGAATTCATGGTCTCAGAACACAGACTAGCGTTTTCCTTCCCTTTAAGAGGAATCTTGGTGCAGTGGGATAAGCATTGCACCACAAGGTTGGCAGTTCAAACCCACCAGTTTCTCAGAGAAAGATGAAGCTATCTATTCCCCAAAAATGTACAGTCCTGGAAACCCTGTGGTTCTAGAGGCTGAAAGTCCTAATCAGAGTATCAGCATGTGTGTTCCTTTTGTGGGTTCTAAGAAGGGAAGGAACTACTTCTTGCCTCGTTTCTAGTGACTGCCAGGCTTCTGTCTTCCTCCTGTGTGTGACTATTTCCCTTTTCTGCAAGGCCCCCCTTCAAAGGGGTTCGGGGCCTTTTTTCTTTGGTTTTGGGTTCTTGGGTTGGGGTTTTGGTTTATTGGGTTGGCTTGCAGGTTTGTTTGAACCACAAGGTCGGCGGGTCAAGGTTACCAGCTGCTCTTTAGAAACCCTATACAGGGTCGCTATGGGTCAGAACCAACTCAGCAGCACATAAGAACAACCACTACTCCAGTGTAATGTCCTTTAACATAACAGGTCAAAGAAATACCTTGTTTCCAAACAAGGTCATGCTAACAAGTATAGTGAAGGTTAGGACTCCCACATGTCTTTTGGGGGACACGGTTCTGCACCTAACAGCCATAGTGGCCTAGTTGAGCTGAGTAGTAGGAACCTATTGAACTGGGAGGGAGGACCACGTGAGGACTGACTGCTGAGGCTTCCTTCTCCACCAGCCTGTACTGTGAGACCTCCACGCTGCAGAACACCTGGCAACTATCACAGCACCGACAGTGGACTCAAGAGCAGGGGTCACTGACAGGCAGGATGCGTGTGAAATTGCAGGGCCCATGAAGCACTGGCTGTCTTGGAGGACAGCCTAGAGAAGCCAGTGGTGATTTTGCCTCTGGGAAGCCCAGGCCTTCAGTATACTCTGGGGTGAGAGGGAGAGCGACTGAGACAAGGCTGGATGCTGTGACTGAGTCCACACTGGTGTTATTCCGGAACACTCACCAGACAGTGTTCCATTCTGCTGTGCATAAGGTCGCTATGAGTCAAAAGCAACTAGACGTCACCTAACAACAAGCTCATCCGAAAGGCAGGTGCCATTTGTTTAGCTATAGAGACCTTTGGGACCAGCATGAAGTTGTCAGCTAGGGCCACTGAGAAACACAGGTTGAGTGCTTCTCCCTCCCTACAGAGTCTCAGGTGATTCTTACACCAGACTCACCATTCCTCTGCCTAAACTATAGGTTTACTTTCCCATCTCCTTTCTGTTTTTAATACTTCTCACAGGCCTGAAGAGGGTATGAAATAATCCATCTCAAAATATACCAGCACATTAAATGGAATAACACTTGCTTTGTTCCATAACGAAGCTATAATTTCACTGCAGAATCAAGGGCTATGTCCTTAGTTAATAGCTTAAACTTGGAACGAGTTTAATTGCTTTGATTTCACTCTTTAAAAATAGTAATAATGGAGGGGGGGCGGGGGAGGGAGAAAAGAAAAGACCAAGAAAACAAAACTTAAAAGAGTGTGTTAGTTTCTAAATGATTCCCTAGTTACGAGGCGCTGAAGAAACACCTGGTCCGTGGGTGTGTTCCTCGCTTGCAGATGTTTGCTTATATGCTGTTAAATTCAGAGCTCTGTGCCCACGGGGCTGAGGGAAGGAAAGAAGATGCCACGTGGAGGTGTACAGTCTGGAAAGTGAGCAGTTTAGTGCTGTGAGGATTACAGGATAGGGCACCTAGGGTAAATATCACACCCTAGAGTAACCCTTGGTCAGTGCTGAATAGCACAGGTATTTGGTGTGGATTTGCTGGTGTGGTCCCATGACTCCTTTTCCTTCCTGTCTCAGAGATGGGAAGTGGGTTCTGGAGAGCTTTGCTTATGACTACATTAAGAGAAAGTTCCTATAGACCTAGATTCCAGCAGGGCGAGAGCAAACACCTCCTTCTTGGGACTAGCTCCAAGTCCAACATCATCTGAAGTTTCTAAAATGCAGAATTTGTACATTGCAACATGTGTTCCTCACTGGAGAAGAGGGAGGAATGTGGAAGATCAGGGGGTTTTAAGCATACCTGTGCATATATAAGGGGCGGAGGACTAGCCAAATGGGTGATGGGGGTGAGGTTTACAGGACAGACTCGCACCTCTGCTCAGGATCCAAAGCAATAAAGGCTGAAGCCTCTGGTTGAAGAACTGCACCAACTGGTGAGCCTGGATTTGGTGTGGCAGGTGCAGAAAAGTGAGAGAAATCCTGAGTAGCTGTTGTTTAGGGAACCATACCAGGTTATCTGTAAGACAGGGTCCTCAGAATTTCTCTGCAAGATGAAATCAAATGAAGAAAAGCACTTGTTGTTGTCTTTAGTCTGAGATGCAGAGGAGAGGGGCAAGATAGAGCAAGAGAAAGACTCGAGAAAAGATACCATTCTCCCCTAATACAACCCCATTATGCTGCTGGCGGGGCCCTATCACCCTCTTGGGTGAAGAGGAAAGGCAGAATTCACGCATTCATTCATAACCCATTAGCTAACTAGCCCCTGCCCATGTTCATGCAGACAAAATTGTCAGGTGTTCTCACCGGTCTTTAAAAACACGTAGACCAATGGGAAAAGCAAAAGCAAACATCAAAAATGATGACATGAGAGACAGGGTTAGGGGTTGGAGGGCTAGATCTCAGGGACATTTGAGGCCGTTGTAGCAGAACTTAGATGCAAGGCATGATTCAGTGTGAGAAGGAGGGAGTAAGGGGTCATGAAAGAAGATGTTCAAAGTACAGGATTTCTTCTTTATGGAATATCACATACCCACTGACGTGCTTACTCATCAAGACCAAGGGTATATAACGGTATGGCAAAACAATTGTAAAGCCGTGTTAGTGAGAACACAGTTGGTATTTTTACAGAATGATACCGATTCCAACTATGTGAGTAAACACGTGCATGCAGGCAGGCTGCCGGAATAGTCAACATGAAATCTGCTGGATTAACAAGTTTCAATGTGATGAATACCAACTTTATTTTTCCTAATGAAATAATTCAAAGAAAATAGGCTATTCCCATTGGAGAGGGATCTGTATATTCCTTTCAAACAGTACACTTATGCTGATTTCACTGATGGTTCTCTGGCAGGTCTGATGTCTCAATCCTATAATAAGTCTGTCAGCCGACAGCGATGACCAGGACCTGACTACACTAAATGGCACCAGTTCCAGGAAAACAAACAGTTGGGAGTGTGTTTTCACAGTTTAATTACCCTCCCAATCATAGCTGAAACTATACAATAGAGCTGTTTCAATCATAAGGAGAAGCTGGTTTATAGGCTGGTACAGTAAGCATGATTCTTCTTTAGTGTAATGGGGCTTTGGACAGTCCCTGAGGCCCCTTACCCCCCTTCTCGAACTCCCATACTCTCTAGGGTTTCCTTCTCATTTTTCTCTGAAAAAAAAACAAACAAAACCAAACCGTGAGGTTGGGGCGACCCAGAGTTTGGGGTTGCTTTAGGTCAGAAGGCTCCTGTGTTCCTCTGTAGAGGCCCCGTTTAGTCTTGTCCACTCTCTTGGTGACCTCCTTCAAGAGGTGAAGAGTGGTTTTTAACATTAAGAAAAACAGTAAACATGTAGGGTTATTTTTAAAATCACAAATGCCAGTCTATGAATATACCTTTATAATTACCTGAATATACCATTCCAATTCATCCCAGCTATCAAAAAGTGACTGGTTGTCCAGGCATTTAGGGTGGGGCTGTGGGTGAGATTTTTGAGAGCGGTTTCATTTAGTAAACCTGGGACTCCTGGTGTAGTGCTCCTGTAGAATCAGCACTGGACTACAAACCTCAGGGTCAGGAGTTCAAACACACCAGCTGCTCCTCACAGACTCTCCAGAGTCACTTTGAGTCAGAACTGACTCAGTGGCACTTGACAGCAGAGTCATTTTTGTCACAACATAGACAACATAGAATACCTCTTTGCTGACCTGGAATTTTTTTCCCTACAAAGCTCAGTGGGTGTCTGAGTTTCTTTTTATCTCTCTCTCCCACTTCCCTTTCCCACCACTTGTCTGTCAGTTTGTTGTACTGTGTGTTGCTATGATTCTGGAAGCTATGCCGTGGGTATTTTAAATACCAGCAGGGTCACCCATGGTGGACAGGTTTCAGATGGGCTTCCAGACAAAGGCAAACCAGGAAGAAGGAGAGACAAATGACTTCTGAATATTTAGTCACTGAAAACATCAATAGCAGTAGAACTCTGTCAGAACTAATTACTGAATACTGAAACATGATGTAGAGCACCAGAATATTGTCAGATACAGAGCCAGAAGATGAGCCCCTCAGGATGGAAGGCACTTAAAGTGCGACTGGGGAAGAGCTGCCTTCTCAAAATAGAGTTGACCATGATGACGCAAATGGAGTAAAGCCCGTGGGAGTAAAGCCTTAGGGACCTTCATTTGCTGATGGGGCACAACTCAAAATGAGAAACAGCTATAAACGTCTGTTAATAATCGGAACATGGACTGTACAAAGTATGAATCTAGGAAAATTGGAACTTGTTAAAATGAATGGAATGACAAATTGAAGAGGAATGGTGTCTCAGGAGCAGACTATGGAACACACCTTCAGTTGCTCATATACAAATTCAGGTTGAAGCTGAAAAAAATTAAAACAAGTCCACGAGAGCCAAAATATGACCTTGAATAATATATCCCACCTGAATTTAGAGATCATCTGAAGAACAGATTTGATGAATTAAACACTGAAAACTGAAGAACAGAAGAGTTGTGGGATGATCTTGAATGTCATCATACAGGAAGAAAGTAAAAGGTTATTAAAAAGGCAAGAGAGAAAGAAAAGGGATACCAGAAGAGACTGAAATTTGTTCTGATTGGAGGAAGACTCACTAACAACCTGCGATATGCAGATGATACAACCTTGCTTGCTGAAAGTGAAGAGGATTTAAAAGATTTACTGATGAAGATCAAAGAGCACAGCCTTT
>NW_006408562.1:6879227-6880765 GCF_000296735.1 Chrysochloris asiatica | reverse complement strand
ATACCGTATTGGTTGGTTATGTGCCATGGAGTCAATTCTGACTCATAGTGACCATTTAACTTTGGCCCATACCATTAGACCAAGTCCTAAATCTCTAGGTCAAGTGACACGCTAGAGACGTCTACTATCTTCCTGGATTTCGGGGGGCTGGCAACTTTGAAGTTCGTGGGGTAGGGAGTAGGCTGGAGACTGAAGCCTTGCATTCCAGAATCTGCAGGTGAGACGATTGGAAGAGTACAGTGTTGAGAGAGTTCTGCCAAAAATTGATTTGCATTCTGGGGGCAGATCACACTCTAAAGTAACTCCCCCATTGATATACTATGATGAGTCATTCATTAGAGTCTAGTATTTTGGCCAGGCCAATGGAAGTCATAGCATGCATAAGTCAGTGGGTGCATAAATTGACTCTCATAAGCCTTAAGCTGTCATCCATCCTTTCAGAAGTCAGCATTTGCAGGGCCTGTGCTTGGAGTCACCTGCTTGGGCCCTCAGGGTCTCTGCCTGTCTGGTCTCCTTTCTGCTTTGTGACCCCTTGGTGCTTTGTCCTCTCTCAGGTTCCTCTTGATGATGGGTGTGCTCTTCTGCTGTGGCGCTGGCTTCTTCATCCGGAGGCGGATGTACCCCCCACCACTGATAGAGGAGCCTGCATTCAATGTGTCCTACACAAGGCAGCCCCCCAACCCTGCTGCAGGTCAGCCCTTTCTTCTCTCCTTGTCTCTCCTCACTGTGGCTTACATGTACTGCCTGAGCCATTGAACAGTATGCTAAACTCAGAGAGAAATTTTGGCCCTACTTATTCACTTGACTTAAGATGATCAGTTGTATTATGAATATATGCTGATAAAGTTGTTATGTGCTGTGGGGTCGTTTCTGACTCATAGTGACCCTGTAAAGGGTTTCTGTGGCTGTAAATCTTTACAGGAGCAGAAAGTCTTATCTTTCTCTTGCGGAACAGCTGGTAGTTTCGAACTGCTGACCATGAGATTAGCAGCCCGATTCGTAGCCACTATGCTACCAGAATGTACGAAGCATGAACCTGGAAAAATTGGAAGTTGTCAAAATGAAATGGAACACATGAACATCGATATCTTAGGCATTAGTGAGCTGAAATGGACTGATATTGGCCATTTTGAATCTGACAACTACATGGTTTACTATGCCGGGAATGACAAATTGAAGAGGAATGGTGTTGCATTCTTCGTCAAAAAGAACATATCCAGATCAGTCATGAGGTACAATGCTGTCTGTGATAGGATACTAGCCATGCACCTACAGGGAAGCCTAGTTAATACCACTATTATTCAAATTTATACACCAACTGCTAAAGCCTCTGAGGATGAAATAGAAGAATTCTACCAACTTCTTCAATCTGAAATTGATCACACATGAAATCAAGATGTATTGATCATTACTGGTGATTAGAATGCAAAGGTTGGGAGCAAAGAGGAAGGAACAGTAGTTGGAAAATATGGCCTTGGTGATAGAAATGATGCTGGAGAACGCATGATAGAAATCTGCAAAACAAATGATTTGTTCAT
>NW_006408562.1:6873181-6875172 GCF_000296735.1 Chrysochloris asiatica | reverse complement strand
CTGCACAAGACCTTTTTAAAGCGTTGAAGAGCAAAGATGTCAACTTGAGGACTAAAGTACGCCTGACCCAAGCCATGGTATTTTCAATAACCTCCTCATATGCATGCGAAAGCTGGACAATAAATAAGGAAGACCATAGAAGAAATGATGCTTTTGAGTTGTGGTGTTGGAGGAGAATATTGAAAGTGCCATGGGCTGCCAAAAGAACCAAAAGATCCATGTTAGAAGACACTAAAAGGAAAGAGGATCTTGAGTTACACTAAAAGGAACAACAAACAGTAAACGTCTTGAAGTTTCTCAGATGGCCTTGAAGGCAAGAAACCAATACAGGAGCTTTAATACAGTAAGACTTTAAAGTCTTACTCATATTTTGCTAGAGGTTTGTGTGTGTCAATTATAGACTTTAGTGTCCAATCTGGTTTGTTTTTTGTCCCCACTTTACCTTGGGGTGGGGCTCTTTCTCTCCCTAAGGTACCCAAGAAGAGACAGCAATTGTGATCATATAGCCAAACTACAATCACAACCTGTAAAATTACACCATCTGGACAAGAGCCAAGATCAGCTTCTATGCAGTATAGATAGCCAACACTTGCTAAGCCCATCTCCTGACCACATCTACCAGGGGACAATCAGAAAGCTTAATAATACACCAACATACATTCATTTAATTTTTGAAAATACCCAAAAGCAACAAGAGCTCAGTTCATGTCCAGAAACAAGACAGAGTAGCTGAAACAAGTGAGCGCGGGGTTGACCTAGACTTGCCACTGGAAGGAGAGCAGGCTTTTGGGATTGCCTGAGAAGAAATTCAGGAGAATGATATTAAGGTGCATTCAAATGCACCACAGAGGGGTTGAGGAAAATAAGGAAGAAGTCAGGAAAGCACTACAGGAACAATCAAATTAGAAATTATATTGGAAACAACTCAAAACCTGTAAAAAGAGTTAAAATATCAGTAATGGGCAATACACTGAAAGGACAAAGGAGTCGAATTGAAGAGATGGAAGTCAGAAACAGCGAGCTGGAAGACAAATCTCTTAATACTGTTAAGATAGAAGAACAAGCAAAAAAGAATTTTAAAAATATGAAGAGTCATGTAGGACTTGGAATTCCTGAACAGCAAGGATCCTAGAGGACCACAGAAGAGCTGCTGGAAGAAAACTTACTTAACATCTTGAAAGACAAGACAATAAATAAGCATTCAAGAAGCTGAATGAACCATAGGAAGGATATACCCCAATAGAAAATCACCAGAGATATTACATCAAGCTCTCCAAAATCAAAGACAAGGAGAGAATCCTGAAAGCAGCTAAGGAAAAGAGAAGTGTTACTTACACAGGCAAGTAAAAAAGTTAAGTTCTGATTTCTCAGCAGAAACTGTGCAGGCAAGATGGCAATGGGAGACATATATAAAATCCAGAAAGAAAAAAACTGCCAACCAAGAATCCTCTACCCAGCAAAGCTATGAAATATGATGGTACATTCAGAATATCTTCAGAATAAACAAAAGCTAAGGGGCTTTGTCAAAGCCAACCCAGCTCTTCAAAACATCCTGAAGGGAGTTCTTTAGACTGAGAATCAACAAGAACAGACAACAACCAGAGATTGACAAATGTGGCTGTATCACCCAGAACTCAATCGACAGATGGAAGAGTCCAGGACAGAACACAAGTACAAGAACAAATTCTAAGGATCTGGGAGGACAGTCTTATGATCAAAACAATTACAGTGCAAAAGAAGGTAAACACATAGGAACAGAAATCCAGGTGGTGAGGAGGTCATGTAGATTGCAGGATAAAATAGACTTTCAAATGGAGGAAAAAATAAAAAGAGCCTCACAGAATATTACTACTTCACAACATATCAAGAAAATGAAAATCCAAGGACATGGAAACATTAAAACTATGAAGAAACTGATGAGAAAGAGCACAAAAATCAAACTCAGCACAGAAAGGCATGCAAAATGAAGAAACCAGCAGCACCACAAAAAA
>NW_006408562.1:6871322-6872701 GCF_000296735.1 Chrysochloris asiatica | reverse complement strand
ACATCAAAATACTACAGAGCATCTTCTCAGATTACAGTGCAATAACTCAGATCACAGTGCTGTAACAATCAACAATAGGAAGACCAAGGAAATAAAGTCAAATACATGGAAACTGAATAACACCCTGCTTAAAAGCTACTGGGTAGTAGAATAAAAGGTAGATTTACAAAACTCCTAGAAACGAGAATTAAAACACAACATACCAAACTCTGTGGGACATAGCAAAAGCCGTGCTGAGAGGAAAATTTATTGCAATGAATCCACACATCCAAAAAGAACCAACCAAAATCAACACATTATCACAACATCAACAACTAGAAACAAAGTAAACCTGCAGTCACCAGAAAAAAATAATAAAGACGAGAGTAGAAATAAATGAGATAGAAAACAGAAAAACTATAGAAAGAATCAATAGAACATGAAGTTGATTCTTTGGAAGGATTATTAAAGTTGGCAAACTTAACAAAAGAGAGGGAGAAGACACATAACACACATAAGAGATCACATGGGTGATGTCACAACAGAACCAATAGAAATAAAAAAGGATAATAACAGGGAAGTATGAAGAGTCTACTGCAACAAATTTGAAAATCTAGAGGTGATTGATAAATTTCTAGAAAAGCACAACCTAACTAAACTTACACAAAGTGAACTAAAAAATTTGAACAGACCTATAACAAAATAAGAAATTGATGATCAGGTCATCAAAGAACTCCCAACCAAAAAAATTCCAGGTCCAGATGACTTCACTGGTGAGTTTTACCAAACATTCAGGGAAGAGCTGTTACCAATTCTACTCAAATTATTTCAGAATATAGAAAAGGATGGAAAATTTCCTAATACATTTTATGAGGCAAGTATAACCCTCATACAAAATCAGGGAAGGACATCACTAAGAAAGAAAATTATAGACCAATATCCCTCGTGAACATAGATGCAAAAATTCTCAACAAAATCCTAGACAACAGAATTCCACAGCACATCAAAAAAGTAATACATCATGACCAAGTACGATTCTTATCAGGGATACAAGATTGGTAAAATATTACAAAAATAACCCATGTAATCCACCATATAAAAAAAGGAACCACATGATCATATTAATTGATGCAGAAAAGACATTTGACAAAATCCAGTATCCATTCCTGATAAAAACACTCAACAAAATAAGAATTGAAGTGGAATTCCTCCACATAATTCCGGAAATGACAAATTGGAAGAGGAATGGTGTTGCATTCATCGTCAAAAAGAACATATCCAGATCAGTCATGAGGTACAACGCTGTCTGTGATAGGATAATAGCCATGCGCCTACAGGGAAGCCCAGTTAATACCACTATTATTCAAATTTACGTGCCAACCACTAAAGCCAGTTGAGGA
>NW_006408562.1:6835182-6864477 GCF_000296735.1 Chrysochloris asiatica | reverse complement strand
AAAAAAAAAAAAATCCAGGGGTAACTTTTGTCTCCTCAAAAACTTGACTACTAATAACCTACTGTTGACTGGGAGCCTTACTGATAACAGAGTTGATCAGCACTATTTTTTTTTATGCTATATGTGTTATATAAGGAGCTCTGGTAGCGTAGTGGTTACAAATCGAGCTGCGAACCGCAGGGTCAGCAGTTCGAAACTACCAGCTGTTCCATGGGAGAAAGATGAGGCTGTCTGTTCCCGTGACGATTTACAGCCTCGGAAACCCTGTACAGGGTCGCTATGAGTTGGAACTGACTCCAGGGCACATAACAACAACATATGTATTATATACTGTTGTTAAGTGCCAGCAAGTTGATTCGAACCCATAGTGACCCTGTATAGGGTTTCAAAGGAGTGGCTGATGAGCTTGAATGCTGACCTTGCGGTTCTAACCAACTTTGCAGCCCACGTATTAACCCACAGCGCCACACCAGGACTCCTATTATATATTGTTGGTAAGTACCGTGGAGTCAGTTCCAACTCATAGCACAGGGTTTCCGAGGCTGTAAATCTTTACGAGAGCAGAATGCCTCATCTTTCTCCTGCAGAACTGCTGGTAGTTTCGAACTGCTGACCTTGAGGTTGGCAGCCTGATTCGTAACCACTACACTACCAGAGCTCCTTTCCCCATATAAAAGCTGCATTTTGCAGTATGAGCTAAAAAGGTATAATTTAAAAAACAAAAACATTGCCCTTATACTGGGTTCGTGTATCTTACCACGACAGGCAGCCACAACTATAGACCCCAGTTTGTGGCACACATCATGCCATTCAGCTGTTGGCTTACAACGGTCATGACTTTTCTCTGCTTCCTGGGAGCACTTCCAGCATCACTAGTTGCACTTTGTATGGGCCTGATGGTGTTGTTCACGTTTACAGTATTGCACTAACCATGGTGAAAAATGCCCAGGAACCAGGAGAGATTACTTTGTACTCTGTGGTTTGCAACTACTGAAGACACAAACTGTTCACATACAGATTAGACACAAACTGTTCACATACAGATTAGTGTCACAGTGGGTTTTTTTGTTGTTTGTTTTGCTTTTTTAATCCATGTGTAAGTGAACCTATTCAGTTCAAGCCCGTATTGTTCAAAGATCAGCTATCCATTACCACATAACTGCCCAGCCAAATTAACACAGAACCTTCACCGACTCAGCCAGCATTTCTCTACCTGTTACCTTGACATTCATTGCTGCTAGTTGTTGTGAGCTGTCGAGTCGGTTCTGACTCATAGCGACCCTGAATAGCATTTCTGAGGAGTAGTTACTGAATTTGAACCACTGACCTTGTGGTTCAAACCGACCTTGTAGTCCGGTTCATGATCCCACAGCACCATGTCAGGAGTCCCACACATACATCTTAATGTGACAAATACTTGGGAAGCAGATTTCTTACTACTGGTATAAATGTAAAAATGTTGAACAAACAAGGTACTTGATAACTGAGGAGTAAGTGGATTTTAAAATGGTTTGAGACAATGTTTTTCTGTCTGATACTTGTGTGTATTTTAACCCTCATTTCTCTGTGGGGGAAATGTTAGGTGAAGCTAAGGAGGTGGGTTGGCTACTCATTTGAGGTACATAAAAATGTTCATTAATAAAAGTGGAGATTGTCAGTGGGCATGTGGTCAGCAGCAGGGATAGTTTGTTAATTTCCATGATCCATCATAGGCAAAAAGAAACAGTAAAATCATAAAATCTTAAGATGTCAGGAGGGGCTGGTACCCTAAATATCATCCCAACCTTCCCCCCCACCCCATGCTGTTCCCCCCGAGTGATGTGTCTGTAATCTCCTCTATTCCATGCCCCCTACCCCCTTTCAGGAGCCCTGGTGTGACACTGTAGGATGATCACAGGACTGCAAGGTTGGTTTGAACTGCAAGGTCGCCTATTAAAACTCACCAGTCGCTCCTCAGAAACCCTACACAGAGTTGCTATGAGTTGGAATTGACTCAACAAAACTTAACACAAACACCCCCTTTAACTGACCTCCAATGTGTTTTCAAAATACTTCAATGAAAACAGCAGCTGAGGCAATGCATTCCAACTCTGTTCACCATTTCTGACCATTGAGGCTTCTAAGTCTTTATGCCGCAGAAAGAGTGAAGAACATGATTTTCTTCAGATTTAGCTAATAAAGACGGGCAAAGGAGTGGAAGGAAGTTTATAGCATTAATTTTCCACAAAAGGAAGCCTTAATATTGAGTTTGACAGCTTATTATAAGTCCTTAGAGTATCTGCTCCAGGAATTACAGGCAGCCTGTCTGCATCCTAAATCACTGCCAAAAAGAGTAATGAAAATTAAGGGAAAAAAGAGAGAGAGACGAGCACAGATTAGATGAAAAAGAACAAGGAAATGCAAAAAGCAAAATATGACAACCAGGGCAGACCATCTACAATCTGGGTGACAGTGGATATAAATGTGTTATTAAAAAAAAAAAAATCAATGATTAGTTCAGTAGATGCAGAAAAGGCTGTCAATAATATTCAATGTATGTTCCATATTTAAAACTAAAAAAAGTAAAGCTTCTTCCTTAAAGAGGACTTAGAGTGTGAATTCCTTGAGGCAAGGACCAAGTCTTCAACTTTGTAACCCCTGTGTTACCAGCTGAACATTTGAAAATATTCAGTAAGAAATTCAGTGAAGTTAGTATGTACTTATGACCTACTGCCAACATCATATTTAGTGAAACAGTAATGAAAGAATTCCATTAAAATCAGGATGCTAGGTATCACCCTAATTTAATGCCAGTGTAGAATTTCTGCCAAAAGGATTAACATGGAAAATGATGTATAACCATTAGTAAAGAGAAACAAAAGTATCCCTTATTTGGAAACAGCATCATTTGTAATCTTAAAAAAAAAAAATTCTGGAGAAACAAGTTAAGATAACTTGGCAAAATGAATAGATATAACATGCAACCAAATAAAAGAAGACGTAGGCATGGAGGGTCAAGTACTGAGGGAAGACTGATCTATTGATTATGAAATGTTCTTAGGGAGAATTAGTTTGTGTGCATTTGGCTGTAAATACCAGGTATTCCAATTCAGCCATCTGGAAGAATAAGGATGAGTTACTGTGTGTGAAAAACAGTCACGAGGCAGGAAGGCTCCTGGTTTGATTTCCTTGTGTAGGAGCATCTTCAGATCTCCTGGTCCTTCCCATTTGTCGATGCCTAGCAACTCTTTCCTGCACTAGCTCTCCTCAGCGGCTAATTCTAATAGCTGCTGTCAGATGCAGCAACATCTAAGGCAAGAAGACCCCATGGGCATGTTACATGATTTCTTGGGATTCAGGCTTTGAATCTGTAAAATTGAAGTGATAATACTGTGTCTTAACAGTGTTCCTGTAGGGTTTAAGAGACATGATGATGTCTGTGTAACACTGTGACGTGTCTGTATGTGAGATACTTGTATTTGTCAAGATGATGTACCGAGTTCACAATGACTCCCTCTCAAAGCGTTCATTTCCTTCCTGGCTCCCTAGATGGAGAGATCATCTATCAGAGTCAGGCAGTCTGAATCTCTCAGTAACACAAAGTCAGTTACATCTCTTGGTTTCTTTTTTCCTTCATTTCACCATTCTCTTTTTCCAGAGAATCAGATTTTTCTCTTTTTTTGTTTTAGTATTAGTTATTATCCTCTATGGAGTCCTGGTGTGGTGCTGTGGGTTAATGCGCCAGACTGCAAAGCTGTTTGAACTGCAAGGTTGGCAGTTCCAGCTCACCAGCTGCTCCTTGGAAACCCTATACAGGGTCGTTATGGGTCGGAATTGGCTCGACAACACTTAACAACAACAATATGCACTAAACAGGGAAATACAAAAGCAAAATATGATGACTGAGGAAGACTACCTGTAACAGTTGAAATAAATGTGTTGTCAAAAAATCAATATGTCCAGTCTTTGCTCTAAACTTCAGCAACTTTGGTTCTATATAACTGATGCCATTCTGTATTGATTCTTTTGGATTATGTGGATTTTGTTTGTAACCTTTCAAAATCACAATGTGAATTTGTGATTATGGAGTTGAAATGAAATGATGATTTATTTTTTTTTTATGTGTAGCTCTTTGTTATTTTTAATTTTACTGTAAAAACTACAACACATTAGTCACTTCAACCACAGTAAAGTGGACAATTTAGTAACCTTAAATTAACCATGTGCTACTATCACTATGCTATTTCAAGTTTTCCAGTATCCCAAAGAGAAATTAACACCCTTTCAGCAGTAATTCCCTTTCATTCCCTTTCTTTAGCCCCTGGTAACCATTAATATAGGAGTTCTGGTGTAGTGCTGTGGGCTAATGCACTGGATTGCAAAGTCATTTGAACTGCAATGTTGGTGGTTCAAGCTCACCAGCTGCTCCTCAAAAACCCTACATAGAGCCGCTGTGGGTCTCAACAGCATTTAACAAGAACAACAATTAATATACTATGAACCATTAATATACTTATATTCTATGTATTCCTTCTTTTCTCCCCTTTAGAAACCCTTTCATTAAGCCATGGGTGGTGGTGGTGGTGGTGTGCCATGGAGTCAGCCCCCATTCACAGCAACCCTGTATCGGGTTTCCGAGGCTGTAAATCTTTACTGGAGCAGAAAGCCTCATCTTTCTCCCGTGAGACCGCTGGTAGTCTCCAACTGCTGACCATGAGATTAGCAGCTCAATTTGTAACCACTACGCTACCAGAGCTTCATTAAAGCCTTCTAAAAATAGGATAAAGACAATCATTCAAACGAGGGAAATAATCAACATGAGGCTGAGATGGCGTCTGCATCTTCACTACTGTAGAAGTGCAGTAGAAGGGAAAGAACTGATCGAGAGATGTACACAATTACAACACTTATGGGATTGATTCTGAGACTTCAACCTGGCTACATATGGCAGTCAGGACTGTGGTCACAGGACCCTTGAGTCATAGCCACCAGGACCACAACTTTTAGATAACATGTGGCCAAGTTTGGGTAATTCACCAAGGATATGCCTTGGCAAGCCCAAGAACAAAATAGCCCTTCTCTGGGTTTACCCAGGAGTTGTAACCTTCTTTCAAACATATACTATCTGAGAGCAAAGCTGTCCCTCCTTAGGTCTGCCCTGAACTTGTATAAGCATTAGCCTCATTGCTGGTTAGGAGGTCAGAAAAAAATGTATGAGTAGACTCAAAACAGAGTCAGGGATCCCACTCTAGACCATAGTCTTCCTCCATAAACCCAGGGCTTCAGAATGTAAGCTCTAATATGTTCCTTCTTTTGATCATGGATTTTATATAAAGTCCTTTGCGTAGACTCAGGTTGGTGACTCTTTTAGATGGCTGCTAGTTTTAGGACAAACTTTTAAGTCACCCCACCCCCAATACTATAATTTTTGATACTTGGCACATTCATTTCTTCACCGGCTTTATGACTGCACACAGTGTTCAATGACTATTTTATGGGTAAGTATGGAACGAGACCACATTTATGAACAACTTGCTGAAATCAATCTGTAAAATAAATCCGTCCAATCCATCCCGCTATATATCTGATTTGCTTCATGAGAAATGACATTAGAAGTCACCCTCATACAACATTTCCTCTAATAATAATTACAATCATATAGATCAAAATGGTGGTGGTGGTTATGTGCCATGGAGTCAATCCCAACTCATGGTGACTCTGTATAGGGTTTCCGAGGCTGTAATCTTTATGGAAGCAGAAAACCTCATCTTTCTCCCATGGAACCGCTGGTAGATTCAAACTGCTGACCTTGCGGTTAACAGCCCAGATCATAAAATATAAATGAAAGTTTTTTCAGCTAAAACATGGTTAAGGTGTACCTGTACAAATTATTAAAACATAAGTGATAGAATTAACTACTTCAAAAAACAATGAGGGTTAGACACAAAGCAATCATTTTAACAACATTCACTGAAGGCAAACCTTCATTTACTCAGTCTAAAGGTTTGAAAGATCAAAGCTATGAATACAAAAGCAAACAGCAAATATATTGGTAGTCTGTTAAGAATTCTTACCAGTCAATAAACCCAAGTCGCCAATGTAAAGCCAACCTCCAAAGTAACAAAGATTTGAACAAAGTCCAATGACTTCAAAGTCCATAACTTTGGAAGGCTGTCCTCTACATTACCCAGGAAAGCACTTCAGCTTTAAGTTCAAGCAAGGGCTTCAATCCCTTCAATCTGTGACAGACGTGTCTAGGGTTTACCATCTTCCAGTTCAGCTGAATATCAGCTGGTGAAGTGAGCAAAGTCTGGTCGATTTCAGTAGGCCTCTGAAGAGGCTTTTAACTGACATCGCCTTTAGTAGTTTAAAGTGAAATCAGACAGGCCTAGAGATCAAAATCTTTTCTCACCTATGAAAAACACATTTTTGAAAGACAATCTGAAGTTCAGGTAGTAAGGCATGAGACCTGCTCAGCTACGAAATGCAGAAGGAAACACAGCCCGAGATACACGGTTAGCAGTGGTAATACAAAGGAGCTTCTAAAAGTTCATGGAAAAAATAGAATGAAAAGATAATGGAATTTTTTCACAAATTTTTTGAATAATCCAAGAAGCTGGGTTCTATGAAGAAAAACGTAGCATCAGGATTGGAGGAAGACTCATTAACAACCTGCCATACACAGATGATACAACCTTGCTTGCTGAAAGTGAAGAGGACTTAAAACATTTACTGATGAAGATCAAAGAGCACAGCTTTCGGTATGGATTACATCTCAATGTCAAGAAAACAAAAATCCTCACCACTGAACCAATAAACATTCTTATCAATGGAGGAAAGATTGAAGTTGTCAAGGACTTCATTCTTCTTGGATCAACTATCAACATTCACGGAAGCAGCAGTCAGGAGATCAAACGACATATTTCATTAGGCAAATCTGCTGCACAAGACCTTTTTATTTAATGTGTTGAAGAGCAAAGAGGTCAGCTTGAGGACTAAGGTGTGCCTGACCCAAGCCATGGTGTTTTCAATAACCTCATATGCATGTGAAAGCTGGACAGTGAATAAGGAAGACCATAGAAGAATTGATGCCTTTGAGTTATGGTGTTGGAGAATATTGAAAGTACCATGGGCTGCCAAAAGAACCAACAGATCTGTGTTGTCAGAACTGCAGCCAGAGTTCTCCTTGGAGGCCAGTATGGCCAAATTTTATCTTTCATACTTATTCCCTCAAGGATTTGGTAATGTCTAAGAAAGATGAGGCTTTCTACTCCCGTAAGGATTTACACCCTCGGAAACCCTGTACAGGGGCGCTATGGGTCGGAACCGACTCGACGGCACTTAACAACAACAACAACAACAAAGAATGTTTCTTATTTTTGTTGTATGTCTGCTCCATTGCATTCTTGGATTTGTTAGCAGCAAAGGTAGATGCCCATGTACAAATCCCCTATATCAAAACTTGATAGATTTTTTTTTTTTGGGGGGGGGCAATACTCCCACTCTCCTCATACCCATTCAGCTGGTGTGTCTGTGTATCTATACAGCTCTCTTGCTCTTATTGCAGGATTGTGTATATAACTAATTCCCCATTCTCTTTACATGGATGATGTTCTGACGTCATCCTATAGCTACCCTCATCTTAAGTGTGTCAAATCGATTCTTGACATGGCCTCTAATCTCAGCTGGGATATACTCAAGTTCGTATTTTGGCGCCCATAGACTTGCTTCAGATTTAATTTTCTTTGAATTTTGATTAATTTTCTTTACTTACATATGAGCAGTTGATGGCCCCTGCTATAGTCAGACCCCGGCTTTGCTATAACTGATATTTTGCTTTGCCATTATCTCTTCCCACAGAAGTAATTCATTTGATTCCTGTGTATTCCGTTTGGCAAAGTTCATGTGTGTAGTCACCATTTCTGTTATTGAATAAAGGTCTTGCCAATGAGTAACTGGTGGTACAAAATTCTATCATGTGATTCCTGGGATCATTTCTGTCCACAAGGCCGTATTTTCCAGCTTCTGATCCTTGTTTTTTGTTTCCAATTTCTACATTCTAATCACCAGTAATTATCCACAAATCTCAACTCCATGTTTAATCAATTTCAAGTTGCAGAAACTGATAAATACCTTCAAAGTTAATAAATATTTTCATTATCTTTGGAATTAATGGTTAGTATGTAAATTTGAATAATACTAACTCATCTTTTTGTTGAGTGCTGGCTCCAGGCATAGCAGACTGTATAAGGTTTCCAAGGAGCATCTGATGGGTTTGAACCACTGTGCTGCCCTTGTGGTGAACAGTGCAGTGTTTGCCTTATAGTGCTATAGTAGGATCTTTCTTTTAAGTGTATGGATATTATCCTATCACTGAGAACAGTGTACTTCAGGATAAATCTTGAAGTGCTGTGTTTGACGGTGAATGCAACAGTATTCCTCTTTAACTTGTCTATTGCTGGATTAGTAAACCATGTAATTGTCTGCGTCAAAATAGCCAATGCCAGTCCATTTCAACTCACTAATGCCTAGAATATCTTCAAGTGTTCTATTTCAGTTTTGACAACTTCCAGTTTTCCCTAGATTCATATTTTGTTCATTCCGTGTTCCAACTATTAATGATTGTAACTGTTTCTTCTCATTTTGAGTTACGCCCAATTGTAAATGGAAGTTCTGAAAGCTTTGTTCTGTCTTTGTCATTAAGGTCTACTCTACTTTGAGGAGTCAGCTCTTCCCCTAGTTGTATTTTGAGAGCCTTCCAACCTTCGGGTTGGAAGGCTCTCAAAATATTAAACTATATTTAATAACTATTCATAAGGTTTTCTGAGGTTATGTTTTTGGAAGATAATCACTTCTTCCTTCCTAGTTTGTCTCAGCTCTGCTGAACTGGGTCCACCTTGGATGACCCTGATGGTATTTGAAATACCAGTGGCATAGCTTCCAGCAACACTCAAGCCACCACAGTATGACCACTGACAGACAAGTGGTAGAACAAGGAGGTAACAAAGTATTAACAACAACAGTAGGCCAGTTGTTTGAAATAACCCATGATACATACCGTGGCCCTAAAATCTTCATAAATGAAATATAAGCATTTCCTCAGTGGCTACTACATTTTGTAAAACCTCAAGTTGTATATTACTAGGTGAATGTTGTTGTGTTATAGTAAGACACCAACAATACCTTTGGCTACTTTGCAGGAATCTTAATGTCGTTCTATTTTGTAAGATCCTAGCTCAAATTTTGGAAGCCCTGGTGTGACACTGTAGGGTAAGCACTTGACTGTGAACCATGAGATTGGTGGTTCAAACCCACCAGATGCTCCTTGGAAACCCTATACAGCATCTCTATGAATCAGAACCAACTTCGTGGCACTTAACAGTGCTGACTTCAGACATTGTTCTAGTTGTGGTATTTGTAACTTTGATAAGCTTACCAATAAAAAACTTAAAATTTGAGAGTTATAATATCTAAAGGAGATGTGGTAGGTGTAGTGGATTACAAACTGTGCTGCCAACTGCAAAGGCAGTAGTTGGAATCTACCAGTTACTCCAAGGGAGGAAAACAAGTCTTTCTGCTCCTGTAAAGATTTACACCCTCAAAACCAACTCCATGATACAAACCACCACCAATACTTAAACCCATTTTAAGTCTAATTATTTTCCTTAATATTTGAACCAGCTATTTCAGTAACGGGTAGAGCCATGGAGTCCTGATGTAGTGTTATGTAATTCACATTGACCTGCTTGCTTAACCACAAGCTTGGTGGTTCAGATCCCCCAGCCACTCTGGAAACTGTACAGGGTCATTGTGAGTCAGAACTTTAGAACCATCAAAACTTAATTTAAAAAAAAAAAAACAAACGGTAGTACTTTGCTGACTATAAAATAGAATTTTTTCAAGTCTTAATTTTTCCTTCTAATGTGTTTTTTTTTTTTAATAAAAAGGATATATGGTTTTTATTATTAAGTCAAAGAGGTCTATCAAAATTAAAAGCAAAAATTACAGGGTTAAGATTTAACATAACTATTAGGAGCGTCAAAGGAGATGAAAACGGGACCAGGCGCAGGGCAATGTGAATGAACGAACATGGGAGGGACAGGGATGGGGTGGGGGGTGGGGATACAGTGAGCACGTGGCTGAAGATCACAGGGGAGAGGATGTGGTGACAAATGTGATCTTGGACAAGCGCCTTGGTGAGAAATAAAGGGAAGAGTCATCCTTTTCCATCATCCTTGAGCAACTCCCGCAGGTCATCCCCCCCAGTCTCCAATATCATCGTCCCGTAGGTCCCCCTCCTCAGCAGAGGCATCTGCACCCCCCTCAGCCTCCGTCTTCCCTTGAGTCTCATCGTTCTTCAGAGGGCTGCTGCTCCGCTCCTCTTCGGACATACCATTCCTCATCTTGACTCCTTGTTGTCTCTGTTCCTTTCCCATTTTCTCCAGGCTTTCAAGTAGAGAATCCACTTTTTCTTTTATCTGGGTCAACTCCTTCTTAATGGTCTGAAGGTCATCTCCTTTCAACTTTCCAGATTTGGGAGAAGTTCCCCTCTGTTCGCTTTTAGAATTGAAGTCATTTGTGTCCTTTTGTGAGGTGTTTCCTGGTGGAGGCTGGTGTTTTGAGGGCACTACAGCCCGAGGAGGAGGGGGAGGAGCCGGCGGAGTGTGGGCTCGGTGGTTGTGTGTCCTGTCAGAACCATCCCGCTGAAAGTCAGAGTTCAAGTCCACTGAAGAGCCGTACATCTCCACTGCAGAGCGTCTCACACCTGCTTTGCCTTTGTTGCCCCTTGGCTCTGTGGCCAGATTCACATCCAAAACCTGCCCAGCTGTCATTCTGCCATCCTCTCCCGTCACAGCAGCCCACGCACTTCTCTCGTGAACATACTGAACAAAGGCAAAGCCCTTATGAATCGAGCAACCCACGATTTTGCCGTACTTGGAAAAAATTGCTTCCACTTGACACTTCCTGACCACCAGAGTATTGAGATTTCCAATAAATACACGGGAGTTCCTAGGGCGAAGATCTGCCTTGTCGGTTACATTGCTGGCCATGGTCTTTGGCAAGGTTTGTCCGTCACACAATTGAAAAATGCAGATGAAGATCAAAAAAAATCTCAATCTTAAATCCAGGTCCTAGGTTTTTGGAAACATTTTAAAAACAAAAGAAAAAATACCACCTGTAAATTTGCCGTAGTGCACACCCAGTTGCATCATTATGCTTAAAATGTCATTATCAAATCAATTTTGGAATGGAAATGTGTGTGTTCTGAAAGGGTAAGGAAGGGAGGTTACAAATCAAAGCTGAGCTCTGGTGAGCAGGCATGGAGTTCACCTTGCTGCCCAGGGCGGGGAAGGGAGATTCCATTATGAATCTCCTTCTCCCAGGTTCTATATGTAGAAGCCAACTGCTGATCGAGGTCGGCAATGCAGCTGCAACCTCTCATCCTTGTCCCTTCCCAAAATGGCCTTCTAATGTGTTTTTAAAAAATTTGTTTTCTGATCTCAATTCTACATTCTTATATGCAATAGCATAAGACAAAACAGTTCAAATCTACAGATTAAACTTAACCCATTAGATCTTTTAAGAAAAAGGAGAAAACTTTATATCCAGACAAAGGAATCTTAAAACACCAGCAATATTCCCACATAGAAATGTACCTTATGTTTTAATCTATTCAATCTGATCAGCTATAATTTGTAAATCCTGTCGTCTTTTACACAAGAGTTCTAGAATGATTCAATCTAATAGGGTCCAAGTTCAAAATATCACATTCCTTTTCATCGATCATGCATATGGAGTCCTGCTGTGGCACTGTAGGGTAAGCACTAGACTACAAGGTTGGTTTGAACCACAAGTTTGGCAGTTCAAATTAACCAGTTGCCCCTCAGAAACACTACACAAGGTCCCTATGAGGCGGAACTGACTTGATGGCATTTGACAACAACATCATATGATATAGTCTGTCTTTCTGTGGAGTATTTTAGTCAAGCATTCCATCAAGTCAGGAAAGCAAATGCTAATATACAGACCACAAAACATAAACAACAACAAGGCCTTATTAAGTGCTGTCGAATCGATTCTGACTCATTGCGACCCTGTTTAGGTTTCCAAGAGTAGCTGGCGAGTTTGAACCACCAACCTTGTGGCTCTACCTGACCCTACAGTCAAGTGCTTTTCCTACAGTGCCACATTGGAGTTGGTTCTGACTCACAGCCACCCTGCACAGGATTTCTGAGGCTATAAAATCTTTACGGGAGCAGAGAGCCTCATCTTTATCCCATGGAACGGCTGGTAGTTTTGAACTGCTGACCTTGAGGTTAGCAGCTTGACTTGTAACCACTATGCTACCAGAGCTCCTTAATATTTACCTCATAATTTTTTTTAATGAAAGGCCTGATGAGAATTAATTACAGAATACAAAGCCAAGTAAAGTCTAAACTCAAAAGGATCAGATGATAAGATCTCTAAACATAATTTTATTTTTAAAACCTTTAAGCATACCACATAATCCTCTTGAGACACACCAAGATATACCAAGACTATCAAATTTGTAAATATCTGAATTAATGCTTTATGCTGCTAGATCCAAAAAAAAAAAAAAAACCTAAGTTGCAACCAAGTTAATGATTTAAATCCCTTAAGTTATGATATAATAGTGTGATTGTTACTCTGATGTTAAGCAGAAACAAAAAGAGGAAACCCTAACCATACCTTTCTTAACCCAAAAGAGAAGCAGGTACTCATCTTAGTGTTAATCTATAACCTTTTAAATGAAGCCTTTTAGCACTTCACTTATAAAACAGAGACTTTTTGGTGACTTTTACGATCATTTGTCAGGAATTTTATCCTAAGTCACTCAGAATTAACATTAAGTTGATTTTAACTAAAAATCTTTAAAAAAAAAAAACGTCTTCACTGTTTCCAAAACGGCATGCAGCAATTTTTCTGATCCAGAATCTACCTTTGCCCTGAAGGCAGATTAATCAAAGCAAAGTATGTTGTTTTGACAGCAAAAAAACCAATTCTTTGTTTTATATGCTATTTAACATTAAAGCTTTTTTAAAAATTCTTTAAACTGTTCATCTTTAAGGAGCTCTGATAGCGTAGTTGTTACAAATTGGGCTGCTAATCTCATGGTTAGCAGTTTGAAACTACTAGTCGTTCCGAGGGAGAAAGATGAGGCTTTTTGCTCCTGTAAAGATTTACAGCCTCGGACACCCTGTACAGGGTCACTATGAATCGGAACTGACTCCACAGCACATAACCATCACCACCATTAATTTTTAGCCAGACAGATAATCCTTTGTAAAAATGACCAGCGAACCATCTTGCCCACAGCACTCTGCTCAGCTGGGTTCAAGAATTCTTTCCAACACCCACACAGAACTCGGACCCCATACTCAACAGCCAAGATTAGATGACTTAATGCAGAGTCTGAAATGCTCAGAACATAGTCCTTGGTTATCAGACAACCTCGTCTCAGCTCTGCCCACACACAGGCCTAGACCCTTGGCCAGACCTCTGCTTGGACTGTGTTACAGAGCTCTTCTAGGCCTGCTGAAAAATGCCCAGATACTCTACTCCGCTATAGCCTCAGCCCAAAGGCACTCAGCTCTAGCTCCTTCGGGTCAGCAAATCTAAGTCCCCAATTAAATGACAGGCACCCTGCTTCAGCCCAAAAGCACTCAGGAGTGCAGTACTCTGCCTCTCCGTCAGTACCCCAGAATCACAGCTTTCTGTCAATGCACAGGGGTGTTCAATGCACAGGGGTGTCTCGGTGTCCAAAGGACACAGTCCACTCCCGACTCTTCTTCCTGATGGTAGTATACTCTCCGACCCCTTGCTTCTGAGACGGCTCATTTTATACTCATGGTATAGTTCCACGTTTTTACCATCACAATTAATCCTGTTAATCATGATTAGAATCATATGTATTTTCCCACCTTCTCTTACCCAAACCCATCAGGAAAAAAATAAATAAATAAAAGGCTGTTTGGTGGGAGTTACTGTCCTGGTTGCATATCTTTTGGTGGTGGTGGTGGTGGTGGTGAAGTGCTGTGGAGTCGGTTCCTACTCACAGCGACCCTGCCCAGGGTTTCCGAGGCTATAAATCTTTACGGGAGCAGAATGCCTCATCGTTCTCCCGCGGAACAGCTAGTAGTTTTGAACCACCGACCTTGAGGTTAGCAGCCCGACTTGTAACCACTACGCTACCAGAGCTCCTTAGCTATCTCTTATATCCCTTTAAATGGCAAATATGAACACACTTGTTAGCAGACTGAATATATTTTCCATAAATATATATAGTTTTTCTAAAAAGTATGTGAACTTTAAATTATAATGAATATTAAGTCAATTTAATGCCAGCACATTACGTGAAGATCTTGAAATTATCCTTAATCTTGAGACCATTTACCCAAGTATGACATCGAGCATTCCTCCCACCACACTTACAACCCACCTGAGCTCAGTAACCACAGGAGTGCTCACACAGAGCTCGGACATCATACTTAGAATATCCAAAGGACATAGTTACAAGTCAGGGCCAGACACAGCCCAGGGCACAGTTCTTACAGTCAAAATAGCCTCCCCTCAGCCATGCCCACAGACAGACCTCTCGCTGCCTGGCCAGTGGTACATAGCTCCTTTAGAACGACCCATAAATGCCCACAGGACACACCGCTCCACTGTAAGCGTCAGCCTGAAGGCTCTTGCCTCTAGCTCTGTAGGTCAGCAAACCTAGCTCCCGCACTTTAATGCCTGGAGACACCCAACTCTACAAGCTAAGTTCCTGCCCAAAGTCACGCAGCTTTATTCGCTCCGTGTGCTGAGAAGCTCACCGTTCTGTCTTCTGCTCTGGTCTATGGTTCTGCCACTCCTTGAGGGTCCCAGCTTTGGAAGCACTCCACTCCGGCCTCTCCTTTGATGGTAGTGAATCTCCCCCTCCTGCTTCTAAGATGGTGCTTTTTAAACCCAGTTAGCGTTCCAAGTTTTCCCAATTACAATTAACTCCATTAACATACACAGGTGAATCCTGTCATCTTAGCTGTATCTTCTCCCACCAAAAGACTCTTTTGGTGGGAGTTACAAAGACAGCATTAGAAAAGACATTTAAAAATAATTCACTACACTGTATTACCAACAAAAAATTTCGTTTAAATATTCTTACATTTTTATTCAAAATTTTAGCATTTCCCCTATTTTCTTAAATCTAAATTTAGCTTTTGAAGTTTTAAATGTCTACAGAACAGAACGTGGGAACACTGAATGGTTTAAAATTAAGTAAGGTGTTCAAAAGAATACAATCTTGTCGCACACCTTTCTTAATTTTAAAACATTCAGGGTACCCATGTTCTGTTCAAAGCTAAAAGCTGTTCCGCAGGAGAAAGATGAGGCTTTCTGCTCCCGTAAAGATTTACAGCCTTGGAAACCCTGTGCAGGGTCACTATGAGTCGGAACCGACTCCACAGCACATCACCACCACCACCACCACCAAACGATATGCAACCAGGGTAGTAACTCCCACCAAACAGCCTTTTACTTATTTATTTTTCTAATGGGTTTGGGTAAAAGAGGTTAAAAGAGAGAGAAACAAAAAACAGCAAAGAAACAGGCCAGAGTTCAGCATGTGCAGTTTCTCTTGAGATTTATATAAATCTGTAGATAGCGCCAAACACTCCTTTAGGTGCTAAACCACAATCCTGAGACAAATGCAGGAACTGCATCTTAGAATCTAACTTTAGTTTCTTAAAAGTCCAACTGCTATTTTCCCTGGATTCTTTAAGAGGTTATCAAAGGCATATTCAACTACACCTGGAAACAACGGCCAACAAACAGAACTAGGTGTCAGTGAAAAAAACAAACCACTAACTTAATAAGGGAAGTCAGAGTGCCACACCAAAACATGGGACTCAAAATCTAAGAGTGCTTGTTACCTCAAGGAGCCCCCAAGGTATATGGAAAAGAGTGGGGTACAAGAAATCCCTACTATGACCCCTATTCTAGCCTTTGACCCCCTGGGGTCCCACTAGGAAAGATAGCTTGGTATCCCACCAAATCTGCCATGTATCTTGTGTTTCTGGAAGAAAAAGACTCCAAATTCAAACATATTCTATTGAGACCCTCTTAATAAGCCTCCTGTGAGGATTTACAACCTCAGAAACCTAGAGTGAGTTGCTGTGTGTCGGAACCAGCAAGATATGGCCAGGATGGAGTCTTTTAGATACTTCATATTGTTGTTAAGTGCTGTTGAGTTGGTTCTGACTCATAACAACCCTGTGTAGAGTTTACAAAGAGCAGCTGGTGGGTTTGAACCACCGACCTTGTGGTTCACAATCCAATGTTGACCCTGCAGCACCACACCAGGAATCCATACACCTCCTAAAAATGCAATTATATACTATTTGTTCCCTTTTGATTGATTTCATTCAGCATATTTCCAAGGCCTATCCATGTTAGGACATCATCCAGACTTAATGGCTCTTGATGGCCAAATACTGTTCCATTGTATGTCTATACATGCTTTGTTTAAACATTCATCTGTCTGTGGATAAACATTTTGGCTTCCTCCTTTTGGTCATTGTGAATAAAGCTGCAGTGTATCTATCCATTTGAGGAAATTGTGATTTTAAGGCACTTTTGATTTCAGGTGCTTTACACCTTCAGTCTCCCATCTGGCCTTGCTGGGCCGTTTTCTCAGGGCTTACACAAGTGGGTGAAGTCTCCGACTTTTCCCTTTCCTCACTGAGTCTGCCTTCCTTGGTCAGAATTGGGCCCACAGTGTCAGCTGTCCCCTCAGTTTCTCATCCCCGTGGGAGGGCCCCCAGTCAGCACCAGCAGTGTCTTGTCAGAGTTGTGCTTTCAGTCAAAGCAGCAGAAATCTAGCAGATGCCTGGCCCCTGAGCGCTGCTTTCCTGTCTGAGCTGGTTGTGCTTTTTCCTCATTGCCTCCATCTGGCCGAGAACCTTAGCGGCTCTGTTCCTGCCCACTTTTAGCCTCAATCACAGACCTTCCAACCCATAGCTGCTAAGCTTTTACACCTGGGGGTTCATTTTCTTAACAACTACATCATCTGTTCACTGCCTCTCTGTTCTTTATATTCCAAATGGCTCTTCATTTCCATTGTCAAATACTTCAATCCCATCCAACAATCCCTGGCAAGAGCCTTGAACTGTGACACTTAATGGGTAATACAGATTAATTGTTCACACTTGCCTGTGTTCCTCATTATTCTCTGGTGTGGGTGTGGCCAGGTAAAGCCCATGTCCACTCTGTGGCACAGTGACCACCCTGCCCCTGCCCAAAAGAAGAGTGGCATAGTCCATCCACCCACAAGTTACCTGTGGTGGAGACTTGAGGCCATCTTCTTATACTCTGTCATCCAGAGGGGCAGGTAGAGCTGACGTAGGTTGACAGGTAGAGCTGGCACAGGTAGGCAGGTTCCTTGAGGTAGGTGGTGGTGGTTATGTGCCATGGAGTCGGTTCCAAATCACAGTGACCCTGCATAGGATTTCCGAGCCTGTAAATCTTTACGGGAGCAGAAAGCCTCATCTTTCTCCCGCTGAACAGCTAGTAGTTTCGAACTACTGACCATGAGATTAGCAGCCCGATTTGTAACCACTATGCTATAGGAGCCTAAATAGGGAGAAGAACATTTGATCCATCCTAAAGAACTTAGGCCATAGTGCTGTGAGTGAATGAATGTTGGATATGTCACCCCCTAAGAGTGTGGTGCTGTGGGATAAAGCACTGGACCAGAAGGTCGGTTTGAACCACATAGTTGGCAGTTCAAACTCACCCGTTACTCCTTGGAAACCGTATACAAGGTTGCTATGAGTTGAAACTGACTTGACAGCATTTAACAACAACAACATGAGTGTGATATAGACAGAGGAGAGGCTGTACAGTGGACAGCATGAGTTCTGTGTCTGCTGGCACACATTTGAGGTGCCACCTAGGCTAGAAGACACAGAAATCTTCCATTCATCTTTCTCCTTGTCACTGTCAGCAAGCCTAGCACCCAGCTCCACTCAAATACGGGTTCTGCTATGAGCACTTTGTTTCTCCTCCCCACATCATGTTAATATTAGGTGCCATCGAGTTGGTTCTGACACATAGTGACCCTCTACACAACAGAATGAAACACTGCCGGTCCTGCGCCAGCCTCACAATTGTGTATGTGTGTATGTCTGAGTCCATTGTGTCTGTCCGTCACTTTATCAGTCCATCTCATTGGAGCCTTCCTCTTTTTTGTTGACCCTCCACGTTACCAAGCATGATGTCCTTCTCCAGGGACTGGTCATTTCTAACATGTCCAAAGTACTAGAGATGGAATCTTGCCATCATTTCTTCTAAGGAGCAATAGGGCTGTACTTCTTCCAAAATACAGTTGTTCATTCTCTGGGCAGTAGTCCACAAGTATTCTTTGCCAACACATAACTCAAATGCATCATTTCTTCTATGGTCTTCCTCATTCATTGTCCAGCTTTCACATACATATGTG
This sequence comes from Chrysochloris asiatica, assembly GCF_000296735.1. NCBI lineage: Eukaryota > Metazoa > Chordata > Mammalia > Afrosoricida > Chrysochloridae > Chrysochloris > Chrysochloris asiatica. Next base: position 6,845,996 of record NW_006408562.1, on the reverse strand, counting down.
GTGATTGAAAAGACCATGAATTTAGTCAGGCCTTAGTCCTCAAAGTGACATCTTTGCGCTTTAATGCTTTAAAGAGGTCTTCTGCAGCAAATTTGCCTAATGCAATGCATAGTTTGGCTTCTTGACTAGACACTGGGATCCAAGTGTTGAACCATGAGGTCCCTGCCCTCACTGACCCTATATTCTGTCCTACAAATCTTCTTTTTCCTATACAGATGTTGTCTAAGGCTGGGTTCTCTAGAGAAGCAAAACCAGTGAAATTTGTATATGCATGTATATAAAAGAGAAGTTTATATTATAGTGCCTTACAGTTATAGAGGTGGGAGAGTGCCAAGTCTGTGTTAGATAAACTAAGTTTGGCAGACAGGCTGGCAGACAGGCAGCTCTGGCAGGCAGGCAGATAAAGCAGGCCACTGGCTCAAGTCTAGAGAACGGGAGGTTAAAGAACATGCCAGATGTAAAATCCAGACCCAGTAGAAAGTGAGCAAGCTTTGCCTAAGTGTCCTTTATACTGGAAGCAGGCCACACCCCCAAGGAAACATTCTTTAAATTGATTGGCTACTAATAGACAACCATCACAGAGTTAATTATACTGTACTACATCTTACCCTGAGGATGAAACCACAGCTCAACTGCCAAACCACCTGGCCCAGTCAAGGTGACACAAAACTTTACTGTCACAGAACCAAACTGGTTGCTTTTGAGTCATTTCTGACTTCCAGTGACCCCACATGTGTCAGAGTAGGACTGCGCTCTGGAGGGTTTTCACTGGCTGATTTTTTGGAAGCAGATTGTCAGAGCCTTCTTCTTCTGAGTAATTTCTGGGTGGACCTAAACCTCCAGTGTTCTGGTTAGCAGCCAAGTGCTTAGCTGTTTTTGCCACCTTACTCCTATAAATGGAGTCTTAGTGTGGCCCTGTAGGATAGTCACTGGACTGACTGCTAGCCACAAGGGTCATCCACAAACCTACTAACTGCTTCTCAGAAAGTCTGTACTAGGTTGTTATGACAACCTCTATAAACCTTCTCAAGCATTTCCCATCCTTAAAAATACGCCCCGCTTGCTCTGTGTCCCCTTATCCATTCTTCACCCTTTGCACTGGAATCGCTTTTCACCCACTGCCATTGGAGTTCTGCACCTACCACTGCCCTAGAAGTGCTGGGTAAAGGAGGTGAGAGACTGCCCTAGCACCACATCCATTGAAAATTTGCAATTCTTATTTTGACCTCCCTCAGAGCCCTGAGGGCCCAGTGGGTTAAGCATTGGACTGCTAATCAAAAGGTCAGCAGTTGGAACTCACCAAGGGCTCCACGGGAGGAAGATAAGGCAGTTTGCTTGTGTAAAGATACACACTTTAGAAATCCTGGGCAGCAGTTCTACTCTGTAGAACAGTAGAATCACTGTGAGTTGGCATGTAGGCCACAGCAGTGTGTTTGAGGTTTCTGGACCTTGGAGTGTACCAACCGCTTCTTCCTCAAAGATTCTCCTTTCTGTTTGCTGCTGTGATGTTACTCCTCATCCATCTATTTCTCATTGGTTCTTCACAGTCTCCTTTGCTTCCCCTTCATCTACTTGAAAGGAGCTCTGGTAGTGCAGTGGTTACGAGTCGGGTTGCTAACCTCAAGGTCAGCAGTTTGAAACTAACAGCCATTCCGCGGGAGAAAGATGAGGCTTTCTGCTCCCATAAAGAATTACAGCCTCGGAAATCCTATGCAGGGTCTCGATGAGTTAGACCCGACTCCACTGCACATGACCACCACCATCTACCTAAAATGCTTTTGTTCTTCTGTGTCTTGAATATTGATCAGAATTTGTGGCACTGTAGGTCAATGCGCCGGACTGCAAAGTCAGTCTGAACCAGAAGGTTGGCAGTTCAAGCTCACCAGTCACTCCTTGGAAACCCTGCACAAGGTCGCTATGGGTTGGAACTGACTAAATGGCACTTAACAACAACGACATTTCCTCAACACAAAAGAGTCACAAGGGCACCTTGGCCCTTCAGTGCAGGGTTGGGACTTTTCACCTGTCCTGTCTTGTTCTTGTAGTCTTTCTCCTGCTTTGTGGACCACTTTTTTTTCTATACTAGAAACAACGGCCTTTTCTTGTTAGACCCTTTCATTCTCCAACCTCGTACAGTCCACGTTGTCCTCAGGTCCTGTCAGTAGAACGTCCTCGCTAACGCTCTCTTTTCTCCTCTCCACTCCTAGAATACACAGAGACTCTCTTCATGCAGTACCTGAGTTACAGCAATTGCTTTTTAGTCTTTAATTCAAATTTCACTTGTAAAACATAAAGGAATCCCAACAGAAGTAAAACACTATCCCTTCCCTTGAGAAATTCAGGGTTGTGGCTGCTTAACAGACATACAAGCAAACACTTTACAAGGCCACGTGGCTTCTGTGCCAGGCAGGTGCCCCGTGAGGTGAGCTTGGGGTAAAGGTGGCATTGATGATGACTGTGCTTGCTTACTATTTTCTTGGAATGCGTTTTTGCGTTCTTTCTTGGTGCACGCACGTAGATTTCCAAGATCAAGTTTCTGCCAGCTGTAGAGGTTTTGGCGGTTGTCTTTAAGGAATCATTCAGTTAAACCTTGATGGAAGTGACTGCAAACACATTCTTACACAGGATTCACACTGCATGATTCTGACACCCTGAGTACCTCCATGAGTTAACATAAGGCCCAACTCAAACTAGACTTGAGTCTTCTTACAACTTAGCTTAACCCTGGAAACATCCAAGATCCTACAGGTTGTTGTAGTCTTAATTCTTTTTCATTTATTCAGTATTCTATAGGGATATGCACATGATCAAAGTAACCAGACCTAAAAAAATGAGGGCGAGATTTGGGGCAAGGTGACCAGCTAGTTCCCTTCTGTCATCTTTGGTACTCTCTGAACCTCCCATGGCCCACCCCTGCCCTGTACCTAGGGGGCCAGCCTACCTGACCTGTCCTCTTCACCCTGGGAGAAGGCAGAGTCTCCTTTAGCTGCATCAAAGGTGAATACTCTGTGGGCTCAGTCATTCCAGTGTTGCCAGTAAGGCAGGTTTTCTCCCTTTAAACAAATAATCCCTGCCCAGAGAAAAACAGCTTGTCTTCCAGCAAATGGGAATGGAGAACTTTCCTCAGAAACGGTCACCAGCAAACTGTGCTCTCCAAGTAGGTGTGGAGCTGTCAGTGAGAGTCAGGAAAGAATGCTCCTGGACCTTCCCCGTTCTTCCTTCACGATGGCCCCGTTTCCTCAGCTCTGAACTGGACCTCTGGTAGCGTAGTGGTTATGAGTTGGGCTGCTAACCTCACGATCAGCTGTTCTGAAACTACCAGCTGTTACACGGGAGAAAGATGAGGCTTTCTGCTCCCGAAAAGATTTACAGCCTCAGAAACCCTGTACAGGGTGGCTATGAGCTGAAACTGACTCCACGGCACATCACCACCACCACCCACCAAACTGTATCTTGGGAGTTCTTCTGTTGTAATTCCTCCGGCCAGGGCTTCCTGGCTCTTTGCAGAGCTGTCTCATTTGAATTGTGCTGTTTTCGGGTTAGCAACAGCTTAGCGTCCAGTCCCATCCCAGTCCCTGATCCTGATGTAGCCACCATCGGTGACTTTAGATGTGTGTTTTCCGTTTTCTGTCTCCTTCTGATAGAATGTCAGCTCCATGAGGACAGGAACCTTGTGTGTAATGCTGGTTCGGCTACATATCCCAGGCCCTCCCACCCCCTCCCCAAGATCTGAGCTTACTGGGTCCTTGAGACATGGTGTTAGCTGAATAAGTGGTTAGAGTACGTGGTCACTGTGGTCCCTGGTGTGGTGGGTGTACTCACATCTGTCTGTCTGTCTTTCAGGAGCCCAGCAGCCCGGGCCGCCGTATTATACTGATCCGGGAGGACCGGCCATGAATCTCGTCGGGAATCCCATGGCGACAGCTTTCCAGATCCAACCCAACTCACCCCAGGGAAGCACAGCCTACCCCCCACCCCCGTCCTACTGCAACACGCCCCCGCCCCCCTATGAACAGGTGGTGAAGGCCAAGTAAGCGGGGGCCGGCAACAGCTGCCCGTGTGAAGGGGGCACCACGTTACAGACAGGAGGGCTCTGGGTCTGAGAGACCCTGCCCCAGCCTCCTCTGTCCCCATCAATGTTCCTGTGAGGAGGGCTCTAGCAAGTTACTAAGGACCAATTTCTCTCTGATCTCTTCAAAGCAAGCACAGCTCCTTTTCAAGTTTTCCACGGAGGCCCAGTGTTTGATTCACATTGTGTCTCCTCTCACTTCTGTTTCTAATGTCATCTGTGCTCTCTGGCAATGTGGTGACAGTCCCCAAGGGTTGCAGGTCTTAGGGTGGTGAACCCAGATCTTCAAAAGAGAGACTGGGAGAAAGAGGAGCAGGTGGAGTCCATGTGAGTAAGGAGGATACGGTACCCTACCCTAGGCCAGCTGGACAAACCTCACTCCACCTGACTCATGGCAGGGAGGGAGGTAGACCAGCAGCCTGTGTGTGGAGCCTTGTAGGGACTGACTCTGAGCCCCACAGCAGCTGGACTTCTTCTGTAGGACGTGCTGAGACACGTCTCGTAGGACCTTTTCTGTAGGAGACATAAAACACAGAATAGAGCTGCAGGCTCTGCTCTGTACCCACGCACACCTCGGTGGTTCCTCCTGAGACCAACCCCTCTGTGCAACAGGGCTGGGGACCACATCCAGGAGATGAACCTGAATGTCTGCAGCTACCAGAGATAACCCGTACAGAACGGTTCTTAAACATATGAGAAATTGTGCTCCCTGCCCAAACTGCTATGTTTTATGAGCTCTTGATCGGACTTGGGAGGAATAGACCAACAAACAAACAAAAAACGTTTTCCCTGTTATTTCTGGCGTGTTAGAGGAAGCACTTGTACAGTGTCCCGCCCACTGAGGCTGGGTGAGGAGTGTATCTTTCAGGGATGCTCAGGGCCCCTTGCTCTGTCATTACAACCAGAGACTCCTGCTACTTCCAAAGGCAGCTCCGAGCTGGTGCGTTTGATGGACACTTTGAAAGCAGGACTGCTCTACTCCGGGCCATGCCTAGCAGGGACATCACCTGGACTTCAGGAGGGACAGTCGGAGAGATGTCCTGCAGGAACCTGGGGCAGCGATGGTGGCATTTCATCTCAATAATGTGTGTGTGTGTTGGGCTTTGAGGAGTGGGAGCAAGCTGAGAAAAAGACGAGGAAGCAGACATCCCAGGGCAAGCAGGGAGACTTGTTTAAAAAATATTAGAAGGAAATTTAGTGACAATTTAACAGAATTAGGTTAAAGATGAGGTGGTTAGAAATGTATATCGCTGGGTAAGGAACATAGGTGACAGTACACAGGACTCTTCTGGTCCTCAGCATAGTTAGTAGTACTGATAGTTTACCTAAACGCAGATGTAGACTTGGTGTGGGGTGTATGCTAACGGCAGAGCAGTGTAACCTCGATACCTAAAGCCCCATGTGTGTAGTAGTACTGTAGGGGGCCCAGGGGGGCGGGGGGTGGGACAGTGCTTATTTTTTAAATGATCTCATTGGAGCCTCATTGAACTTGACCATCAGGACACCTCACTGCAGAACACTGAGTGTTTTCATTGCCAGACCATGAGGCGTGGAATTCACGGCCTGCCAGGGTATTTTGTATGAGGTAAAACCCCAGCTGCTGTTGAGTTGAATCTGATTCATGGCGACCCCCTGTGTGTCAGAATAGAGCTGGACTCCATAGCATTTTTAATGGTGGATTTTTTTTTAGAAGTAGATTGCCAGACCTTTCTTCCAAGGTGCCTCTGTGTAGACTCAAACCTCCAATCTTTCAGTTAGCAGCTGAGCACGCTAACCATTTGTACCAGCCAGGGACTCCTTGTAAGGCATAGGAGTGAGGAATGGGAATGGGTAAAAGTCACTGTTCGGGGACTTACCGGACGATGCTGGAGAGCAAAATGCTATCCCTCTGGTCTGCAGCTGATGAACACTGATGCTGCTGGTGTCTTTGACCGCCTTTGTGTGACCTCTGACCTCCTGTCCTTAAATGTTATACCTCCCCACACTCGGCTCCTTTAAACAAGACTGCAACGAGAAGATAAAGCACAATGTTTGCTGTTTACAACCAAGGAACAACTACGTGAGTCCAAAAGTTGACCTTCCTCCCGGCCACTCCTTTTGCATTTTTAACTTGGATTTCACCCGTCTCTTTTTTAATTGAAAAGCACACCGAGAGCTCCCTCTGGAGCTGTCTCACAGGGTCCAGCTGAATGGGCACCCAAAGGCCTAGGATTAAATTTTATCTTTTTTGATAGTGCATCACCTAAAGAGACCAAATGATTAGTAGTGCTCAGCTGTTTTCTATTCCCACATTTGTGTAAGATATACCTTATGTCCCCCTGAGCCTGGGCTAGAACCCTGCTACAGTGGACACTAACATATGGACTGAAAGTCCGCGTCTGGTGACGTTTCCTGGCCATTCTTGGTTCCTGCGTGCTCGGTGGGTTAGCCCCAGCTCTTAGGTTGAGTGCTAGCCCTTGGCTGCTTAAGTCTTGTAGGATTGGTAGTTAGGAGTCTACTTGAAACTGACCTGTCTGTGCATGCTTTTCTTCCGCAACACTTGGCTCATTTTCTTATTTTTTGTTCTTTTGATAGGGTCCTGTTTCCTATGTATGCAAAATAAAAATAAATTTGGGCATGAGCTCTAATTCTTTTGCTGGGGAATAGCAAAGAGGGTAGAGATGGCATTGCTTTTGCTAATGCGTCGTCATTAGTTCAGCCATGTGTGAGGGTGAGGTGGGCTGGAGTGCCAGGAAGTAGATGTTATCAAAGTATATTGGGTACTTCTGGTTCACATTCTAAAAACCAAGTTAAGGAAAACAACAGTCACCTAAGGAGGGTAGGAAGACAGGAGCAATAAAAAGGCAAACTCACAGCTCATACTCTGCTCATGTATTCCTGAGACAAAGATACACTTCCCCTTAGCTAGATGAAACTTGCTTTTACAATCCAGCTCTGCTAGGTTAGAAATTATATTTAAATCACAGACCGAACTGCAAGACAGAGCTGCTAGAGCAAGTCAGATAAATTACTAATTGAGATCAGGTTTACAAACAAGCATTTTATGTGTTGCCGTCTTAAAACTCTCATTCTGAGGCCGCCTGACAAAGCTTGCTGTGGAGAGCAGTTTGGGGATGTCATTGTGTCCACGCTGGGAGATAGTGCACACTGGGAGATAGCATCTCAGTGCTGTGTAACCCAGTACTTCCCAGTTGATACCACTGCCCAAAACAACAACAGAAGCAACAGTTGTCAGCAAGTTGATTTCAGCTAACTCTTGGTGACTTCGTCTGTGTTAGAGGAGACCTGTGTTTCATAAGATTTTCAAAGGCTAATTTTTCAGAAGCAGAGAGATCACCAGGACTTCATCCCGAGGCACCGCTGGGTGAACTCAAACCTTCCAATTAACTACTAAGCACACTAACCATTTGTACCACCCAGGATACAAATGGTGGTGGTGATGGTGGTGTGCCATGGAATCGGTTACGACTCATAGCGACCTGTACAAGGTTCTGAGACTGTAAATCTTTACAGGAGCAGAAAGCCTCATCTTTCTCCCATGGAACAGCTGGTAGTTTCGAAGTGCTGACCTTGAGGTTAGCAGCCCGATTCATACCAGAGCTCCTTGGGTGCAGATATTGGGCTCATCCAAATGCTCTTGTAGCAACAGGATGCACGACTGAGGTGGTCAAGCAGTGTGCCCAACGTGACAACAACCAAGTGGTCATGTCAGAACCAATTTACAGATCTGACTACAACACCCACCTAGCCCCTTTTCCCCGCAAAAAATGGACCTCTGGGTCACTTACAAATCAGAGTCTCAATCTGAGATGGTAAATCAGCCTTCACTTTTCCAATCCTTTCAAAGTTTCATGGACGTTCAAAAGATCCTGAACAGCTTTTAAAGCCCAAATGTGCCAGAACAGAAATGTTGAGTCGTTTCAGAAGTAGACAGCAGTTGGGATTGATTGATCGAGAAAACAGACCTGAGAGAACAGAGTGGCAGTTGGCCCAGAGGAGGCTGTGGGGTCGGAGCTGCAGTGCAGAGCCTCCTCACTGTGACTCAGCAAGTCCCAGGAACAGCAACACCAGGAGGGCTTTGCATTCTTCCCCTGTGTAGGAGGAGGGACAGCTATAGGTCCAAATGACTGCTGTCTCACATGGGTGCTGGCAGGGGGACAGCTGGTATCATTACCTCATTTTAACCATGAGTTAGACATATCCTAATGTAAGAGAGTGATGTCCTTTCAGAACCTTCTCCACATGTGGAGTTTTTCCCACTGTGACCTACCTTATAAAGAAGGAAGTGACTAGGTGTCACACATAACCACCCCCTCTGTCACTGCACTGGGCCCCCTTCGTAGCAACTCTGTGGCTCAGTAGTGGCCTTCAGCCTGTCAGCTAAGAAGGAAAGACCCTTGGCAATCATCTTTTAATGCACACAGGACGAGATCCGTGAGCACTCTGGACTACCTTTGAATTGTAAACAGTGTTTCTGATGTTCATACGACTTTTATTTTGCGTCCACCCAACTTTTTATTTGAAAATTTCCATCTTGGCTCAGGAGTCTTGGTGTGGAGCTGTGGGTTAATACGCTGCACTGCAAGGTAGGTTTCAACCGCAAGGTTGGCGGTTCAAGCTCACCAGCTGCTCCTTAAAAAACTTATGAGGGTCACTATGTGTCAGAACCAACTCGAAGGCACTTAACAACGACAATAACATCTCAGTTCAGAGTCCTGGTGTGGCACTGTAAGATAAGCACAGGTGGTTCAAGCTTACCAGCCACTCCTCTGAAACCCTACACAGGGTGGCTATGAGTTGGAACCAACTCAACATCACTTTACCACCACCACCACCACATCTCGTCTTGGCTGTGCAGGAATCCTTTACCAGTGCCGTTGAGTTGAGCAATTTGTACCATCCAGAGACTCCAAACTATCAGTTCCAACTCATAGCAACTCTGTATAGGGTCTCCAAGGAGTAGCTGGTAGAAATGAACTGCCGGTCTTGTGGTTAGCAATCCAGTGCTTATCCTACAGTACCACACCTGGACTCCCTCCCTGTGCCTTGTGTTATGTGCCGTGGAGTGTGTTCTGACTCATAGCAACTCTGTAGGGTTTCTGAGGAGTGGTTCGTAGCTTTGAACCGCCGACCTGGCAGTCCAGTGCACTTGTTGTTAAGTACCGTGGAGTTGGTTCTGACTCATAGTGATCCAGTGCACTACTGCCCTTAAAAATGGCATGGTGGAAGCTGTGGTGATAAGCAACCTCCCGCACCCAAGAACATGGCAAAGGCACTTAGCGTGGCTCCTGGTGCTTTGTTAAAGAGAGGCCTCCCTTGGGACGCTAGCCAGCAGATCCAAGCCAAAGTGTGAGTTTGGAAGGCTCAGGGCTTTCTCCCAGAGTCTTAAGGAGGAAGGAGGAGCAGCAGCTGAGCTGTTTTCAGGAATGCTGGAGAATGCTGTTCTGTATCTTCTTTCTGAACTCCGGAAATCTCAAACAGTTCTGATGTCATGGAAGTTCATGAGTCATTTATCACAGACTGGGGTACATACTGTACATACGTGGGAACCAGATAGGGAACAAGCTTCGACTTTGGAAACTGCTCATCTACACAATAACAACCGCCCTCTCAGCCTGTTTTTGTGAAAGAATGTAATTTTGTATCTTACTTTGAACTTTTTAAATTTTAGATATGTGTTCTAGACCACAGCTATTCAAAACAAATATAATTTGAGCCACGTGTATAATTTAAATTTTTCATTGTTGCTAAGTGTCGTCAAGTCAGTTCTGATCCATAGCAACCCACCTTTGCAGTCCAGTGCTTTAACCCACAGCACCACCCAGGACACCACCAGGGCGCCTCTACCTGGATTCAAATCTCCACCCTCAGTTAACAGGCTCAGTTAAGTGCTGTTCAGTCAGTTCCAACTCATAGCAATGCTGTATAAGGGTTTCTGAGGAATGGCTGGTGAGTGCGAACCATCAGCCTTGCGGTTCAAACCAACCTTGCGGTCCAGTGCTTATCTTATAGCGCCACACCAGGACTCCCCTTTTTTCCAAATGGAGAAAGAAGGAAAAGGTCAAAATGGATGTCAGAAAAGACACTGAAATTTGCTCTCCAGCATAGAGATGCTAAAGCAAATGGAAGAAGTGAGGAGGGCCAAGAGCTGAACAGAAAAATTTCAAAGATCAGCTTGAGAAGATAAAGCCAGATATTACAACAAAATGTGCAAAGATCTGGAATCAGAAAACTAAAAATGAAGAACACCCTCAGCATTTCTCAAGCTGGGGGAACTGAAGGAAAAATTCAAGCCTTGACTTTCGTTATTGAAAGATTCTCTGGGCAAATTATTGAATGCTGCAGAAAGCATCAAGAGAAGATGGAAGGAACACACAGAGTCACTGTACCAAAAGGAAATGGTTAATGTTCAGTCGTTTCAAGAGGTAGCATATGATCAAGAGCCAGTGATACTTAAGGAAGAAGTCCAAGGTGCATTGAAGGAATTGGCAAAGAACTGGGCGCCAGGAATTGATGGAATAAAAATTGAAATCTTTCAAGAAAGTGAGGCGGCACTCATCTCTGCCAAGAAATTTGGAAGACAACTGTCTGGATGAGTGATTGGAAGGGATCCGTATTTGTGCCCATTCCAAAGAGAGGTGACCCAACAGAATGTGGAAATCATCGGACAATCTCTTTGATATCCCATGCAAGTAAAGTTTTGCTAAAGGTAATACAGAAACGGCTACAATCATACATTGACAGA
>NW_006408562.1:6829843-6834070 GCF_000296735.1 Chrysochloris asiatica | reverse complement strand
GGATTGGCCAAGTGGCAGCATCGATGGACTCAAGCGTGGCAACAGTAGTGAGGTTGGCCCAGGATCAGGCAGTGTTTCGTTCTGCTGTGCATAAAATCTCTATGGGTTGGTACTGACTCAGTGGCACCTAACAACAACAACAACAGTGTGTATTTTACACTCATGAGCACATGTAGGTCTGAAGCAGCCATATTTTAGGAACTCAACATTCCACTAATACACTGGACTGCAAAGTTGGTTTGAATCACAAGGTCACCAGTTCAAGCTCATCAGCAGCTCCTTGGAAACACTAGACAGGGTTACTATTGGTCAGAACTGACTTGATGGCACTTACCAACAGCAACAATGGCTATTTTGGGAGTCTTGGTGTGGTACTGTGGGTTAAAGTGCTGGATTCCAAGGTCCTTTGAACTGCAAAGTCAGAGCTTCAAGCTCAGCAGCCAGTCCTCAGAAACCCTATGTGGGGTGGCTATGAGTTGGAACTGACTCGACAGCACTTAACAACAGCAACCACAATGGGTACTTTGGAGTCCTGGTGTGACACTGTGGGATAAAGCACTAGACTGCAAGGTCAGTTTGAACCTCAAGGTTGGCGGTTCAAACTCTCCAGCCGCTCCTTGGAAAACCCTACACAGGGTTACTATGAGTGGGAACTAGCTCGAAGGCACTTCACAACAATGGCAGATCTAGTATACGGAAATATTTAGCTCCTAATGGTTCTTATTAATTACAGCAAAATCCACTGAACGTACAATCATGTTCAATATAAAAAAATAGAAAACATTCAAGTGTCATGGTGATATAGCTTCCAAGTTAGTGACCCAACACAAGTCTCTAACATTAAATGTTCTATGTCTTGTATCGGACAGTCTAAGTCTGAAGATTACACGTCAACAGTCTTGGGCAGAAAAGAATGAGTTCCTTCCTGGTGCCACTTAGCTGGGGCAGCTGTGCTCCGTGTTTTTCAGTTCAACATTTGTGCCAGTTTTCAAAGGTCAGTTAGGAGGTAGCATCCCTGCTGCTCTGGAGCACCCCCAAAAAGAGACAATTACAATTGAGTACAACCTCAGTAGTACTCCCAAGATGCAAGTGCTCTGAGTCTCCTGCCCCCAAGGTGATCACAGCCATATGTCTGTCTCTGTTAGGTCCTTGCCCTGTTCTCCAAGGAAACTCAGATGACCCTGGGAGGAACGAGTTGCTGTGAGCACCCAGAAAGAGGGACATGGCAGAAGCCCCTCGTCTTCCTTGTGATCCTATTCAGGAAGCTGCACCCTTTTCAGCCCAATAGCCACAGTGCCAGCCTGGGCCCTCAGAGATCTAAGACATATCACAGAACTCATCCCATCCCATCTGACTTTGAGGTGAGACCTCAAAGGCCTGCTGGTCCCCTCAACATTCTCCTCACATGTGACCTCCAAAGTTTCGAGGGCCTCTTTCACAACCTCTGCCACTTATGACTGGGCCCTTAAATTTAGAAGCAGAGAAGGTGTCTGTTGTGTGTGTTGATGGGGCTGATGGTGGAGCAAGAGTAGGGAAGTGGAGGCAGGTGAGTGATTGATCTCCTGAATAAGGGGTCTCACTCAATGATCCCCTTAGAGGGTGCCTTGCCTTAGCTCTCTAGTACTCCAGGCCAGGATCTTTCCTCCTAGGTGGTCTCACCCACTCACAAGGACTTGGAGGTAAGTAAGAGCTGGGAGCAGGCTTTCTGTTTGTCCAGCTGTCTGGTGCCCAGAACCCTGGGCCCTGAAGGAGTACCTCATTTCTGAGTTCTGGGGAGGGCACTGTGCACCTAACAACGATTTGATTTCTACTCTGTCCTCTTCTGGCACAAGCCCAGGGCTCCCAACTCTTGGTGTTAGCCCCAGACACTGGGCAGAGACCAGCACGCTCTTGCCCACCTTCAACTCTCTACTCTCCTGCCCTCTCCTCCTCTGGAGGCTGGATTCTGGTGTCTCTGGGGGGGTGACAGAGGCACAGTAAGAACTTGAAGAGGCCACGGACGCATACCCAAGCACAGCAGGGCTACTGATGTGCCCCCGGGAACCCCCAAGGGGACTGCCCCAGAACAGCAGGGCTGCTGAGCGCAGCTCCCAGGACTCTGCGGGCTGGGATTCCCACGGCATCACCCACACATGGCTGAAATCTCAGGATTTCTTGGAGTCTCTGCTTTCCGGGCTGAAAAGGGAGACATGGGTGCAAACAGGGGAGTGTTTTGAGGGTTTAACTGGACAATGCCAGAGTCAGGTGGCTGAGGGAAGGTGGGACCAGTTCCACTCGGACCCCGGATCCTCCAGTGATTGGGAGCCATGGCAAACCCAACAGACGTGGAGCGGCACAGGGCAGGAAGGTTCCCTGGGGGTGGGAAGCTCAGCGCCCCCTGGCGACCTCGGCCCCACCGGCCCACTCTGGCCACCCAGGTGGCCAGGGCTAGTCAGGGGTGCAGAGAGCAGCGAGGTGCTCCGGGGATGGGAGCAGGCTGCGCAGGGGTGCTGACAGGTACCAGCTGGTATTCTTGGTGAGGTTCCTGCTAGTACTCTTTATTCAAAACCAAACCAAACTCACATACTGTTTCTGCTTACCAAAGGAAATGATTGCTGAAACTATAGATGCTAGAGAAAAACTTTAAGAAAAAGTAAAACAGCAATCACCTGCCACCACCACGTCTAAGATAAGCCTGTTACTTTCTTATTCTCTTGCTTTGGCAAAGATTAAAAGCAGGAATATTTTTATAATACGTCCCAATCCAGATTCCAACGTCATTCTTTAAAGAAATGGAAAAAACTGATCACTAACTTTATGTGGAAAGGAAAGAGATCTCAGATAAGCAAAGCACTGCTTAAGAAGAAGAACAAAGTTGGAAGGCTCCCACTCCCTAATCTCAAATTTTACTACACAGCCACAGTGGTCAAAACAGCCTATATTGGTACAATAGATACACAGATCAATGGAACAGAATTGAGACCCTAGAAGTAAAACCTTCCACATATAGTCAGCTGATCATTGACAAAGGGTCAAAACACATTGAATGGGGAAAGAGAGTCTCTTCAACAAATTGTGCTGACAAAACTTGAAATTGATTTGCAGAAGAATGAAATAAGACCCATATCTCACACCATATACAAAAGCAAACTCAATGTGGATTAAAGACCTAAATGTTAAACCTTGAACTATAAAGATCATCAACAAAAAAATGGGGACAAGTTTAGGGGACTATGTACCAATCTGCAAAGCAATTTGAACTGCAAGATTGACAGTTCAAGCTCACCAGCTGCTCCTCGGAAACCCTATACAGGGTCGCTATGGGTTGGAAACGACTCGATGGCACTTAACAACAACAATACATAGCAAACATGCATTGTCAAATATTACTAAAAACAGAAACAGTAGAAGATAAGAGATGAGTTATTCTTGAGTGGGAGATGAGTGGGACATCCTAAAAATCAGACACTTGTGTGCATCAAAAGATTTCACCAAATAAAAAGGGAGCCTACAGACTGGGACAATTGTTTTGCAATGATATATCAGACAAGGGACTAATCTCTGAAATTTATAGAAAACTACAGCATCTGAACAAGAAAAAGACAACCCAATTAAAAAATGGACATAGGGCATGAAAAGACACATCACCACAGAAGACATCCAGGCAACCAACAAACATGAAGAAATGTCCACGATCATTATCCATTAGAGAAATGCAAAACAAAAGAACAATGAGATATCATCTCACACCGGCATTAATAGCAAAGTTCAAAAAAACAGAAAACAACAAATGTTGGTGAAGGTGTGGAGCGACTGAGACCTTCCAACGTTGCTGGTGGGACTGTAAAATGAATCTACCACTGTAAATATTGGTGTGGTTGTTTCTCAGAAATTTGGAAATAGAAATATTGTATGACCCAGCAATCCCTCTACTTGTTATAAATCCACAAGAGATAACAGCCGGACAGAGGTAAGATATATGCATACCAATGTTCTTAACAGCACTATTCACAACAGCAGAAAGATGGAGACACCCTTCCAAGACTAAGACTCAATGGGAATACACAAGCAGACATGCGCTCTGACTGGTGACCACGTTGGTCACCAATAAGGGGAATGAGGGAAAAACAGCAGTGAAGCTTGAGCTAAGTCCTACCACGTTCAATAGACTCCTGTGAACCCAGGTGGAGACCTGGTTGGCCAGCAGTGTGGCAAGACCTGGGGACTCTTGGGCCCAGAGTCAGTGAC
>NW_006408562.1:6827321-6828863 GCF_000296735.1 Chrysochloris asiatica | reverse complement strand
TGGTACATCCACACAATGGAATATTATGCAATAATGATGGTGTAACGACTAATCTGCAAAACACTCATAACATGGATGAACCTAGAGGATATTATGCTAAGTGAAATTAGTCAATCTAAAAGGACAAATGTTTATGAGACCAATATTGTAAAAACTCAAGAAAAGGTTTTCATATTAAAAGAAACATTCTTTGACGGTTGCCAGGGTGGAAGGGAAGGGAGAGTAGTTCACTGGCTAGAGGGTAGACACATAGTACCTTGGGTAACAGAGAGGACAATATACAAGAAGAGGTAGGTTGGCAGAAGAATGATAAAGACACATGAAGACACAGGGAGTTATGCAAAAGCTAAAGGGGACAGAGGTAAACAGTGATATATACACAACAGTGTTGTGCAGCTAGATACATGGACAGACATAGGCTGGATGGATAAGGGAGAAAGACTGGGAGGATACCCACCAATACATAAGAGTTTGACAGAGGATGTTTGTACATGGGTATTTACATTTTCTGCAAACACACCTATGAATATGGTGGACCATACAGAGGGCAAAACAATGAAAACTTATTAGATTTTATCAAATATCTTAGGACAATGAGTTGCTGGGCCTGGGGGCTCAGGACTATAGTCTCAGGGGACATCATGGTCAACTGGCATAACATAGTCCACAAAGACAATACTGTACATCTTACTTTTGGTAAGTAGCGTCTGGGATCTTAAAGGCTTATGAGCAACCGTGTAAAGTACAGCTATTGATCTGTCTCTCCAAGTGTGGAAGAAAGGAGAGTGATAAGAATTGAAGAGCCTTGGAATCAATGAGTCCAGGGAACTAATGGAACATGTGAACATCAATCTCCACGACTCTGAGACCAGAAGAACTAGATGGTGCCCGGCTGCCACTACCAACTGCTCTGAAAGGGATCATATTAGAAGGTCCTAGATAGCAGGAAAAAATGTGAAACAAAACTCAAAATTAGTTAAAAACAAAAGAAGGAAGAGACCTAGCTTACTGGTCAGAACGAGACTGGAGGAACCCGAGACTATGGCCCTCAACCACCCTTTAGGTTTGTAAAGAAACTCACCTGCATGGCCCAATTTTCAGCCAAGCAGTAGATAGATGTTTAGGGGAGACAACAACACTAGTAAGTTACGCTCACCATGAGATGGTCAATCATTCAAAATTAAAAAGGCGACATTTTCCTAGGGACAAAATTGAGAAGGGATGAGAAGGTGGCTGGAATGGAAAGAGGAACCACAGGGAGGAAGTGGGATAACTGTGGTTGCAGGGAGGGACGTGCAGTCATTGAGATGAAACCAAGTGTAGGATTTGTGGAATATACAACTAATGAGCTTATCTGTAAACCTTTACTCAACTCACAACAAAAAGTTCAAAAAAAAGGAATCTTTTGTAGCTAGTTTTTCACCATCAGTTTTTTTCATGGCATTTAAACATTCTCCTACTGCTAGTCTGCTGATGACTAGCTTCCCCCATAGGACTGTTCCCCAGCTAATTTAGCCCAGCATTTACTAATGGACTTTTGCC
>NW_006408562.1:6815087-6825996 GCF_000296735.1 Chrysochloris asiatica | reverse complement strand
AAAAGAAAATATTTTATTGTTGCTTTGCAAAGACAATGAATTCTTCATGCACAGGTTTCCCCATGTCTCATTTATTTATATTAATTCCTCAATTAATATGTCTCAATTTATTTATTTTAATTCCTTAATTAATTATGGCCTGGCCAGACTTTTCAGTTGTTCCATTTATTTTTCATTTTAAAATAATGCAGTATTTTACGCATTCAAAACAGTAAGTGTAACATACATGTAAGATATCCTGGATAGTTAGACACTGGTTAGATGCTTCGTGGCTTAGTTTCTTAGGGATTTTGTAAGTGGTTTTGTGAGTGGTTTTAAAGAACAGACGTTTATTTTCTCATTATTAAATGGCTTAGAAGTCCACATTTGGGGCAGGCGCTCTCTCTGTGGTGGTTCCAGGGGCAACAGTTGTCTTACCAATTTTAGCTCCATCATTTCTTCGTCCATCGATCTCTTTCTGAATTGTTCTTGTTTCTCTCTGTGTCCGTGCTACTCCTTATAGAAAGGATGAGGTTTAGGAAACACCGTGGTGGTGTCATGGGTTCCACACTGGGCTGTTAACCAACAGGTCAGTTGTTTGAGCCTACTGGCCATTCAGCAGGAAAAAGAGGAGACTTTCCAGAATGTTCCCTGGAAGCCAGGATGGCCAGACTTCAGCTCTCATACTTCAGATATATTGTCAGAAGGGACCAGTCCCCGGAGAAGGACATCAAGTTTAGTCAAAAGGAGGGTCAGAAGAAAAGAGGAAGACCCCCAAGGGGATGGATTGTCACAGTGGCAGCAGCGATGGGCTCAAATGTAACAATGATTATGAGGTTGGCACAGAACCGGGCAGTTTTGTTCTGTTGTGCATAGATACGGTTGCTATGAGTCAGTACCGATGCGATGGCACCTAACAACAACAAAAAGATGTATAGACTTGGATTGCTGTGAGTTGAAATTGACAGTAGGTTTGGCTTCTTTAACACACTGATATGGCCTCATTGCCATAATAAAGAAAGTTCTAGTCCCAAGAGGGATTAATTACATTCACAAGTATAGGGGATCAGGACTCCAACACATACTTCTGGAGGGCACAATTCAATCCCTAACATTTAGGAAGCTGTTTCCTTTCCTCCCTGAACAAATTGCTGCCCCAACCCCTAGGGAGGGGCCATGCTGGGCAATGGACTGAGGACACAGATGTCAATGGACTGAGGACACTTCTGCATCTCTCTTCCTCCCTTGCCCAAGCTTGGAAGCTTAGGGTCCAGTAAAGACTGGCCAGGCTGTGGAATGTGGCAGAGCTGGGTTCCTGGATGGTTGTGTGAAGTGGAGATCTCCTGCCAACTCCCATATACCCTGTGACTTCAGTTAGAAATGATCTTTCATTGTGCTGCTCCATAGCATGGATAGTGAAGACCATAGACTCATGTGTTATTGTTGTTAAGTGCCTTCAAGTCAGTTCTGACTCATAGCAACCCTGTATAGAGTTTCCTAGAAGAAGCAAGTAGGTTTGAACCGGTGAAACACTTGACCTTATGGTTCACAGTCTAATGCTTACTCTTTGGGGAGTAGGTCTACACTCCTGGTGTGGTGCTGTGGGTTAACATGCTGGACTGCAAGGTTAGGTCAGTTTGAAGTGAAAGGTCGGTGGTTCAAGCTCACCAGATGCTCTTGGAATCCCTATACAGGGTTGCTATGAGTTGAAACCTACTCGATAGCACCTAACAACAACTATATATATATATATATATCCAGGGCCAACCTCACTACCGTTGCCACACTTGAGTTCATCGCTGCTGCCACCTGGCCAATCCATCTCATTGGGGGTCTTCCTCTTTTTCTCTGACCCTCCACCTTACCAAACATGATATCCTTCTCCAGTGACTGGTCCCTCCTGACAATATGTCTGAAGTATGAGAGACAAAGTTTGGCCATCTTGGCCTCCAAGGAGCATTGTGGCTGCACTTCTTCTAAAACGGATCTATTGGTTCTTTTGGCAGCCCATGGCACTTTCAATATTCTGCTCCAACACATATATATATTTATGTTGTTGTTAAGTGCCGTTAAGTCGATTCCAACCCATGGTGACCCTGTAGAGGGTTTTCAAGGAGCAGCTGGTGAGCTTGAACCACAGACCTTGCAGTTCAAATGACTTTGCAGTCTGATACATTAGCCTACAGCACAAGGACTCTCTCTCTCTCTCTCATTCTCTCTCTCTCTCTCTCTCTCTATATATATATATATATGGGGGGGAGCTGTAACCAATCACTTAACCATCACGCCAATTCCATCTTGTATGGGATGTATTTGCTACTGTTGTTGTTAGTTTCCATCCAGTCGATTTTGATTCATGGCGATCTATGTGTGCAGAATATATATATATAGTCCTGATGTGGCGCATTATGCGCTGGACTGAAGGTCGGTTTGAACTGAAAAGTCGACAATTCAGGCTTACCAGATGCTCCTCAGAAACCCTTTACAGGGCCACTATGACCCAGAACCAACTCAATGGCACTTAACAGCAGCTACAACAATAGATATATACAGATATGAAAAGTGAACTAATGAGAAGTATCCACTTCCTCACCTCATCTGTGGATACCAGCAGGCAACCTCTTCCTGAATTACTCAGAAGGTCCCTAGCCACAGCCTCACTTGCTGTCTGGGGCAGTCCCTGTTCTTTGAGGAAGGCAGACACCATTTCTTCTTGAACCAGCCCGAGGGACTTTGCATTGAATGTTCATTCCAGCTGCATTTTGTTTTGTGCTCAACCCTCCCTCCCTCCAGTTCTTTGTCTCCACAAACATTCCCTCTGCGCACCTGGCTGTTTCTGTAATGATCTTGTACTTGAGGCAGGTGGTCCCCAGCTTGTCTGATCTCTGTTAAGAGTGCAGGTAACTCATTTCTCTCTTCACCACAGGGTCTAAGACAGGAGCAGCAATCATCGTTGTCTTCAGTGTCTTCAGAGACAGAATACAGCCTCAAATAATTGGATCTTAAAAACAAAACCAATCTTGTTGTCAAGTCAGTTCTGACTCATAGCGACCCCACAGAAGAGGGCAGAACTGGCCCATCGGATCTCCAAGGCTGTCATCTTTCTCCTGTGGAGCAGTTGTAGGAGGAGCTGTGACCAATCACATAACCATCATGCCAATTCCATCTTGTATGGGATGTATTTGCTACTGTTGTTGTTAGTTTCCATCCAGTCGATTTCGATTCATGGCGATCTATGTGTGCAGAATAGACTTACTCTCCTTTGGGTTCTCAAGGCTGTGATCTTTGGGGAGTAGGTTGCCAGCTCTGACTTCTGAGACATCTCAGGTGGGTTTGAACTGCCCACCTTTCACTTAGCAGTACAGTGCTTAACCATTTACACTAGTCATTAAATTCCATTTTCTCAAATTGTGATTGTTCAAACTTGATACTGGTGGATCTAATCCCCAGCAGGTTGTATCACATATGCATACAACTCCAGGGTGGGGAAGGAGGGTGTGCTTACTGGGAGATTACAGGGAGGAGTCAGGGCTCAGAGACAGGGCTCCCAAGGGAGCCAACTACTCAGAGAGAGTCTTCCTGATTGGGACCCCTCCAGCACTCTGAATCCACAGCAATGGGCCTGGGTCCAAGCTTGCTTCATATGCCAGGCTCCCAGCTCCTCAGCTAGTGGAGGGAAGTAGAAGGCTGCTGATGAAACAGAATGAGCAGGGGGCATCAGATGACAATTGAATTCTAGAACTCTTTAAGAAGCCCGTTTCTTCCTTTTTCCCTAAAGAGAACTTCAGGGTTGACAAATAGATGGGTTTATACTGCTACCATCCAATAAAGAAAGTAGCTGCTAATCACAGGTGCCTAGTGTGACTGAGACACTGAATTTATAATTCTTATTAAATAATTTAAGTCAGAATGGAGTCCTGGTATGGCACTGTAGGATAAGCACTGGATGACAAGGTCAGTTTGAACTGCAAAGTAGGTGGTTCCATCTCACTGAGAATCCCTATGCAGGGTTGTATGAGTCAGAACTGACTTGACAGCACGTAACAACAACAACCACCATTTAAATAACCATATATGGTTAGTGGCTACCATACTGAAATTGAACAGTGCAACTCTAGAATCTAGACCTGACTCCCAGATTATAGGAGCAGGAGCTGAAAGAACAAGTGAAATGACACCAGGGGGAAAGAGTCAGAGACTTCCACAAGGGGAAGATCAACAAGACACTGCTCTTGAACTCTTGAGGTCACTGTTATTCAAATCACCCCCCCACCCCCCCATGGTGGGTGGTAGTGGTGGCGGCTTTGTTCTAGGTGAGAGAAGGTTAAAGAAACATAACAGCATGATGCAAACAAACATACACAGATTTAAAAGACCAACTGGGGAAAACTGAATATGGTGTGTGTGTTTTTTAATTTTAAGTTTTATTGTGATAGTTTACATGGGAGAGCATTAGCTTTACACCATCGTTTTACTGCAGTGATTACAATCTCCTCCCTGAATATGGTTTTGATACTACATCATGTTATGAAATCATTGTTGGTTTTCTCAGGTGCAATATTAGCACTACAATTATGTGGGAGGTTCTTATTTGTAGCAGGTGTACAGCCAGTTATCTAGGCGTAATGGGCCATTGTGTCTCCCCTGCTCTCAAACGATGTAGCGATGGGTGTGGGGTGAAGAAGGGTTAAAGCCAAAGCAGATAGGGCAAAATGTTTGCATGTGCATACATGTGTGTGTCTAATAGTTCTGTCTTGCATGGTACCACTTCCAAGGGGACACTAGAAAATTTACCTAATGGCCACAGTGACTTACAATGAATTTTCCAGGCAAAACATTAAAGATGTCATCTGGTTTCTTCCTGCTCTTTATAATAAAATGTGAGACCTGACAAAGAAAGGTTTATTAAACATAAAGGAATCAGGAATTGCTGGTTTTCAGAATTTCCAGGTCCTTCAGATGGAAAATAATGCTACAGTTAAGAAGGCTGCCAAGCACAGATAACATCCAGAGAATGTATAGGGTCACCATAAATTGGAACAGACTCGATAGTAACTAACACCACCAAAATCAACAATGCTCAGGGAAGTATGGTATGAAGATGAAGGCAAAGGGAGAGCTAGAAAATCTTTTGTTAAGAGTTCAGAACATTCTAAGACCTCAGACCACGTTCAGATAAACAGAAAAGTTCCTCAAAAGCTGAAGGGAGTTGCATCTCTTGGCTACCTTGTAGAAGTTAGACATGGCCAACTTGGAGCTGGTGCCCGAATGGGACGAGCATTTGGGGACCTTAATGATACCAGCCTGCTGGCCCTCATTCCCTGGTATAGCTCCTCCCACACTAACTTGCAGGATACAGGAGAGTAGTGAGGGACTCTCTGTGTGAGTCAAACCAGGAGTGGCAGGTTGTGTCTTGGCCTCTCTGAAGGACCCTTGTTGTCCTGTTACATGCCATTCAGACCCTTGAGCAGAGAAAAGAACCGAGACTCCTGCCAACAGCAGCATTGAACTGCCAGTCAGTGAGTGTTCACCATCTTGGACGTGGGCTCTAGGCCCAGGCTACTGAGAAAAGGGGCCTAGTGGTGTAGTGTAGTGATTACACATCGGCCTGCTAACCTCAGGGTCAGCAATTAGAAACTAACAGCTGCTCCGCGCGAGAAAGATGAGGCTTTCTGCTCCCGTAAAGATGTACAGCCTCAGAAATCCTGTGCAGGGTCACTATGAGTCAGAATCAACTTGGCACATCACCACCACCACCATTGTTATTTTAACCCATTAAGCTTCTGGCAATTTGTTACACAATAAGGTACTAATACAGCAAGGACGGGGAAAACCAGTAACTTCAAATTAATAAATTTCACTTACGTATTCACAATTTACAGCCTAATCTAGTACTTCCGTGATAGTTTGGATAGTTTGGAAGCTTCTCCTGAGGAATCCATTCAAATGACAGATTTTCAGACTGGCCTGATGGTTTGGGAAATCAGCAAGTCCTTCAGATTTGTCGGAAGACAGTTCACTGAATCCATAGCACTTCACATCTTTTAGTTCCCCCCACCCCAGCACATTGCTTTCCTTCCAGTCTTTTGAGAGGTGCCATTCCCTTCTTCTCTGCTCTCTTGCTTCTTCCTACTGAGCAACTAGTCCTGCCTGCCAAAACTCCTGGTTTCACACTGTCCTTTCCCCATCATTGTATTCCAACAACTCAAGCTCTCTCTCTTTTTCATTAGAGAAAATTTCAAAACTTTAAAGACAACAGAGGATCAAATAACAAACCACTTTGTACTTATCACTGTTGTTGTTGAGTGCTGTTGAGTCGGTTCCGACTCATAGAGGCCCTGTATAGGGTTTCCAAGGAGTGCCTGGTGAACTTGAACTGCCGACCTGGTGGTTCAAACCAACCTTGCATTCCAGTGCGTTAATCCACAGCGCCACACTAGGACTCCTACCTATCACTAAGTGTTAATAATTTTCAACTCCTGACTGATTTTGTTTAATCTAGATATATTCCTCTGACTTTTGCCTGGATTGTTTTGAAGCAAATCCTGCACATCATGTCATTTCATCCATAAACATTTCAGTGGTATCACACTTAATTACACTTAACAGTTGTTGTTAAGCGCCATTGAGTCAGTCCCGACTCATAGTGACCCTGTGTAGGGTTTCTGAGGAATGACTGGTGGGTTTGAACCACTGACCTTTCAGTTAGCAGTCCAGTGCATATTCTATATCGCTACACCAGCACTCCAAATTTAACCATGGTGGTGGTGATGGTGTACCATGGAGTTGGTATTGACTAATAGCAACCCTGTATAGGGTTTCCAAGGCTGTAAATCTTTACGGGAGCAGAAGCTTCATCTTTCTCCCATGGAACTGCTAGTAGTTTCGACCTGATGACCTTGAGATTAGCAGCCCACTACTTTACCAGAGCTCCTTAAACTTAACAATACTTCTTTAATATCTTTAAAGATCCAATTGATGTTTTAATTTGTCTGGAATGTCTCACTGTTTTCTTTAAATTGCTTGTATGAGGATCTAAATAAGGTTCATACTGTGAAAACGATTTCTATATCTCTTGGAAGCTTTTTTAATACACTTGCTTTTTTAAAAAAAGAAAGAAACCAGGCCAATTGTCCTGCAGATTTATCCAGAGCCTGGAATTTGCAACCCTATGGTATTATTTGGAGTCCTGGTATAGTGCTGTAGGGTAATAGGATAAGCACTAGACTGCTAACTGCAAAGTTAATGGTTCAAATCCACCAGTCGCTCCTTGAAAACTCTACACAGCATCGCTATGAGTCACAACCAACTCAATGGCACTGAACAACAATAATAATATGGTATTATGTTGTTATTGATGTTGGCCTATAGGTGTCACAAGGAATCGGATTAAGAATAGTGGTTAGGAATCAGGCTGCTAACATCAAGTTCAGCAGTTTGAAACTGCCAGGTGTTCCACAGAAGAAAGATGAGGCTTTCTGCTCCCATAAAGAACCGACCCATGGCTCATCGCCACCACCACCACCATAGGTGTCTCAAATAGTTTGCCCTGAACTCTTAACAATTGGCTGTTTAAACTTATCCAGAACAACCTAGATAGAGATTTACTTCCACAAAGATTAAAGCCAAGCCCAAGAATACCCTACAGAGCAGTTCTACTCTATAACACATGGGGTCGCTGTATGACAATGAGTCTGTTGGTTTTGTTTGGGTATTATTTCCGATGATTCTCTGTCCTGTACACCTTGTGAGTTGATAGAGAAACTTGGTAAGACTTAGTTAGACTGGTTTACTTACAGGACCACTTCGTAGATGGGGTGTGCATTTCCATCTCAAGGCCTAGAGTGCCTACTTGTTGTTGGTGATCACGCCAACAATGCCGAGATGCATTAATTATTTAAATAAACACTGAGGACCACACGTGTATAAAACAAGAATAACAAAGATGCTCATGTTGGTGATCTAATGCTTACATTTTGAGCATGGCTTTTCACTGCTTTGTGGTCTTTGCCTGTGATGCTTAAAGATGTTGCATGATTGCTGACTTCTCATTCCAATATTCCAGTGGCTCGTCTTCCCCACTGCCCCCACCTTTCAGCGAGAAAGAAGACTAATTACCTGTTTCCTGCTGATCTTGAAATACTAGGATGTTACTTTTGTAAATGCTCCACACTCACTGGTTGTTATGACCTCGGACCACTTTCTCAACCCTCTGTTGCCTCAACTGTCATAAAATGTGGCTAAGAATCCCATGCACAGGCCTGCGTAGGGGCCAAATGGATGAATTTAACGCAATCACATTTGTCATGTAATTCACCTTGCCTGGCTCAGTCAACAGTCGATGTTACTATTGTTCATTAGAAATGAAATGCACCTCAGAGATCAAACCCATTAAATGTATAAGATCCTGATAGCAAGAGAGGGAAGAATCCCTGTTCCTAGCCCTCTTGAACAGGTGCAACACAGTTAATGACTTAATATGGCCTTTCTAGCCATATTCCTCCATTCTATCCTGTATTGTGAATCCCAATCACCAAGCCTCTGATTATGGGCCCATTTTGGAGCGGTTGTTTATGAGACAGGATTAAATGGGATTAAAGATGATGGTGGGATTCAGGATTACTCAAGGATGTGACTCAAGTCACCACCCTTACTTCGTTTTCCTTGGGGGCAAGGTCTGAGTCTAATAGATAGGAATGCTCTGGCAAAGTCCACTGTCTTTCTCTGGGTCCTGTATCTGGGTCATCTCCACCAGACCTCCAGCAATTTGTGGTCTGTTACATGAGCTGATTCACCAGCTCCCACACCCATGCACATCAACAGCCTGTTGTCTGACCTGCCCCTTTGGTTTCCTCGGTCCCTGAGACCACGTGGGTGAGGAGCATCCTCCAGACTAACTTCTGAACTATGGATTTGGGACTTGCCAGCATCCAGAATTGCGGGAGCTGTTTCTTTGACAGTTTGTGAGCTCTGTGAGACTCACTGAACCTGGGGACATGGAGGGGAAGAGTGGTGGTTGGAATTGGGTTTTTGGGATATCTTTAACCTCCACTGCATAGGAACCAGTCTCATGCTGATTCTTCTTAAAAAAACCTCATTCTTGCAGTAGGTCATGCAGAACATTACTGATGACTCAAAATATGCTAATTTTCAATGAAATCCCACATCTCTCTAGAAAAGCCAGCCATATGTCTGTGGGCATGTGCTGCAGCCGCAGCCTCTAAGTGAAAGGAGACGTTCCCCGAAGTTCCCAGGGTTGTTGTTCTCAGAACAAAGAAGTGGTGCTTGGTTTCAGAAAGAACCAGTAAAATCTTGTTTACCAGGGGCCGGGAGCTGCCCTATTGCTCTCTTTGGGGGCACCAGCTACAGAAGTAACCAGTTCCACATTTAACAACTTGTCTCCTAGGGACTGATCGAAGGCTAATTTTGAATCCCTAATTTATCTGAACAATGATATTTATGGCTCATTTACACCATGTTAGATGCAGATGATGTCATCAACTCGTCTCATTAAACCTACAGTCAGCATTGACGCGACGCCTTGTGAGATCCCAAGTCTGGCACAGACTTACTGCCAGTTGCCACTGAGTTGACTCATTGGCTGATTTGGGGGGACCAGATCTGGAGAAAGATATTATGTTTGGTATGGTGGAGGGTCAGAGAAAAACAGGAAAACCCCAGCGAGATAGATTGGCCTCAAGCGTGGCAACAGTAGTGAGGTTGGCCCAGGATAGGGTTGTGTTTCGCTCTGCTGTGCATAAGGTCACTATGGGTCGGTACTGACTCGATGGCACCTAACAACAACAACAACAACAAGAGTACCAGGGTTCTTCGGAGGCCTATCTGGATGGACTCCAACCTTCAACCTTTTGGTTAGCCATTGAGTGGGTTAACATCACCTAAATGCTGAATCAGTTATTGATAAATTGCACTTTTATCTCCCCAAGGTACTTTGAGTCTTAACAACTTCTCTCTAGACATGGAATGAAAGCTTTTCTTCCCAATTGTTACAGACTGCAGGTATTGGGGTGCTGAGGACCAGTGTCATGGATGAAAATTCCAGCACATGGCCACGCTCCAACCTGCTGGCCAGAGACCCTGTGGGCTCAAGGACGTAACCTCCGGACGTGCCGGGTCATTGGCTGTTACGAACTCACTGTGGGGCTAGCTCTGTATAATTCTCTTTAGTTCTCTTAATTCACTCTATGCTTCGAACCCCTGTAATTGCAGCCTCTGAGAAAATGGTGTCTTAATGTGCCTCTCTCAATGTCTCCACTGTGTTAGCAGTGTGTAAGGTTCTAAGAACAAATCTCTCTGAGGAACAGACTCTGGCCACGGGCGGGGCAAACTCATGGAAACTGTTCTTTATCAAATTATTTAGTTATGTTTGATATTAACTTACTACATAGGCCTTGATACCCATGGACAAATATTAAACTACTCCTAAAGCCGAGACTGTAAAAAGTTCCAAAAACAAGTTTGCTAAGAAGCTCTGGGGACAAGTTTCTGGGGCTTTATCTAAAGAACAATAGCGTCAGCCTTCCTGGATAGCCTTCAGGTGCAAACCATTCAGCTAGGTGTCTTGCTTCCTCAGGCAAACCTGGCCCAGCCAGCAGACACAGCGGGACTCCTCCCAAACCTTTTCACCTTCCCCCATTGGAGATTAGGTGCTATAGGTATGTTAACTAGCCTGGAGAAACCCAGTTGCTGCCCTGGGATTCAAACCTGAAAAGTACCATGTAATAATTTGCTCGAATTTCTGGAAAATTACGGATGTTAGATTATCAAGACAATTTGTGATGTATGTTTTAGAATTTGTACCTGTAAATCCTTGTGTCCTGTGTTGAACGATTAATCACATTTCACTTCTGTACTCCGTCTTAACAAACCCCACCTTCCTTTGTGTAAAGCTCCTCCCCGAAATAAAACG
>NW_006408562.1:6795264-6814744 GCF_000296735.1 Chrysochloris asiatica | reverse complement strand
AACCCCCATGTCGAGGCCGGCCCCCAACACCCAATGAAGGAATCTCTGGCATCAGTATACTACTTATGTCTGTAAGACCTAATATCTTTCAAGCTAGGGAAGATCAAGCCAAGGGAGGGAGTTATTAATATTCCTCTTTAACCAGTACATCAATAACCGTTGCCTTTCCCATTTCCCTTCTCCTCCCTCCTCCCACTTAAGACATTGATGGTCCTTTGAGATCTGGTAAAACAACTGGCAAAGTCTGGTATCTTATAAACACTAAACAGTCTTCATTTGTGAATTGTTTCACTGGACAAAAAATTGTTGTTGTTGTTAAGTACTATCTATCCAACCCTGTATAGGGTTTCCGAGGAGTGGCTGGTAAGTTCGAACTGTTGACTTTGGAGTCCACTGCTTATCCTACAGGATCACACCAGAACTCCTAACATCAGTAGGCTTTTCAAATAAGACAAAACCACACAACTGAGTTATTATCAAGATAACTGAATATGAGTAAACTTTCCCCAAACCAGAATCATCTGGTGGTATTTTGATGGCCTCCTCTTCGCATTCTACGGTTCTGGCAATGGCAGTTGACAGATGAGACTGACAGCAGTTTACTGGTCACACAGTCTCACAGCCCAGGGGAGGAAGAGGCCACAGGCTCCGCTGGGTCACTCAGGAACTAGGAACAACTGGAGCTGTGGGAGGCAGGCTTTGTGTCCCTCTGGTTCCCACAGAGGATGTGATTGGTTTGTTGGAATAATTTCACAGGTTACTTAGGGATAAACAGGAATTGCCTTTGGTCCTTTAGATAAGAAGGGTTGCTTTGTTAGGGAACTGTCATGAAGGAATGACATCCCCTCAAAAGATACCTTGAAATCCTAACCTTAGTTCTTGTGAACGTAGCCTTCTTGAGAAACAGTCTTTGACAAAACTATCAGTTAACATGAAAGTCTTAACCCCATTTGAGAAGAAACAGAGTCACAGACAGAAGACCATGTGATGAAGCAGGTATAAATCAAGGAACACCTTGGGTGACATGGGGCTACCAGAAACTGGCAGAGACAAGATAGGATCTTTTCTAGAGCCTTGGAGGAGAACATAGTCCCGTCAACTCCCTGGCTTTGGACTATTGGCTTCCAGAACTGTGAGATGCTTTTTTGTCCATATAACCATCCAATTTGTGGCATTTTATTAAGCAGTCCTAGGAAACTCATTCCCTCAGAGACATGGACTGACACAGTAGCTGCAACAATGGGTCTGAACACAGTACAACTGTGAGGAGGCCACAGCTGTGGGCAGTGTTTTGTTCTACTGTCTAGAGGATCACTATGAGGTGGAACCTGCTTGAGGCATTTAACAACAACAGGAAGCTCACACAGGGACCTTATCCAAGGAACAGGAGAGGAGGACTTGCTGTCACGTCATTGAAGCTTCTTCTAGTTCAGCACAGATGTTGTTGTTGTTACGTGCCATTGGTTCCGACTCATAGCAACTTTGTATAGGGTTTCCAAGGAGCGGCTGGTGAGTTTAAACCACCGACCTTGCTGTTCAAACCGACCTTGTACAACAGTGCTGTATTCCCACAATGCCACACTGTTGAGGCAGCATTTAATATTGGACCTTTAAAGTACAGTGGGCATTTAGTGACAAATACTCCCAGCCCCTCAGTAGTCCCTGAACCTTGTTTCAGTATTTGCAACAATGCAATCATTTTTACTGAGGAGTAAAGAGATGTTTAACTTCTGTTCAGTGTATTGTGTACAATGACCGGGTGGTATTTACTGCATCTCAGGAAGAGTCTAGAAAAACTGCTGAGATGAAAACCTCCTTGTGCTGAGAAATAACACTGCCAAAGGCCCAGGAACATTTGACTTCTGGATGGAGATGAAAGAATGGTGCACAATGTGGCTCCCTCCTAAGAGGACAGCCCCCTCCCCAGGTTTGATCTCACCAGGACCAGGAGAGCAGGGTGTGGGGGTGGGCGGGAGGTGGGGAGCAGCCCCTCAAACTCCAGCAAATGCGATGTTTGAGGCATGACTGTGCAGGCAGAGGAAGCGGAAGGTGAATCCTGAGTCTACAGCAGAGAAAACAAGAGCCCTGCCCAGGCTCAGGGGCCAGCAGCAAACAACCTTCTAGGGGCTAGATGCCCTCCCCACACCGGCAGGACCACAGCCCCTCTCCCCAGCAGCAGTGCCATCCTGAAAAGGAGACTTCCCAGAGGGTGGCTACCTGGACAGCTCCCATCCCCCTGCTTCCCAGCACAAAGACAGCGTGATCTGCCTCCAGCAGTAGGGCTCTGGGAGTTTGCTTTGTTGTAAAAGACAGGAAAGGAATGGAACCTCAGCTGGTGAGAGAAGTGGGCTCAAGGAAAAAGCTTTTTTCTTAATTTGGGAAAAATAACAGCATGCTTGCACGGTAATGGTAATGGGGCTGATGCAGTAGCTACCCAAGCCTTAGCGTTGGCAGGTGAGATCAGACCACAGGTTCTGGCTCCTTGTCGTCAGAGGAAACTGTCTAACATGAAGGATGAAAACCACAACCAGCGAACAGCAGTGCGAATCAACAAAAAGGTCAAGTCTGGCAGGCGAGAGAAACACACACTCGCAGATTGGCCTCACTTCAGCACTGCCTGGCCTGGCTTCCTAGCGCCTTCCTCCATACTTCCTCCTGGGAGAACCACATGAACCGGGAGCAGGACTAACAGAATGTTTTACAGCAAGTCTAGTCCCAGAGCAGCAGAAACAGCCTTAACCTGAGAACCTGGGAGAAATACAGACACCCAGACCTGCTGAGTCAGACACTAGACACTTGACACTTGCCTGCAGCTAACAAGTCCCGTCTCCCCCCACCCCTGCGAATCGATGCATGTGGAATTTTGAAAACCATCTACTCACACTCTGAATACTTCACACTTTCTGGTGTCTTCATACCCTAACACCTTCCTGCTCCATTCACACTCAGCAGATTCTGCCTGCCTTCCTGCTACACCAAGAAAACCGGAGCAGTCAGACAAAAAATGTGCAGAGCTCCTGTGATGTTCCTGCCCACCAGCATAGCCTCAGGTGGGACTGGCCACACTCCTGCCTAAAGCCATCATCAAGGCTAGGGCTCTGGGCCCCTGCTCCTAATCTACTTAAAGCCGCTCCCCCTTTCTGTTCTATAGATCTCTCTCTCTCACACACACAGAGCTGTTCTTACCAAATTAAGAAAACCTTTTACTTGATCCCACTTCTCTGATCAGCTCTTACCCCATTTGTGTATTCTTTTTCTTTTTTTTTTGCACTGGACTGCAAAGTCCGTTTGAACCGTGAGGCTGGCTGTTCAAGCTCACCAATTGTTCCTTAGAAACCCTATACAGGGTCACTATGGGTCAGAATTGACTTGATGGCACTTAACAACAACAACAACAAAGTGTTGTCTACATGCCTCCAATTCCTTTCATTAGTCCTTTGTTGTTGCTGTTAAGTGCCATTGAGTGGGTTCCGACTCAAAGCCACCCTGAGGAGCAGCTGGTGAGTTTGAACTGCTGACCTGTGGTTCAAACCAACTTTGCGGCCCAGTGCTTACCAGCACCACACCAGGACTCCTTACTAGTGCTTGTTGTTAAGTGCCATCCAGTCGGTTCCACCTCATAATGACCCTGTATAGGGTTTCAGAGGAGCCGCTGATGAGTTTGAACTGCTGACCTGTGGTTCAAGCTGCCTTGTAGTCCAGTGCTTATCCTACAGTGCCATACCAGGACTGCACTGGAAATCATGCTCTTGGCTCTATACTTATCTTCATGACTGCTCCTTCTTAATCTTTGCAGGTTCCCTTCTCCTGATTTCCCTCCTGTGGGCGTGACCCCAGACTCTCTTTTCCTTCTCCTTCCCTTCTCTAGCTTCCCACTCACATGGTGACCCCATCAGTCTCAGGGCTTTAGATAATACTTACATGGCAATGGCTCCAAATTGATATTTCCATCTTGGGTTCTCTCCAAACTCCAGATTTGTCCTTCAGACTGCCTACTTGAGCTCTGCACATAGTTTTCTAATGGGAATCACCAACTCCACATGGAGTCCTTGATCATCCTGCTTGACCTCTTCTACCCATAGCCTTCCAAAGCTCAGCATCTGGCAACTCTCTGCCTGTGGCTTAGACCAAAAACCTTGGTCCCATCTTTGTCTGGTATTTCATATTCTACACCTGATTGTCAGAAAATCTCATGGCTCTAGATTCCATAAATACCTGGAGTCTAAGTGGGTTAATGCGCCAGACTGCAAAGCCGTTTGAACTTCAAGGTCTGTGGTTCAAACTCACCAGTCACTCCTTGGAAACCCTATACAGGATCGCTGTGGGTCAGAACTGACTTGACGATACTTTAACAACAACAAACCACTTCCTGGTGTGTCGCTGTGGGATAAACACTGGACCACAAGGTTTGTTTGAATCTAAGGTCGGTGGTTCAAACTCACCAGCTGCTCCATGGAAACCCTATACAGGGTCGCTATGTGTCAGAACCAACTCGATGGAAATTAACAACAGCAGCAGCGTGTTCCAGTGCTGGGATATAGAAGTGACTTGTTTCTGTTCTGTTAAAAAAAAGGTAGTCAAAGAACTGACAGGAATACAGCACTTCTCTTAGAACCAGCATTTGTCTCAGCTCATATCTAAGACCAACTCAGTCTCAAATTACAGGGCCCAGGTAACTGCAAGTTAGGAAACTTAGAGCCTGAGCTTACACTAACCCTATGAAATCTCAAATATTCTTTAGGGGATCCATTTGTGAAGGAGAAATTCATGAAGTCTTTTTGAGCAAAACTAAATGATTAAACTAAACTCAGTTCTTGCTAAATTATACTGGTCTTTTATTGGCCTTCCTGCCAGCCTGTTTGTTTATTTGAACCATCAACATAAACCTCTCACAAGTTCCTGTTACCTGGGCATGTTAATTGCTAAAAGCCATAAAACCTAAAAAGTAATTCCTCCCTATGGTCAAGCCAAGGTGTCAAAGAAATACACTTCAAGGAAGAGAATCTTGACAAGGCTGTATTTTGTATAAAGTCGGCCCCAGAAATGCTTCTTCATGACAGGGCTGCAATAAGGAGAACTGTTTGAAATGCTCTTGGAGCCGGCCTTCTCTAAAGTTACCCAGATAACTTAAGTTTTTCTTTAACAAACTGTTTCAAGGAAATGAAGTTCTCATATCATGATGATTTTCAAAAATTCCTGAGACACCTGGTTAAAACTGTTTAAACATTGACCAGAGATGGTTTGTGATCCCACCTGAAGGCTATATGACTATGATTGAAAACCTCTATACTGTTAAGTGCTGTTGAGTCGGTTCCTACTCACAGAGACCCTGTATAGGGATTCCAAGGCTGTAAATCTTGACTGGTGCAGACAACCTCATCTTTCTCCTGGGGAGCAGCTAGTGGGCTCAAACCAACAACCTCATGGTTAGTAGTCCAGTAGTTATCCTACAGAGCCACAGGAACAAACTCCAACCTTGTTCCAATCTGCAGTCTATGAGTGGAAACAGCAGAGGGCTAACAGGCCAGCTCACACTGACAACCGTAGTCTGAATACCCACTCGTTCCCTACTTCCTCCCACTCTGACAGCTGTGTACCAAGAAGCAGCCAAGAGCCTCAGGCGGCTGGCAGTCTGGAGCTTCTCACTGACAAGGACAAATTAATATCCGCAGGAGGGGCTCTTCTGTGGTGGGGGAGAACTTCTGGAGCGAATCTGGTACCTTCTGAACCTGATATGCCTGCTCCCAAATGTGGTGCTCAGCTTGCAGTCAGTGTTCATGGGTTACCTTATGGCTTGACACATCGTCCTTTTTGGTAATAGGCCACTTTGGCACTCTGATAAAACTAGGTACCCTTTCTCTAGATAAATATGCACATGCCTGTCTAAATATGCACATAAAATCTAGAGGGGTCACAGGCTCCTGAAGACAACCTGTGGTTCCACCCTAAACCCAGGGAGACTCTTGTGAGGAAGAGCCTGGATGAGGCAGTGAGGAGCCTGGGATTGAGCGGGTGGTTTGGTAAAGTGTTTCAGAAGACCTGAACTTAAACTTCGATCACGGCTTTTGTGAACTTAGCAAATGAAACACTAGAGGTGACGCTGCCATACAGAGTTCAAAGCAGTAAGCAGATACGTTGAGTTGAGATGTGATGTGTCTTCCAGCCAAGAGGCTGTGGAATCGAGCAGAGCTGTGTGAGCATTTGTCAAAAGGAACTTCCGGCACTGAGCAAGGCAGCCTGTCACTTCTGTGGCTCTCTGCTGAGAACACTGCTTGGTAAACAAGTTTAGAGAAGAATGTGAATTTGTTTGCTTAAGAATACACCCTATTCAGGAAAACTGGGCTCAAAATAATTCTTAGAACAGGGGCTTACTCAAGATAAACCTTAGAACGATGCATGTCCTTTCAGTGGTCATGCAAGGAGGGTCTCGTGATTGTTTTGAGGCCAAATGCAATTAATTCTGTAACTGTTACCTAAATGTAAGCAATGACTGAATTTTTATTCAAGTTTCTTATATTTTCGGATAAAAACTCCCTCAATTATCTCCTCTTCAGGTCACTTAGTTGAGAATCCTCTGGATCTTGTGATTCCCAATTTGAAAACTCCTTGACTCTGAATAATGGTGGGCGGAGTGGGCTGTCCAGTCGGTTCTGGCTCACAGAGACCCTGAATAAAGCTTCCGAGGCGGTAAATCTTAACGGGAGCAGAAAGCCTCATCTTTCTCCTGTGGAGCGTCTGGTGGTCAGCAGTCCAGCTAGTAACCCACTTACTCCTTTACCAGTGCTCTCAATAACTCTTTACTTTTCATTTCTGTCACACACTGACATTTTTACTTGATTCAACTCAATGGTAACTTTAAAAAAAATCCTAATTCAGGTTTCCCAGGGACTCAATTCGAATAATAATAATAAAAGAATGCATGTGAAGAGACTTTCAGCTGTAATTCCAGTACTACCTAGTACAACAGCCACAGCTGTGAGTGAAGCATACAATGAAATCTCCAGAAGAGTGGTGACCAACCCTTATGACCAGGCCACTCTCAAATGCAGAGAAGTGAGAATAAATGAAGATCCAAGGAGTTATCACCACAAAACTATCTTTTACTAACAAACCAAAGAACCCCAAACACATTTTGTGGACATCAACTTGTATTTTTCCTTCAAATGTTAAAATGATATTGTTCGTGTACATATTTGTGGACACAAGCAACTCCAAGAAATGAAGGCGAGATGTTTCCAAACCTGAATTCAAACACTCATCACTAGTACACTGAATTCTTGGAAGTCCTCTGTCCTTTGAAGGCCTGCTGTTTCTCCCCTGCCTCCAGAGACGAAGAGCTTTGAGTCCAGCAGCAGTCCAGGCGACAGACGTTGAGGAATAGGCTAATGAGGAACTGAAGAACTGCACATCGGTTAACATCGACTGGATGAGTAGGGAGGTGGTAACCCAGGATGCTGTTCACAAACCTCTGTAAATAAACTCTCCTCCATTAACGGAGAGCTGGCCTTCTGTGGGTCACTTACTCCACAAGCACTTGATCATTACCTCAGCATGGTCGGGAGGCCTAGTAAGTGGTTCTCAAACACACCCATGGTAGGACACACCTGGCTAGAGGCCAACACAGCTGAATGTCACCTGCTTAACCAGAATCCGGCTCCCATGAGCCATTGGCCACGAGACACTGCCTCCCAGCGGAAAGACTGTTTTGGGGGGACCCACAGTGAATTCATGTGGATCCCACTGAGAAATGGGGTGGCTCTGACAGTTTTCAGCCAAAGCCATAATGTTTGCTGTTAATGAGGTAAGTAGGACCTCATCAGTAAGCTGTCATCTGTTGCTGTTTTGGGCTGTCTGTAATGGAAATAGTGTTTTATGGATGAGGTGAGTTTTTTTATACTGTGTGGGGTCTTCTGCAAACAATTCCCCTCAGCTCATTCCTGACAGCCAGTGCTCAGGATGGGGTGCCGTAACTGCCCCGCTGAGCCCTTTATGAAGCAGGCCCAGGAGTTCACTTCAATACCATCACAAGGACGTGTACTCCCAGAAGTCAGCAACCTAACTTGAAAGAGGCTACCTGGGCTTTGAGAAGGAGGCCTACAATGAAGGGAGGCACCAGTAGAGAGTCCACGTCACATGTTTCAGGTGTTGGCCCCACAAATAAGGAGCTTCCACACTCTAAGAACCGCAGAAGGCATAAAGGGCAGCTTTCTTCTGAATTGATATTCTTATTTCCCCTTTATGAAGAAAGAAGAAGTTAGGGTAGATAAATGTTAAGACAGTCCCCTGCAGGCAAGGACTAGCCATCTTGTCTTGAGCTTGGAAGGTGAGGACTTCCTAAAGGTCCCAGATCACTTGGGTGGTAGGTACCATGATGACCACAACCCTTCTAAACACTGAAATGTTCACAGCAGAATCACTGAGGGCATGCTGATCCAAATGGATAGCCTAACGTTTGAATAAAAAATGTGGAACCGGTAATACCGCCATTTTCTTGATTAGAACGTTATGTTTCCCATACACATAAATGCAGAATAGGGCTCTTATGCTAATGCATGTTCATCAAATCTAAGATTTTATCACCCAAATGGGATAAAAAAATAACAGTATTCATTCTCAAATTCATACTTTGACAGTTACTTCATGAATCTGGTAGGTTATTTGCAGGAACCTGGGTTCGTGCCTCTGTTTAGCAGTCACCTGAAACTGTTCCCTTTGTTCCGTAGCAATCTGTTGTGATGTGGATAACTGAGGTTGTGTCTGCTTTAATTACACTTTCCTGGGAAATGCTCTACAACTGCCAACTTGTGACTACTGGTTTTTAAGGAGGTCATTTACACACTTTCCCTTGAATGTTTCTCTTGACTTCAAAAACTCCATTTGCCAGCATGCTACCTGCCTTCCACTGCAAACCAGTCTTTTGAGATTTACACTAAGTGCCGGAAACTTCTGCTGAAACTGGGGAGCCCTCATCAAACTGTAATGTGTCCCCCATGGGTTCTTAACAACACTAAGGTGAAGCTCCTCTTATCTGGTGGCTTTCTTCTCTGTTTTTAGAGTGCTGCCCATGAAAAATGCTGACAGCATACGATCCCAAGGGTATCACCTTAATAATCTACCCCACAGAACGAAACTGCTCCCTGTTTCTATGTTATACACTGAAGATCAGCCAACATGGACACTCATGCATGCATGGTGGACTCCAGACTCACAGGAAGAGAAGGGCTTTCTGGGTAGAACAACTTATGCTCACAGACAACACCAGGAAACATGCAAATGCTACTGAGAGTCTGGATGTGAAGAATTCGTATTTTACACCAGAGGCAAACACCATTACAACCTGTTGACAGATGGTTTCTTCAGCATCTGGGAACAAAAGGGGCTGGCAAGGTGTTTGCTTTGCTGCTGTGTTTTTTCCTCTTTCAGGATTCACAGTTGGTCTGTGTCAGGTACTAAGCAATCTGTGCTTGATTTTTGGTCCACAATGGATAGTTCAGTCGTCTTTTTGCACTTTTTCATCCCTCTGTGGAGAGCCAAGTTCAAACGCTGGGAACTGTGATGTCTCTGGTCCCATGACGTCGGAGAGGAAGTGGATGGCACCAGCCATGCCTGCAATGCCAAACAGAGATCCTGTCACCAGGTGCCAGAGTGGGGTCTGTAGGGTGACTTCTAAAGCTCCCCTTATCAGTGAAGGGGCTATGACCTATGAAACAACTTTATTAAACAATCCCTTTCCACCTTAGAAATTTCCTGTGCTAGCACCCAATAAATAATGACATTAGTTTTAAACACTGTGGTGTTTTTTATTTATTTTTTTTTAAAAAAACAACCTCTTTAAACTTGGCTTTTGGGCTTTAAAATGATTCTTAAGGAATCTTTAACAAAAAAAGTTATGGGTGTTAATATTTGAGAATATAGAATTTCCCTTCTTCAGTGCCTTTATATTCTTATTCCAAACAAAAAGTTGCCTTTTATACATTCTTTAGGCTCAAAGACCATGATTTTCTTGGAAACCGTATTGCCTTTGGGTAAAGTCCCACCTCAAATTCCGGTAGTAATCAAGTCATGGTTTTAAACTTGACTCAAAAGGCGTGCTGTAGAGTGAGGCCAAGACCGGTGACCGGGCTCTTGGCTTCACAGCCCTTCTTAAATCAGAAGGATTCTTTCTTACAGTGTTTTCCTTTAAGTTTTTTTTATGTAAAATTGACATGTGATGAAATACACCAATGTGAACATTACTTCAAGTGTTGTGTTGTTAAGTGTTGTCGAGTCGGTTCCTTCCCACAGTGACTCTGAATAGGGTTTCTGAGGCTATAAATCTTTACGGGAACAGAAAGCCTCATCTTCTTCCCGCAGAGCAGATGGTAGTTTTGAACCACTGACGTTGAGGTTCACAGCCCGATTCATAACCACTATGCTACCAGAGCAAACCCCTACCATACACAGGGCACTTCATCCTCTGTGCCCCGGTCCAGTCAATCCCGCCTCCTCATCTCCAGTGGCAACAACTGTTTCTATTTTATTCTATCACTGCTTCCTTCCCAGCGTCTGAACTTCCCCTGTAAGAAGGATCACGCAGTATATAGCCTTTTGTACTGCCTTCTTTTGCTCAGACAATGTGTTTGAGATGCGCTGGTGTTTTGCGGATTGCTAGCTAGCTCCTTTTTATGATTGAGAAGTAGATCGTAGTTTGTTTGCCCCTCTCTGAAGGTCCTCGGTTCCCAGCCTTCCTTAAGTTTCTATAGAAAGGGCTCTACTAGTAAAAAGTCTAGAAACTACTAAACTATTAGAACCTTCTATGGGAGGGGCGAACCCCAAATACCTTCAGGAGGGGCCCTAGACCATGTGGCCGAGCAGAAAAGGCCCTTGTCCTCTTGCTATGGTAGGGCAGGTCCTTGCTGAGGAGTAAGTGAGGGACCACAAGTCTCAAGGCCCTTCCAGAGGGGGCTACCACACTAGGTGCTCAGTCAGCATCAGCCTTCCTCTGCCCACCCAACAGGAATTCAGTTAGCACCTGCTGCTCAGTCTGCCTGCCAGCTTCTCTGAAGGCACAGGGGAAGAGGATCTGTTAAGTTCCCACCCCTTAGGGAGTTGGAGATTCTAAACATGTGAAGAGGCTTTGAGGTTGCTGCTATAAACTTAAATGAGTTCCATGTGAGACTTCAGACTCTGAGTCTGTGAGACTGATGCATGTCAATGGCTGTCCGACTAGAAACTTTATGGCTCTATTTTATGGCCTTGGAGACTAATCATTTTATTCTAAGAAATACTTTTTCCTATATGATTTGTTTGAATAGTAAAAAGACTATATTACTCAAAAGATCTGACAAATGTCCTATTTTCTGCTTATTTCTCTATCATTCGATTTTAAAATTACCAGCATTAGAAATAAAATAAGACGTGCCACTACAAGACCATCAGACATCAGGGTAAAAAGAAATACTACAGCTTTGCAAACATAAATTTGACATCACAGGAGGAATG
The DNA here is from genome assembly GCF_000296735.1 of Chrysochloris asiatica. NCBI lineage: Eukaryota > Metazoa > Chordata > Mammalia > Afrosoricida > Chrysochloridae > Chrysochloris > Chrysochloris asiatica. The sequence continues at coordinate 6,803,263 of NW_006408562.1, read as the reverse complement.
GACCAATTGTTCAAAAATTAGAAACCACCACCTCTCCCCCACCGTATAGCAGATAACCTGAATAGGACTGACTATTAAAGACATGCTGGAGGTGGTGGTGATGTGCCATGGAGTCGGTTCTGACCCATAGCGACCCTGATCAGGGTTTCCGGGGCTGTAAAGCTTTACGGGAGTAGAAAGTCTCATCTTTCTCCCGCAGAGCGGCTGGTGGAGTCGAACTTCTTATCTTACGATGTAACCTACTATGTTCACTACCAGGGCTCAGAATTTATCACTTAAAACTCTCCAAAATCAAAGCTTCAGGCCCACAAGGTTTCACTAGAGTACTTCAACAAACAATTACATGAGAAGTCACACCTATTCATCCACCAATTAATATGTGACCTATTCCAGAAGACAGCGGGTGTAAAGGGTACTTATCAATACAGGCCAGTATTATGCTGATACCAAAACCAGATACAGACAATACAAAAAGGGGTCTCATGAAAAATATGAAAAAGAAGAAAATTTACAAAATATTTGCAAGTATAATTCTGCAATGTATAGGAATGGTACACCATGACCAACTGCGATTTACTCCAGAAATGCAAGGATGGCTCGATATTAATAAAAAATTAAATTAATGCAACCCGCAATATTAACAGACAAAAGAAGAAAAAAGACCTGATTTTATCAATTGATATAGAAAGAGGATTTGAAAAAATGCAGTTGTCATCTATTATATGATTTAAACAAATTAATCATTTATACCTTCTGAAATTTGTCTTGGGATTGGAATAAGATACGGCTCTAGAGTACTAAGGAGCTCTGATAGTGTAGCGGCTACAAATCAGGCTGTGAACCTCAGTGTCAGCAGTTTGAAACTACCAGCTGTTCCGCAGGAGAAAGTTGAGGCTTTCTGCTCCTGTAAAGATTTGCAGCCTCGGAAACCTTGTACAGGGTCGCTATGAGTTGGAACCGACTCCACGGCACACAATAACAACAACAACTACAGTACTAAAATTCTTACCAATTTATCACAATATTGTTCAATCTTTGCCTATGAGCTTTGTGGCTTATGTTATAAATGATATCTAATTCATATGCACACATATACGTACATATATGTAAGTAAGTAAAAAAATATTGCTACTAGGGTTCCAATTCATACACGCATGAACTTAAACTTCATGTTGAATTTTGGTTTGCATTTATTCCAAACAAAACATGTTTAAATACGTCTCTGCAGTCAGCAGATGGCTGAAGACAACTTCTCTCAATAATATACATGTCTTAGTGTAGCACTATAGGATCAGCACTGGACTGCAAACCACGAGGTCAGCAGTTCAAATCCACCAGGTGCTCCTTGGAAACCCTATACAGGGTCTTCATGAGTCAGAACTGACTCAACAGCACTTAGTTACAACAACAACAACAACAAGAGTCCTATTAACCCACTGTCACTGAGTCAATTTCAGCCCATAGCGACAGTCAATAAGACAGAGCAGAATGTGCCTTAGGGTTTCCATGGTGGTACATCTTTACGGCAGTAGACAGTATCAACTGACTTCAGTAAAGCAGTTCGTGGGTTTGAACCGCTTACCTTGTGGTTAGCAGCCCAATGCTTACCCCACTGCACTACCAGGGGCTCCTTTTAGCCTTGTTGTTGTTGTTAACCATCATCGAGTCATTTCCGACTCATAGCCACCCTGTAGTTAGATGTTCATGAAAAAGAAAAAGAAAAAAAGACACTTTCTGTGCCATGGAAAAAATTAGTTCTGAAATTCTGAGGTCGGGGTTAGTATCAAATGTTTAACAAAACTCAAATGGACAACTTCCCAAATCACTGAAGTTTTGTATATGAAAATGCTGCCCCACATGAAGCAACAGTTTTCAGATAGATCGAGTGTTTTAAAGTTGAAAAGACCTCAAAGATGGACAAAGCAGACAGGTCAGCTCAGAAAGTTATGGCTGTTGGTTTTTGGACACAGGACAATCACGGGGGCTTTTTATAAAGAAGTGCAAAGAAAATTAAAACTTGCACTGATGAGAAAATAGCCAGGAAAGACACACTGAGGAACGGTTTTCCATCAAAATTATGCACCTGCTCATTCTTTGAGGGTAGCAAGGGCTGTCCTATGAGAATTTCATTGTCACAGGACAACCTCATACACCCTACAGCCTGGAGCTTGCTCCTTCAGAATTCCTTTTATTCCCAAAACTCAAAGTTGAGAAGAAACATTATTTAAGTCCTTCAAGGATGCTAAAACTGCTGTTTTGATGTGGTGTAAACTGAAGAGCAAAGAATTCCTTGGTGAAGGGTTAGAAAGATGAAAACATTGCTTTCTAAGTATACTGATGGAGTTAGAGAACATATTGAGAAACAATGACTTCACATATTGACATTTGTGTTTTTTATTCATTTTTAGTAATACTTTTTGCTGTATTCTCATAGATTTGGGTTTCCTCGCAGGATTTCTATTTTGTTTGCCTGAGTTATGTTTTACTTTCTGTGCCTGCAGCAGACTCTTTAATCATTGTTGCTTTGATCTATTTCCTCCTATTGTTTTCCTTTTTCATAACTTTCTTCAGTATTCTTCATTATTTTTCTAATTTCTAATACTTCTTTACTGCTAATGTTATTCAGACTTCTTTGTATGATTTAAACTTACATCACTATTCAGACTCCCTATGAATATATCAAATATTACATATACACTATTATAGAGGAAATGCAGAGGAATAAATTAATTTCTTCCATTATCGAATAAGGACTTTCTGTCCTATCTACATATATGCTTCATAAAAAGTCTAAAACTACTTGGGAAATGTTCACAGGTGTAAAAATTAGGAAGGGTATAAAGATTCAAGATAATTTTTAGCTATAAATTAATTTGCCAACTATTATTTTTTAGCTTTGGAGATATTACATAAGAATGAACACATCTAACAGTGCTAGCCCACAGACTCATCTCAAAATGAGAAGAAATAGCTGGAAACATCCGTTAATAATCAGAATGCGGATGTACAAAGTAAGAACCTAGTAAAACTGGAAGTCATCAAAAATGAAACGGAACACATAGAGACTGACACCTAAGACATTCATGAGCTGAAATGGACTGGTATTGGCCATTTTGAATCAGATATGGTTTACTATGCCAGGAATGACAAATTGAAGAGGAATGGCATCACATTCATCGTCAAAAAGAGCATTTCAAGATCTGTCTTGTAGTATAATGCTGTCTGTGATAGGATAATATATGTATGTCTATGTCTACAAGGAAGACCAGTTATTATGACTATTATTCAAATTTATGCATGAACTACTAAAGCCAATGATGATGAAATTGAAGAATTCTACCAACCAATTTCTTCAGCTTGAAATTAATCAAGCATGTAATCAAGGTGCACTGATAATTACTAGTGAAAGTTAGACACAAAGAGGAAGGATCAGTAGTTGAAAATGCGGTCTTGGCGATATGAATGATAGTGGAGATTCAATGTTAGAATTTCACAAGGCCAACAACTTCTCCATTGTAAGTACCTATTTCAACAACATAAATGGTAATTATACACGTGGACCTCATCAGATAGAATACACAGGAATCAAACAGACTATATCTGTGGGAATAGATGATGGAGTAGCTAAATCTCATCAGTCTAAACAAGGTGAGGGGCCAACTGTGGAAAAGACCAACTTGCTTGGTGCTGAAGAAAATGACAACAAGTCCGCGAGAGCAAAAATATGACTTTGTATATTTATACACCACCTGCATTTAGATACCATCTCAAGAACAGATTTGTTGCATTAGACACTAATGATCAATGACCAGAAGAGTTGTGGGATGACATCAAGAATATGACACATAAAGCAAAAGATCATTAAAAAGAAAGAAAAGACCAAAATGGCTGTCAGAAGAGACTCTGGAATTAGAGCTTGAGAGTAAAGAAGCTAAAGCAACAAGAAGAAATGAAGCAAAGAACTGAACAGAAGATCAAGTCAAGTATAATGAAAAGGTAAAGAGATGGAGTTAGAAAATCATAATGAAAGAACACGAAGCAGTTTTCAAGCTGAAAGAAATGCAGAAAAAACTCAAGCCTTGGGTTGCTGAAGGATTCTAATGACAAAATATTGAAATGATGCAGGAAACATCAAAAGAAGATAGAAGGAATACACAGAGTCACCGTACAAAAAAGAATTGGTCAATGTTCAATTATCTCAAGAAACACCATATAATTAAGAACCAATGGTATTGAAGGAATAAGTTCAAGCTGCATTGAAGACACTGGAGAAAAACAGGGCTCCAGGAATTGATGGAATACAAATTGAAATGTTTCAACAAATGGGTGCAGCACTGGAGGCACTTACCAAGAAAGCTGACAGACAGTTATCTGACCTACGATTCAAAGAGATCCAAATTTGTGCCTATTCAAAAGAAAGGTGACCCAACAGAAAGGAATAAGAAGTTGGAGCAGTAGTATATTGCCAGGGAGCTGCCAAAAATTCAGGGCAGATTCAGAAAAGGACATGGAAAGAGGGAGATGTCAGCTGGATCTTGGCTCAAAGTAGAGAATACTAGAAAGATGCTCACTTGTAATTTATCGACTATGCGCAGGCATTCACTGTGTGGATCATAACACACTATGGATAACTTTGCAAAGAATGGGTTCTTTCAGATGCGTAATTGTGCTCACAAGGTGGCCATAGACCCAGAGGCAGTCACTGCAACACAACAGGGATACTGAATGGTTTAAAATCAGTAGAGGTGTTTGTTCACAGGTTGTATTCTGTCACCATACTCATTGTTTGTTGAACAAATAATCTGAAAAGCTGGATTAGATGAGGACGAATGTGCCATCAGGACTGGAGGAAGACTCATTAACAATATATGATATGTACATAATACAACCTTACTTACCAGAAGCAAAGAAGATTTGGAATACTTACTGATGAAGACCAAAGACTACAGTCTTCACTATGGATAGTACCTCAATGTAAAGAAAGCAAAAATCCTCAAAACTAGATCAATAAATAATATGATAAACAGAGAGAATACTGAAATTGTCAAAGACTGCATCTTGCTAGGATCCACAATCACTGTTCACGGAAGCCAGCAGTCAAGAAATCCAATGATGTACTGCAGAAGGCCTCTTTAAAGTGATAAAACACAAAGATTCCACTCTGAGGACTAGATTGTGCCTGACTAAAGCCATAGTATTTTCAATTGCTCCATATGCATGTGAAAGTTGGGCAGTAATAATGAAGACTGCAGAAGTAGCAATACATTTACATTTAGAGTGCTGGCAGAGAATACTGAAAATACCATAGATTGCCAAAAGAACAAACAAATTCTGTCTCGGCAGAAGTACAGCCAGAACGCTCCTCAGAAGTGGCGAGAGTTAGCGAGCGTTCTTTTCATGGCTTTATATGTTTATGAGACAGGACCAGTCCCTGGAGAAGGACATCACGGTTGGTAGATTGGAAGATCAATGAAGAAGGGGACAAGTCCACCAAGATGAATGGACACAGGCAGCCGCAGTGGGCTCAGACATGACAACAATTGTGAGGTTGGGGCCAGGCCAGTCATTGAGTCAGAAGGGACAAGACAGCACGTCACAGCAGCACTTCACTTGCCGCAGTGTTTGAACCTCTGCTTTTATCATCTTTCTTACCTTCAAACAGAGAATAGGGTCTGTCAGGGATGCGGCAGCCGTGGGCTCCGTAATCTAGACACCATTCTGCAAACTAAGAAGAGAGAGTTCGTTCTAAGACAGGTGACAGAGTTCAAGCAGCTCATTGAGGACAAGTGACTTCAGAACTGTGTTCCTCAGGACTCGTCTACTCTCCTCCATGACCTCATAAGGCAGGTACTGCTGCTCTCCTCGTGTTACAGCAAGGACACTGTGGCACAAGGCTGGGCCGGGAAGAAAGAGAAGGGTTGGGAGACATAGGCTAAAAGGAAGATCTCCACAGTTGGACCTTGTGACACTCAGCCATCACTCGGCTAGAGATCTGCTTACCTTGCAAGCTCTGTAGAGGTACTTTTTGTCCTGTGTGAGGTGGTAGAGAGACAGAAAGGAGTAGCCATTCCCGGCGGTCCCGTGGCAGATGCCGTAGCCCTTCCGCAGTAAGCCTCGTTGCCAGATCACATCGCTGCACTCCATGGCGTCCTTCAAGTACTTCTCCTCCTTAAAGACCTTGGCATGGAAAAGCACAGTCGTAATAAAGAGGTGTTCTTACTTCAGACTTGGGAAAAACACACAGGAAATGTGAAATGGCATGCAGCATTTTGAAAATACTAGCAACACCATACACAACATCGACAACCTCAATCTCAATCCACCAGCCCATCTGTCCGTCCTTCCTTATCCTTCTGTTTGATAGTTTTGGTGAAGTAATTCTACAATTTTGTTTCTAAGAAGTTAGAACCATTGCGTCTTTTTGGTAGGATGTTCGGTCAGAGAGACTGCTCTGGGTCTCCTGGGACACACATCCCACCACTCTAAAGCTGTTGCCTGCGTAGGAGGCAGCTGAGGGCTGGTGATGCACACACAATTAAACCAGGGCATGAAGTATCCAGGGTCAGTCCTGCATTCCAGGGCATGGTGACTTGTCGTGGACGATGTACCCTAAGGAAATCTGCAGAGAGCTTCTTTGTTTGTGCTCTAGGAGACAGGTGTGCCTGGGTAACAGCACCTGATGGCCACGTCTCCACTGAGCTGGACACATGCCCAGCTTCAGAGACAAACAAGCTTAGCCCTCAGCTGATCTGTCTGCCCGGGGCTGAAAGCAAACAGCACAGCTGTCAAGAAGTAGCTGCTTTGCTAGCCTCCCCGGACTTCCTTTTAACTTCTCATCTCTTTCTCGTGATGTCTCACCTGCTTTATTAGTAGTTTTTACCTGCTGAACTTATTCTACTCCAGTGGAAATGAATCTTGAACAATGAATTAGAGACAAAAAGGCCATTCATTAGACATGATCTACTTGTGGGTAGCAAACAGGACCGACTCCACGACACACAACAACAATTGTGACTGCTCATAATGACCTCCCCAGCCACCTGTTGAGAAGAATTCTGGGTCTTCAAAAGAGCACCACTATGATCCATGTCCACACTGGTTAGGGGAAGGGGAAGCATATTAGCATTTCAGTCACTGTTCCTGATAGAGGATCGAATCATCAGGAAAACTCAAACGGCTTTCTCAGAGTTCAGGTACCAGAGTCAGAAGGCACACCCACCCCCTCAGCCTCCCCCCACACTTTGGTCATGAAAGAGCCTATCTGTAGCTGAGATCTGGGCTCAGAGGTCAACAATGCCAAAAGATGCTTCTTTGAAAGGTTATTAAAAATTATAAACCGTTATCTAGACTGCCAGAAAAGAGACAGGAAAAGAGAAAAATTAACACTATGAATCCTAGGATTAACATTGTGCCAATAAATTCAATAACTTAGCTGAAATAGAAAAAAATATGTTGAGAAATACAATGAACAAAAACAAACACAAAATGAATTCTACTGAAAAACAGAAGTTGCTATTCAAAATTTTCCCACAGAGGAAACTCCATGTGCCAATGGTTTCAATGGGACAAGGATTGTGTTTGTGCTTTTTAAAGACTCAACAAACATGCAAGGAAGAACAAACCATCAGTGCTCCAGACTTCAGTCTTTCAGACTCAGAAGAGGAGGAAACACTTTTCCATTCATTGTATGTAGCCATCTTAACTTGATATCAAAGTCCAAGATGCAATAAGAAAACAAAATTACAGACTAAAAAAGATGTGAAAATTCTTAATAAAAATAAAAGAAGACTAAAGCCAATAATATATTTTTAAAAGCGTAAAGATTATGACCAAGTGGGGTTTATCCTAGGAATGGAAGTCCGAAACTGATCAATGTAAATTCACCATATTAAGAAAATAAAGGAGAAAAGCCATAGAGGATCATTTCAGTAAATTAAGAAAAATTGTCAAAATTCAACATCTATCTGTGAACCCGGGTGAAGACCTGGTTGGCCAGCAG
>NW_006408562.1:6787969-6794777 GCF_000296735.1 Chrysochloris asiatica | reverse complement strand
GGTCTCTTGTGATACAATAGTGAATAATTGTTATCAGGACTGATTGTGAGGGTAGCAAATGTAAAGGTAGATGTTTTATAACAAGGAGGGGAGTGATTGACTTTTCAGTCTAGGAGCGGAGGTCCCTAGGACCATCAGGGGAGAGGAGCGGAAAGCAGGACCCTACCCAGAGAAGCAGTGATGTCTGAAATGGAGCCAGAGATGATGATGTGGAGCGATGGAGCAGCTGGAGACTCTAGAACCAGAGAGGGAGCGCAACTGTGTGTTGAAGACCTGGGGAGTACCGGGGAAGGATTGCATGGAGGGGATTGTAACCATGGCAATGAGACGGTATACGACAGAATGAATGTAAAACTAATGTTCTCCCATGCAAACTATCACATAATTCACAATAAAACATTTAAGAAAAAAAAAATTCAACATCTATTCCAAATAAACAAGAATAGTAGGAAACATCCTGAATCTTCAATGGGCATCTAAGAAAAAATGTAAAACTATATTCGGTGGTGAAGTAGTTAATGCTTTTCCTTGTGAATATGACTGAGTCAAATCTGTCCACTCTTACTATTTCTACTCAACACAGTCCCAGAGACCCTGGCTAAAGGAGCAAGATAATACAAGACAGAAGTTAGAAAGGAAGAAGTGAAACTGTCCTTATTCACAGATATAATTTGTGTACACAGAAAATCCTAAGGAATCTGCAAAGAGCTATTAGAACTACTATGTGAATTTAGAAAGTCTCAGGATATAAAAATCAGTTGAATTTCCACATAACAGCAATGAGCAACTAGAAAATTAAATTTTAAAATACCTAGAAATAAAGCTATAGCATTTTAATCACCTCATATGTATGTGAAAACTGGACAATGAACAAGCAGGACCACAGTCCTGATGCATTTCATTCATGGTCTTGGAGAAGGATACTAAAAGTATCACGAACTGCTAAAAGAATACACAAATCTGTGTTGGGAGAACACAGCCAGAATGCGTCTTAGACGTGATGGTGAGACGTTTGTCTCTTACTTTGGACATGTCAGGAGGGAGCAGTTCCTGGAGAAGGACATCATGCTTGGAAAGGTAGCAGGTCACAGAAAGAGAGGAAGTCCATCCCCAAGGAGATGGCCTGACACAGTGGAAGCAGCAATGGGCTCAACTGGGCTCAAAGATACAACTGTGGGGTTGGTGCAGGACCAGACAATGGTCCGTTCTGTTGTGCACTGGGTAGCTATGCGTTGACACTTGATGTGGCAGCACCTAACAACAATAGCAAGGCTGAATGGAAACAGAGCTACGTAAGAGCTGTACATTAAAAAGGAGCACACACGTTAGGTGCTGGGGAGGCAGCTGACTCATGGAGCTCCATGTGCTACAGAGGAGAATGGAAGCACAGGGTTTGCTTGGCTGTCATCTTCTTAGAAGCAGCTCGCCAAGCCCATCTTCGGAAGCACTGCTGGGTGGGTTTAAACTGGCAACATTTAGGATAGCACTCAAGTATAAATCGTTTGCAATCCAGCTGACAAAAATTAAAGAAGATGTAAATACATGGATCTTTGTGAGTAAGAAGACTCAAAATGAACAAAAATTAATATGATGCTTTGCTGTTGTTGCTAAGTGTTGTCAAGTTGGTTCCAACTCATGGCGACCCTGTACAGTGTGTCCAAGGAACGGCTGGTGAGTTTGACTGAGCTTGCAGTGCAGTGCTTATCCCACAGCGCCACACCAGGACTGTAATATGATGCTAGTTTTATCCGAACTGACCTATACATTGAACGCAATCCTACTCCTAGTCCTTTTGTAGAAGCTGACAAGTTGGCTCTAAACTTATATGGGAATGCAGACGACCTAGAGTACCCAGTGAGATCTTGAAGAAAAAAGTTGGAAGACTAAAAACACTTGACTTTAGAAATTTATAACAGAGCTAAAATAATCAAAACATAACGGTGCTGTCATAAGGATAAACCGGCTCAAGTTACAGCACAGAGACCCTGGAAACAGACCACCGCTTATAGTCAGTTGACTTTTGATAACAGTACTAAAACCATCCAGAGGAAATGAAAGTCTTCTCAACACAATGGGGTGGGTACAATCAGCTATCCACTGAAACACCTGGATATGGACTTCTGGAAACCCACAGCTATTGAAAATCCTGTGGAGCTCCGTTCTACTCTGGAGTCCTTGGCTTCTCCATGAGTTGGAAGCGACTTGATGGCAACTGCTTTGGTATTTTGGGTTCAGGACTGGTGCAAACAGATTTGAGCTTAGCTACTAATGAAAAGGTGGTTAGTTCAAATTCACCCAACAATGTCCATTCAAATTCACCCAACCAATCTACTTACCTACGTAAGGTGGTAACCAGGCCTCTGAGAACCATATAGAGTGTGGTTCTACTCTGACACAGGGTGGGGGTCACCACTGCTGCTGTTTTGTTGTTAAGTACCATCAAGTTGGTTCCAACTCATAGAGACCCTATATAGCGTTTCTGAGAAGTGCCTGGTGTGTTGCAGTTAGCAGTCCCGTGCTTATTCTACATTGCCACATCAGAGGCCTCTGAGACAAAGTTTTCAATGAGCAATGATCAGATAAAGCTCACTGGTCACAATACTGCCACTGCACCAGGAGTGTCACCCTTAGTTGGAATCAGCTCACTGACAATGGGCTACAGTCAAATAATCAGGAAAGGATGCTAACTACCCATGGAGTTACTGCAAACAAAAGCTGAATGCTGTCCTCAGTATTAAGATTCTCAACCACGTCTGCAAGTGGCAAGGATGTGACAACATCTTGGGCGCTGAATTTCCTAGACTGTCTTAGAAACAGCAGGGTAGGAAAAGGTATTTAAATGGGGTTCTGAGAAGAAACTACACTGCAAGGAGCAGCCGGGTTGGGGGTGTCTTCCTGGTCCATGGCCCTGTGGGCAGCAGGGCTAATGGAGATGGCACTGCCCAAAATCAGGAGCTCCCAGCAGGCGCCCTGGACATTGATTTCCTGCTCACTGCTCACAACTCCGTTTAGAAGTATGGCAGGAAAGACTTCCGGTGGCAAAGATTGTGAACCAGCTGTAGTACCCAGTACCCAGCTGCTCCAGCTGGTCCACTGTGAAGTGAAAGGGAAAACAAGTGACAAACAGATTAAGTATCAAAGGTCCCTGCTTGTTCAGTCAGTTTTATGCTCAGACATTATTGCTGAATGTTTATTCTGTTAGGAACTCATCTCTACCTGAAATTACAACTACCCTAAAGCACTAAACAGGGGAGATGGTGATCTGAACAGAATTGTTTTAGCTTAAAAGCTGGGATCTGTTAGGAGGATAAGTCATTACGTTCTTAATCCCCAGACTGCATTCCATGGGGCTCTGTTCTCACCAAATGACCATACCTCTCTGAGGTTTTTCACACGTCTTTATGACATCTATATTCTTTGAATTTCTGTACCACTGTAATGTTGTTTGTTGTTACCTGCTGTCAAGTCAGTTACAGCACAAAGCTACACTGCATAGGGTTTCCGACGAGTGGCTGCTGGGTTTGAACTGCCAACCTTTTAGTTAGCTTATCCTATAGCGCCACACCAAGACTCCACTGCTGTTGTAGGAAGCCTAAATCTCAGAACTTTTCTGAATAATTTTATTATAGTTAGTCAAGGGAAAATAAAATGGATTCAGGCATCAATTGTTTTGCTATTTTCAGGTAGAAAATGAATTCTGCTCTGTTAATTCCATCTAGTTTTCCCAAACAAGATACCTTTATAAAACACACCGTTAAACAGAACAACTGTTGTGCGTACAGGTGCATGTTTTCTAGGCTATGAGCGCCCACACTTAACATCATCAATAAAGAAGCACTAGATGAAATACAGGACTGCAAACCAAGTATTCTTTGCTTACAATTTAAACAATAAATCTTAATCTCTTTAAGAAGTAGATAGTATTATTTGTCCAAATATATCTAACGCTCATTAGATTTAAACAGTGAAAGGTACTGCCTAGTTTCCTGAAATGCCTTATTTGTGTGAAATTTTAAGCACCCAACCTATCATGAAATACTCTGTAACAATTATGAACTCAAATTGTAACGTAAATTATAATGAATAATAATCCATCAATAACTGCTTATTCAAGCAAATAAGAAAGGATGTGACATCAAACAAAACAGTATTCGTAATATATGATACTGTCAACCACCTTATGCAATAGTCATGTTCTTTAGAGCATGGCCATACTGTCACTCAGGGTTTAAAACAGGAATAGAAGCTCTGTTAAAACACAGGTATGCGTGCACATTTGCAGCGCTAACTGAGGCTAATGAATGAGGAAACAAAGACACTTTCTACTTAGTCTGTAAAAATATTAATTTGAAAAGTCTGTAGCTTCCAATGTGCTTACCAAAATCAAACCAGAACCGGAGCTGCAAGAGCCGAGCTGTGCACGTGAGCTGCACGTTAGTGGGGCGGAGCTACTGACCTTTGACGCCTGCAGAAGCATGTGGATGACGCCAGGGGCGCCATGGCACCAATGGACCAGGCGATCGGCCTCGTTGCTCAGCGACGACGGGTAATTCCCCGATCGGAATTTTTTGTGGCGCACATAATCAATGCTAGGTTTCACCATTTCAGTCAAAGTTTCTTGGTCCACTTTTGCCGCTGGCTTTAGTGAAGGAACAAAAGAAAACACTTCAATTTATTTTTTACTTTTTTTTTTCTTAAAGATCACCCTAGTGTAGCTAGTAAAGCCTCAATTACCCAGAATACTGAGCATCAAAATTAGTATTCATTTAATTATTAATTAAGACTAAGATAGACCCTTTTTTAAGTCTTTAAAAAAATCGTTGTATACCAGAGTTACAATATATTCAATATAATCTATCTTTGCTTTGATGATTCAACAGCATCAAACGAAGGAGACTAATGGTGAATCTAAGTGTATTTATGACTTAAAAGAATTCTGGTTTGCTAATCCTCAATTTCCTCCCAATGGGACTTTTTCTCCAGAAGAACCACATCTTACCTACATCTACTTAACTACTTTGTTATCTCAGGCAAATTATTTAATATCCATGACCTTAACTCTAAGATGGGGATAATCACAGAACTTAACTCCTAATGTGGCTGTGAGGAACGAGGAAAAAAAATTAATGTTTCACTCAATAATAATAGCTATTATTATGGATGACACTTAGTAAACTACTGTAATTTATAATAAAATTTATGTTAGCTAAAGCTTTATTATAGGTGAAGACTAAAATAACACTTGTACAATATTTACTAATTTGAAAGCATTATTTTTTAAAAGGGCATAAACAACATTTAGAGACTCTCACGTTACTGTGCAGATTCCATGACGCCATTTAGCAGCAACAATAGAAAAGGTGCAGTGCATTAAATGCCTTAGATGACACACAATTTTAAGTTTACCACATCTTCATTATTGGTAATGGAAAACAAGGCCTGAAGGCAGCAGCTGATTTCTCCTTTTATCTCCTTTCTTGGGGTGGGGGGGGAGGACTCAAATGTATGGGCCCCAGGTCAATTCCTAGTGTAGGCTAAGGTTAGACCCCAGACTTCCCTGTCTACTGCATTCAGTAATTCACTGCAATAGCCACACAGAACCCATAGGCCATACTGATGATAATGGAGTTTATTAGGGAAGTTAGCAGGATCAGAAATGCTCAAAACACAGTTCTTTGGTCTCTTCCCAGCAATGTCCGGAGGCAGGCTTGGTTCTGCCCGGCTCAGACAATGTTACAAAGCTTTATGACTACTGCCAATAAATGCTAAAAGGGCACTCCACTCCACTGTAAGTCTCCTGCCCCAAATCACTGTTTTTCTCGCTCCACGGGCTGGGAAGCTCACTGCTCTGTCTTGTGCTCTGGTACTAGGTTCTGCTGTTACCCCTCCCTCTGCCACTCCTATGCCGTCCCTCTGGTGTGACAGCTTCCCCTCCCTAGGTCAGGGAGGTCAATGTGCAGAATTCTCAGGGTCCAGGGACACACACACTACTCCTGGCTCTGCTGCCTTGACGGTAGTGAGAGCCCCTGCTCCTGCTTCTGAGCTGGCTCATTCTAGACCCATGTCAGGTCCAAGGGTTTACAATCCCAATGAACCCTGGTAACAATCACTCACAAATGAATTCTACAGTAATCCTTTCAGCATCTTCCTCTATGTTTTCTTACCCAAATCTATTAGGAAAAATAAAGTTGGTTGGTGGAAATTACAAAAACTATGGGTAAGAAGATCTACCAAGTAACTTACTTCATCATAAGTCAAGTCAAGGTTAACAATTAATATCTAGTCAGGTTTACTTCTATTTGGTCCTAGTGCAAATATCCAGAGGTGATATAAATCACACTTATAATTGTGAAATAAAGTATTATTCTAAAAGTCTTATTGTTTTATTAAAGCTAAAGAGAGTCTGCACTATGATACTGGGTTGTGGTGAATGACCTATTGTTTCTTCTCGTCACACTTTGTAACTCCCATCAAACAATGTTTCTTCCCCGCTGGGACTGGGTAAGAGAAGGTAGAGGAGCTCCTCACAGCATGGCAGGAGTCAGCTGTGGATGACAGTAACGTTCACTGTCATTATAAAAACTTGAAACTCTAGCATGGGTTTAAAATGAGCCATCTCAGAAGCAGGAGGGGGGAACACTACCATCAAGAAGAGTCAGTGACATGGCCACAGAGGACTAGAGTGGAGAGTGAAGCGTCCAGCTGATAAGATGAGAGGGCATATGCACAAGAACACCCACACTTGCAGACAATACCCACTTGACCTGGCTTCAATGACTGGATGATCAGAGCTCAACCAGAAGAAGAA
>NW_006408562.1:6784189-6787215 GCF_000296735.1 Chrysochloris asiatica | reverse complement strand
AAAAAAAAAAAAGAAGAAGAAGAGTCAGGAGCGGAAGCTGAGATCCCTGTGCTGTGAGTCTCCTTGATCCAGGGACAGAAAGCTGTGACACCGGAGGAGGGGCAAAGGTGCAGCGGCCACAGCAGAACAAAGAGCCAGAGCATGAGACAGAGCCGTGGACGTCCCAGCCCATGGAGCAAGTACAGCCGAGTGACTTTGGGCAGGAGGCAGGCTTGAAGAGTGAGGTGACTTCAGGCACTTAAGTGGGGGGGTGGCGGGTGGGGTGGTGAGTGCAGATTGCTGACTCACAGAGCTAGAGCCAAGTGCCTTCAGGCTGACGCTTAGGGTCGAGTGGTGTGTCCTGTGGGCATACATCAGCAGATGACAGGAACAAATGTGCCCTGAGCACTTCTGAACCAAAATTGTAACGTTAACTTCCCTGTTCAACCGCCAACTCTGAGCAGGGTGTCTGAGTATTGTGTGGCTGTAACAGTGACTTATGGAAACCAGCTGAGAAAGCGGTGTGTGGGAAGAATGCTTGGTGCTGTATTTACATATTTTTGGTGCCATATTTTTGCAGGTACTTTCTTTGGATATAAAATATAAATCTTACTTAATACAAAGTAAGAATTGTAAACAACAATGCTTCTCAACTTCAGTGAAATAAAACAATTTCAGTATATTTCAAATTTATTCTTTGAAAATATTTACTCATGAAAAATATCCCCAGGTTTTTACCCTAACATTTATGTAGAGAAAAAAATTAAATTTTCACAAATAACAATAGGCACACATAGGTCATATATTTGCAAAAAGCTAAATGTTACTTTAAAAATTACTTTTTCCCAAAAAATGCTTAATATACATAGCTGTAAAAGTCAGGTATGAAGTAGCACTCCACTCCTAGGTTTAAAACCCCCAACGCTCAGAAACAGAGATTTCTATGTTAATGTTCACTGTAGCTAGTCACAATAGCCAAAAGGTGAAAACCACCTGAATCCATCAACAGATGTATGGATAAATCAAATGTGGTATGCATTTGCGTTATGGTGTTGGAGAAGGCTATTAAAAGGACCACGGACTGCCAGAAGAACAAACCAATCTGTATTAGAAGAAGCAGTCAGACTGCTCCTTAGAAGACAGGATGGTGAGACTTTGTGTCTCATACTTTGGACATGTTATCAGGCAGAACCAGTCCCTGAATAAGGACATCATGCTTGGTAAAGTAGAGTCAGCACCAAAGAAGACCCTCAACAAGATGGAATGGCACAGTGGCGGCAGGAATGGGCTCAAGTGTAGGAACTGAGGATGGCGCAGGATCGGGCAGTTTCATTCTGTTGTGCACAGGGTTGCTATGAGTCAAAGCCGACTCAATGGCACCTAACAACAACAAGAAGAAGAAGAATATATATATAAATGTCTTAGGCTGGGTTCTCTAAGGAGGAAAATCAGTGAAGTATTGTCCTAGGCAGGCTTCACTAGAGAAGCAAAACCCATAAAATGGACGTATACAATTCACTGATTGTATCTACGTGGAAGAAGAATGGCAGGGTTGTCCCTTAGAAGTGAGGACAGTGAGACTTTGTCTCTTTGGTTTGGACTTGTTGGCAGGAGGGACTAGCCCTGGAGAAGGAAATCATGTTTGGCCAAGTGGATAGTTGGCGAAAAAGAAGAAAACCTCCCAGCAACATGGATTGATGACATGATGGCAGCAAAATGGGCTCACACAAGGCAACAACCGGGAGGCTGGCAAGGAAGCGGCAGTTTTCATTCTGTTGTGCATAGGATGGCTGTGAGTCAGAGCTGACTCAATGGCACCTAACAAAGACAAAACAACATACATACAAGTGCATGGTCCTGCAGGACAATGAACTGAACCGCAAGATCGGTGGTTCAAACCCACCAGCTGCTCCTCAGAAACCCTCTACAGGGCTGCTAAGAGTCAAAACCGACTCCACAGCACTTAACAACAATAAATGTATATGTTGTTTTTGTTAAGTGCAGTGGAGTTGGTTCTGACTCATAGCAACCCTGTATAGGGTTTCCGATGAGCAGCCGGTGGGTTTGAACTGCCTACCTGTGGTTAGCAGTCAAGTGCTTACCCTAAAGTGCAACATGAGGTATAGTGCCAGTTTGTTGTACTGTGGTGGTTTGTGAGTTGCTGTGATGCTGGAAGCTATGCCATGGGTATGTTAAATACCAGCAGGGTAACCCATGGTGGACAGGTTTCAGAGGAACTTCCAGACTAAGGCAAAAATATCAATGGGACCAATGAATAACATCATTTTAAATGGAGAAGAGATTGAAGTTGTCAAGGACTTCATTCTTCTTGGATCAACTATCAACACTCACAGAAGCAGCAGCCAAAAAATCAAATGACGTCCTGCATTAGGCAAATCTGCTGCACAAGACCTTTTTAAAGTGTTTGAGTTATGGTGTTGGAGGAGAATGTTAATGGTACCATGGATTACAAGAAGAACAAACAAATCAGTTTTGGATAAAGTGCATCCAGAAGGCTCTTTGAAGCTAGCATGGCGAGACTTCATATAAAATACTCTGGACATATTATCAGGAGGGAACAGTCCCTGGAGAAAGACATCATGCTTAGTAAAATGGAGGGTAAGTAACAAAATGGAAGACTTCCAAAGAGATGAATTGTAAACATTGGCAGCAGCAATGGGCTCAAATGTAACAACAATCGTGAGGACGGCACACGACTGGGCAGTGTTTCACTCTATTGTGCACAGGGTTGCTGTGAGTCAGAATCCATTTGCTGGCACCTAACAGTAACAAATGTACATATAAGCATACACAGAGAGAAAGAGAGACGAGTGTGGTGGCTCTGTAGGATAAGCACTGGACTTCCAACGAGGTTGGTAGTTTGAGCCCACCAGTCCCTCCAGGAGAGACATATGAGGCTTTCTGCACCTGCAAACATTTACAACCCTAGAAATCCTATACAGAATTGGAACTGAATCGATGGTTCCAATTAAAAACAACAACAACATTTATATATTGTATTTGTGGTTGTCAGGTGCTATCTAGTC
>NW_006408562.1:6782649-6783854 GCF_000296735.1 Chrysochloris asiatica | reverse complement strand
CTGCTGCCATTGTGCCAATCCATCACATTGGGGTCTTCCTTCCCCTTTTGCTCAGACCCTCCACTTTACCAAACATGATAATCCTTCTCCAGGGACTGGTCCCTCCAGATAATATGTCCAAACTATGACAGACAAAGTCTGGCCATCATGGTTTAAAAGGAGAATTCTGGCTGTACTTCTTCCATCACAGACTGGGTTGTTCTTTTGTCAATCCATGGTATTTTAATATTCCCCTTCAACACTGTAAGTGAAAGGTATCGATTCTTCTATGATCTACCTTATTCTCTTTCCAACCTTCACATGTGTATGTGGTTACTGAAAATACCATGGTTTGGGTCAAGTGCATCTTAGTTCTCAAACTGACATCTTTGCTCTTACTTTAAAGAGGTCTTGGGCAGCAGATTTGCCTAATGCAATACATCGTCTGATATCTTGACTGCTGATCTCCTGAGTGCTGATGGTTGATCCAAGCAAAACGAAGTCTAGTCTCTGACAACTTCAATCTTTTCTCCATTTATATGGATGGTGTTTATTGATTCAGTGGTGAGGATTTTTGTTTTCTTCACATTCAGGTACAACACATAACAAAAGCTGTGGTCTTTGATCTTCATCAGTAAGTATTTCAAGTCCTCTTCGCTTGCAGCAAGCAATGTCTTCCTTGTAGGCATATGGATATTATCCTATCACAGATAGCAATGTACTACAAGACAGATCTTGATGTTCTTTTTGATGGTGAATGTGACACCATTCTTCTTCAATTTGTCATTCCCAGCATAGTAAACCTTGATTGTCAGATTAAAAATGGCCAATACCAGTCCATGTCAGCTAACTCATGCCTAGGCTGTCAATGTTTTATGTATTTTGTTTCATTTTTGATGATTTCCAATTATCCTGGATTCATACTTCATACGTTTCATGTTCCGATTATTAATGGATATTCACAGCTGTTTCTCTTCATTTTGAGTTGGGCCCCATCAGCAAATGAAGATCCCAAAGGCTTTACTACATACACGTCATCATGCTCGAGTCTACTTGGAGGCAGCAGTTCTTCCCCAGTCGTATTTTGAGTGCCTTCCCACCTGAGGGGCTCATCTTCCAGCACTCTAGCTAGCAGTATTCTGAGCTCCTCATCAAGTTTCAGTAGTCAATAATCTGGTGCTGATGGTGTTTCACTGCTGTCCATGAGGTCTTCACTGAGTCAATAT
>NW_006408562.1:6771135-6779239 GCF_000296735.1 Chrysochloris asiatica | reverse complement strand
AGCAGTTTGAAACTACCAGAAGTTCCATGGGAAAAAGATGAGGCTTTCTGCTCCTGTAAAGATTTACAGCTTCACAAACTCTGTCCAGGGTCACTATGAGTTGGAACTGACTCTACGGCACACAACTACCATCACCAACCATACACTGGCTCAACAACCAAAACTAACAGCAGTCCAATCCAGTTCTAATAGCTATGATGAAATAAACAGACAACTCTAAAATAATAGAAGGTGTTAATACAACACTTTCAATAAAAGACAGAATAACTAGTAAGAAAGTCAGCACAGACACAGAAGAACTTAACAACACAATCAACCAACTTGACCTCAAGGATTTACATAATGTAACAACAGCACAATACATATTCTTTTCCAGTGCACATTGAACATTAGGCTATATGTTAGGTCACAAAGTAAGCCACAATAAATTTAAAAACGTCGAAATACTACAAACCATCTTTTCAAATCACAATGCTGTAAAATTAGAAATCAACAATAGAAAGACCAAGGAAACAAAATCAAATACATGGAAATTGAATGACATGCTGCTGAAAAGCTACTGGTTGATAGCAACAATAGAAAATTCCTTGACTTAAATTAAAACGAAAATACAACATACCAAAGCCTTTGGGACACAGCAAAAACAGAACTTAGAGGGCAATTTATAGCAATATATGCACATGTCCAAAAAAGAAATAATTGAAATCAACATATTGGCACAACATCTCCAACAATTAAAAGAGATCAGTAACGTAAACCTACAGTCACCAGAAGAAAAAAATAATAAAGGTTAGAGCAGAAATAAATGAATTAGAAAACACAGAAACCATAGAATCAACAAGAAAGGATTACTAAAATTGACAAGCATTGGCACACCTAACAAAAGGAGAAGATGCAAACAGCACGCATATATGATGTGAGTAGCATCACAACAGAACCTATGGAAATAACCGATAGAATATTATGGAGAATTAGACTCCAATACATTTGAAAATCTAGAAGAAATAGATACATTTTTAGAAAAAACATGACCTAGCTAAGCTAACAAAGAATAACGGACAAAATTTCACCAGACCTTTAACAAAAGAAGAAATTGATCAGATCATTTAAAAATTCCCCACAAAAAGAAGTCCAGGCCTAGATGGCTTTACTGGTGAATTCTACCAAACATTCAGAGACGAGCTGACACCAATTTTACTCAACTATTTCAGAACACAGGAAAGGACAGAAAACTCCCAAATACATTTTATGAAGCAAGCATAACTCTCCTGCCATAACCAGGCAACGACATCACTAAAAAAGAAAATTATAGACGAACATCCCTAATGAACATAGATGCAAAAATTCTCAAAAAAATTCTAGCCAATAGAATTCAATAACATATCAACAAGCTATCAAAAGATTAATATATCATGACTAAGTCGAATTCATACCAGGGATGCAAGGGTGGTTCAACATTAGAAAAACAGTTAACTTAATCCATTGTATAAATAAAGTAAATGAAAAGAATCACATGATCATATCTACTGATGAAGAAAAGGCATTTGACAAAATCCCAATATTCACCCTGATAAAAACACTCAACAAAGAAGAAATTGAAGGGAAAACACTCAGCAAAATTAAGAACATACAAACAAATCCAACAGCCAACATTACCCTCAGTGGACATAAACAGAAAGCCTTCCCTCTGCAAACAGGAACCAGACAAGGATGCCCTTTACCACCACTCCTATTCACTACTGTGCTGGAAGTCTTAGCCAGAGCTGTAAGGCCAGACAGGGAAATTAAAGGCATCCAAACTGGCAAAGAAGAAGCAAAACTCTCTTTACTTTCAGATTATCTAATCTTATATGTAGAAAATCCCAATGTCTAAGCAAGAAATTATTGGAACTCATTGAAAGATTCAACAAAGTGGCAGGGTTGTTGTTGTTGTTATGTGCCGTGGAGTCGGTTCCGACTCATAGAGGCCCTGCACAGGGTTTCCGAGGCTGTAAATCTTTACGGGAACAGAAAGCCTCATCTTTCTCCCGCGGAACAGCTGGTAGTTTCGAACTGCGGACCTTGTGGTTCGCAGCCTGATTCATAACCACTACTCTACCAGGGTACACGATTAATACACAAATATCAGTTGTCACAAAATAGCACCATCTGTTATTACAAACCATTGTATGTACTTCAAATTTTTTTAAAGTATAGGCTTTAACAGGGTTGATTCGTAACTATGGCTTGTACACAAGCAGACATCTGGCTCATAACCCAGAGACTGCCTATGTATGGACTCTTTAGTCAAAAAGATCTGAATTGTAACCTAGGCTCCTTATTAGCTTTGTGACTGTGGTGTGGCACTATAGAATAATATTGGACTGCTAACTACCAACCACTCCTTGGTAACCCTATACTCATAGGGTTGTAATGAGTTGGAATGGATTGTATGGTACTTAACAACAACAATAACTAAAATACAGGAAAAAGTAGGCTATGTACCTACCTATGGAAGGGAAGGGACTCAGACCATGAGACAACATCTGGGGACGACGTGCTGACTCACAGCAGAGCAGACATCAGGGAGCAGAACCACATAGCCAACGAATCACAACTTTAGAACCCATCTGGTAGTAAGTTGGGGGCATCTATGCATGAAAAATGTTTCTACTCTGTCGGAATTGTGGAGGCCCCTTCAGCTCCCTGAAGGGTTTTTCCCATTAAAAGAGTCCCCACTTCAAGAAGCATGAGACAGAAGAAAGTACAGGCAATGGACAACTAATCTGGTAAAAAATCGCATACGAATACCCTCTCAGGAGTTCACCAATGCAGTTCCAACTCTGTGAATCACACGGAAGACTTATTTAATTTCAGCCTGCTTGATTTAGCCTGAGAATTTCATTTCTCACTGTACATGTAATCCAATATACTACAGTATGGCCACTTTATTAGTCTTTCAGAACCTTTTTATTTACCTGCATTAACATGTAGTAGATTCCAGCCATGCCATGGGCTGCTCCAACATACTGCTTCCGGTGCCACTGATAGAGCAGGGGGCAGCGCTCAGCTTTTCTCTCTTCCCTTGACAGAGTCTTTCCTGATTCGATGATAGCACTGACTACCTGCAGAGATAAGGACATTCATGAACCTACAACACTTACCAGGCATCCTGCTGCCATGTAACCACCACTCAAACAACCCTCCCTCTCTTTCTTCTCACACACACACATCTATATCTATATGTTCATTACTTAATCTCAAGATGTTTAAGCAGCTTCATAATCTTTATTTTGAAAATCAATAAATACAAGCCGAGTAGAATTAGACTGCAATCGCAGAATAGGAAGAGATGTTAAACGACCTTACTGAGAAATCAAAAGTTTATAAACCGTGCACTAGAATCTAGAAAAATTCACTCAAAATGCTTCTTTAAGGGTAGTCTATATTATAACAGAAAACTCTGGTAGATCACTTAGTTGTTCTGTAACTGCAATGTTTCTCCCAAAAGACTGGCAAGTATATCTCACAGAAAAAGCTGGAGGAGTTGACTTTATTCACGAAAGACACTGAAATGAGATCATTGTGATGGGAAAACATTTTAGTCAGATCAGAAGACCATCACACCCAGAATGGCTCCTTAGCAGTGACACTAACTGCTTCCTTCTGCCCATCTCTCCTCACTCCGTTTTGTAACCGTGCCTTCAGGGTTTAGCTGGGCATCTGGTTGACTAGCAAGAGCAGCCAGAGACAGTCTTTTCACTACATTCTGGCAAAGGGTCTGAGCAGAAGTGACGTGGGTGTCCTCCAGGTTGTGTCATTAAACAGGAAGCTGCTTATCTTCCACTTCCTCTTTCGCTTTCCCGTGGGCTGCTGGTGCAAAACTAGCCTCGGTCATACAGATACGGACATGCCCCTCAGGTATGAGAGAACAAGACAAAAGAACCCCATTCCTGGTCCTGGCCCCTGACTACCTTCACCTGAACTGCCTACCAGTTCAGACAGCTCAAGAAAGAGAAATCAGCATTCTTTCTGAAGCTGCTGCTGCTGTTTGGTACCAGTAAAAACAGCTAAACCAAGACAGGTTGAAGAGAAGTACACGATTTAAAAATCTTTCCTAGAAGGTAAAACAGAACAACTTAAAGCACCTTTATGAGATGCTTTTAAAAATCTGTACTACTTAGAAAAAGAGAGAAGTCCTGGTGTGGCATTGTGCTAAGCACTGGCCTACTAACCATAAGGTCAGTGGTTCAGACTCAACAGTCACTCCTCAGAAACCCTATACAGGGCCACTATGAGTCAGAACCGACTGGATAGTATTTAGCAAACACACAGAACAGAGGAACCTCATTAACGTCGCTCTAGGTGAACAGGTTTGAAAGGGAGAGACAGGAGAACAAGTACAGAGCGGTCAGTAGTGCGCAGTACCTCTCTAATGGCTGACTCACACACAGTGCCGGGGCCGATTTCTGTGTTCAGGTACAGTAAGGCGTACAGATACCCTGCCCGTCCATACAGCAGCTCATCCGGAAGCTCTGATTCTCCGCTCACAATGCTTCTCTGGAGCTGCAAAAGTCTAAGCAACAAAAGAATGCTGTTTTCTCAGAGGATGCCTAAAATCCTGCTTCCTGGAGCAGGAAACAACCTAGTAGTCCAAGAGTTAACTGCTGTGGATCTTTCGTTTAAGAACTAGTATTTTTAAAACACAAACATTAGATGACACAATAAAATCTTCTGCACTTCACGAAGTCTTCTCACATGGCAAAACTAAGAACAAACATCTACCTGTTCAGAATGTCTACCTTTACATATGTTCTGCCAGAAGCACAGACAACTCTGTCTTGGAGGAAGTGCTGTCAGAATGCTCCTTGGGAACCAGGATGGTAAGATGTTGTCGCTCATACTTTGGATAATTTAGTAGGAAGGGCTAGTTCCTGGAGAAGGACATCATGCTTGGTAAAGTGGAGAGTGAGTGAGAAAGAGGAAGGTCCCCAGAGAGATGGACTGACACAGTGGCAGCAACAATGGGGTCAAGTGTAACAAGTATGAGGTTGGCACGGGACGGGCAGAGTTTTGTTCCGTTGTGTACAGCGTCACTATGAGTTGGAACTGACTTGATGGCACCTAACAACAACAGATATATTCTAAACCATGTAAGAGAAGACATTCCATTTTGAGATCTAGAATGAGAAAAAAGCTATTACAATCTACACAACAAAGCTACTAAAATGTAGTCACTGCTGGGGCATTAACCCGAGTCTTTGTCTTTCAACAAATATTAATCAACTGGCAAGTGCCAGATACCCTATCAGTTCCTGGGAGTGAACTCTGATTTTTCAGTTTATTAGGAAGGAATGAAAAGGAATAAAACAAAAAGTGCAATCAAAGTTTGTATTCCTGAATCGTTCAATAATTAGCATATCTAATCAGTTCCTTAGGAGCCCCGGTGGTACAATGTGCCAAGAGTTGGACTGCTAACTGAAGGTCATCAGTTCAAACTTACCAGCTGCTCTGCAGAGACACATGAGTAGCTGCTTTCCTAAAGATTTACAGTCTCAAACCCTGTGAGACAACTCTGTCCTGTCATTATAACTTAAAACTGACTCAGTGGCAGTTGGTCTGGCTTTTTGGTTTTAATTAGTTACTTACAGGTTGAATCCAAGATTAGTTTAGTTATTACAGTGTGTTTGGTGGTGGCAATATGCCGTGGAGTCGGTTCCAACTCATAGAGACCTTGCATAGGGTTTTCGAGACTGTAAATCTTTATGGGAGCAGAAAGCCTCATCTTTCTCCAGAGGAACAGCTGGTAGTTTTGCACTGCTAACCGTGAGGTTAGCAGCCCGACTCGTAACCACTATGCTAGTAGAGCTCCTTACAGTGTGTCTGAGACATGCTAATTTCCATGCATCCAAGGCAAGCAAAGGAAAATTACATAGTACAAATGGGTAAAACAACTCAAGGAGACATGCTTATCCTGGCAGACAATTTAGGCAAACACATGCTAAGTAGAAAAGGAGCATATTTGATCCCACCAACATGCTCACAATAATATATACACTTCTTCAATTCTCGGAGCGACCTTCTTACATCAAAGAATGCATTAAAAATATTTGGTTTTTGAGTATCTTTCTACAGCGAGAGCTTCAATTTAGAATTTGGAGAAAATACTTTCCATTCTCAAAGCTTGCTTTGCAAAAATGAAAGAAACAGAAAAACTCACTTTGCGATGCATTCCTGGGACTCGCAATCGCTTTTAAGCTTATGGTACACCACAGCTCCTACGGCCAGGGGCCCCGCGTCTCCACACAGGAAGGTGACCCTGCGGCCATTCAGATTCCGAAGTGTCCGCTTCACATAATCCAGGGACCGCAGCAGGTAGGTCTGATCGCACGTGACCCGGTACAACTGGAGGTACAACAGGGCTATGCCTGGAAAGAAAACTCTCATTACTTCAGGGCACTACCTTATAATTACATGGGAAATCTACATAAACCATAGGACAGCAAACTAACAACATCAATCATTTACATATGTATTTCTTAAAAATGAAAACCAAAAGAACTCAATATGGAAAATATTCAAAACACTTTCTATTATCTTGCTAACTCTTCTGGTGTAGCTTAGTGGTTACAAATTGAGCTGCGAACCTCAGGGTCAGCAGTTTGAAACTACGAGCTGTTCTGCAGGAGAAAGATGAGGCTTTCTGCTCCTGTAAAGATTTACAGCCTTGGAACCCCTGGACAGGGTCGCTATGAGTTGGAACTGACTCCACGGCACATAACAACAACAACAACTCATTCCTCCACCACCTTTCTGTCCATTTCTTGTAATGTGGTGACTTGTGTGTTGCTATGATGCTGGAAGCTATACCACTGGTATTTCAGTTACCATCCGGGTTCCCCCTACAGCAGGCAGGTTTCAGCTGAGCTTCCACACTTATACAGGCTAGAAAGCCTGATGGGTTACAATAGAATAATGTCCAGCTTGCTTGCTGTTGACATGTCAGCAGGAGGGCTCAATTGTTGGAGGACATCATGTTTAGTAAAGTGGACGGCCAACAAGGGCAAGGGAAACTGTCAGGAGGTTGTGAGGGCAGGGCGGGATGCAGTGGCTGAACCTAAAGTCTACAAGGGCTGAAATCATGGCAGTTCATGACACAGTATTCATCCACAACACCTTCAAAGACATCACTTCACCTGTCTTCCTTCTCCATTAATCAGCTTTTGCAGACATAAGGCAACTGAAAGCTCTGTCGCTTGGGTAAGGCACACCTGAGTCCTCAGAGTGACATCTTTGCTTTTAAACACTTTGAGGAGGTCTTTTGTAGTGACAATGGAGGATCAGCACTGGACTGTTAACCACAGGTTAGAGGTTTAAACCCACCAGCCCCTTCCTGGAAACCCTATACATGGTTGCTATGAGTCAGAACTGACTCAATGGCACTTAACAACTTACACTGTATGGGAGTCCTGGTGAAGTGCTACAGGATAAGGATCAGACTGCTAACCACAAAGTCAGCGGTTCAAACCCACCAGCCACTCCTTGGCAACCCTATATAGGGTCACTATGAGTCAGAACTGACTGGATGGCACTTAACAACATACACTGTTTGATTTCTGGACTGCAGCTTCCAAGGGCATTGATT
Organism: Chrysochloris asiatica; assembly: GCF_000296735.1. Classification (NCBI taxonomy): domain Eukaryota; kingdom Metazoa; phylum Chordata; class Mammalia; order Afrosoricida; family Chrysochloridae; genus Chrysochloris; species Chrysochloris asiatica. Next base: position 6,771,615 of record NW_006408562.1, on the reverse strand, counting down.
GTTGATCAAAATAAAATAAAATCCTTGACTTCAATAATGTCTTTGTTTTTTGTGATGTTAGCCCAGTTGTGAGAATTTCTATTTCCTTTATGTTGAGGTATCATCCATATTGAAGGCTGTATTCTTTGATCTTCATGAGTAAGTCCTTCAAGTCCTCTTCACTTTCAGCAAACAAGGTTGTGTCCACTGTTTCTCACATCTTGTAAATTAGTTGTCCTCCAATCCTGATGCCATGCTCTTCATGCAATCCAGTTTAGCAGATGATCTATTCAGCATACAGATTGAAAAGTATGGTGAGAGGACACAGCTCTGACACATATCTTTCCTGATTATAAACCAGGCAGTAACTGTTTGTTGACCAGGACTGCTTCCTGGTCATTCTCATACTCCCTAATTGGTCACGATCCACACTGTCATCTTCATTTGCAAACATCTTTTTGGTATTCAGTGTATTCGGCCAACATCCATCTGACATCTGGA
>NW_006408562.1:6765409-6766300 GCF_000296735.1 Chrysochloris asiatica | reverse complement strand
ACCCAAGTTGTTGGCTCTGGGATGCCTAGCCCGGCACATTCTAAAGTATGAGATTTCTTACTTCTGCTACAAGTTCCACTAGCTATAAGCCTTCAAACTTTTAAAATACTCCTAGACATGTGGTTCAGAGTTTTGGAGCTCTGTCCTGAACCCGCTCCACCTGATATTCTGTGGTATTGCTGACAGAGTACTTCACTGTACCTCTACTCTCTCCGCCAGCAAGCCCTGCCCTTTCTATCTCTATGTTTAAGCAATTGTTGTAGCCAATCCATCTTGTCAAGGATTTTCCTGTTTCTCACCGAGTCTTTACTTTACCAAGAATGATGTTCTTTTTCAAGGGCAGATTCCTTCTGATAATATGTCCAAACTATGTGAGACGAAGTCTTGCCATGCTGACTTCTAAGGAACATTCTAGCTGTCCTTCTTCTAAGACAGACTTGTTCTGGCAGTGTATGGCATATTTAATACTCTTTGTTCTTGTTGTTAAGTGCTGTTGAGTAAGTTCTACCTCATAATGACTCTGGATAGCATTTTCGAGAAGTGGCTAGTGGGTTTGAACTGCCAACTCTGGGGTCAGCAGTCCAGTGTTTATCATATAGCACCACACTAGGACTCCCACTACTATAGTTCAAAAACATTAATTCTTCAGTCTTCTTTGTTTATTGTCCAGCTTTCATATGCAGAGGAGCCCGTTGAATATGTCACAACTTGGGTGAGGTACACTTAAATCTTCAAAGTGAGATCTTTGCTTTTTAACACTTTAAGGAAATCTTCTGCTCAGATTTGTTCAACGAAATACCAGTATGTTATTTGATTTCTTGACAGCTGTTTTCATGTATGTTGATTGTGGGTCCAAGTATAATGAAATCTTTGATACCTTCAATTATTTCC
>NW_006408562.1:6758007-6759478 GCF_000296735.1 Chrysochloris asiatica | reverse complement strand
AGTTCTTTTTCTTTTTTTATTTATATGGTGGATTAGGTTGATGGTTTATCTAAAATTGAACCATCCTTTTACACCTGGTTTGACTCCCACTTGGCCATGATGCCTTGTTTTTTTGATTTGTTGTTGAATTTTATTGGCTAGGATTTTGCTGAGATTTTCTACAACTACATTCATGAGGGATATTGGTCTGTAATGTTCTTTTTTAGTGACGCCCTTCCCTAGTTTTGGTATGAGGAATATGTTTGCTTCATAAAACGTTTTCATCCTTTTCTATATTCTGGAATAATTTTGAGCAGAATTAGTGTCAGCTTTTCTCTGAACATTTGGTAAACCTCACCAGTAAATCCATTTGAGCCTGGATTATTTTTGGTTGGGAGTTTTGTGATGACCAATTTCTTCTTTTGTTGTAGGTCTGTTCAAGTTTTCTACTTCACTCTGTGTAAGTTTAGGTAGGTAGTGTTTTTCTAAATCTGTTTCCACCATTTCCTCTAGATTTTTAAATTTCTTGGAGTACAACTCTTCATCATATTCTGTTATCCTTTTTATTTATTTCCATTGGCTCTGTTGTGATGTCACCTATATGGTTTCTGTTGTGTGTTATTTGTGTCTTCTCCCACTTTTCTTTTGTTAGATTGGCCAATGATTTGTCAATTTTATCAATCCTTTCAAAGAACCAGCTTCTTGTCTTGATGATTCTGTCTATAGTTTTCCATTTGATTTATTTTTGCTGCAATCTTTATTATTTCTTTCTTTTGGTGACTGTAGGTTTACTTTGCTAGTCTTTTTCTAATTGTTGGAGAGGTTGTGTTAATGTGTTGATTTTGTTTCTTTCTGCTTTTTAGATGTGTGCATTTATTGCTATAAATTGTCCTTTTAGCATTGCTTTTGCTGTGTCCCAATGTTTTGGTATGTTGTGTTTTTGTTCTCATTTGTTTCTAGGAATTTATCAATTTTATTTTTTAATAGTTCTACTACCCAGTAACTTTGGAGTACAGTGTTATTCAGTTTCCATGTATTTGATTTTATTTCCTTGATCTTCCTATTGTTAATTTATAATTTTATAGCATTGTGGTCTGAGAAGAAGCTTTGTAGTATTTTGACATTTAAAATTTTAATGACATTTGCTTTGTGGCCTAACACAAGGTCTATTCTTGAGAATGTTCCATGTGCAATGGAAAGGAATGTGTATTGTTCTGTTGTTGGGTTGAATGCTCTGTACAAATCTATGAGGTCAAGTTGTTTGTTTGTGTCATTTAGCTTCTCTGTGTCTTTGTTGAATTTGTTTCTAGTTGTTCAGTGCTTTTTCCAAAGTAATATATTAAAATCTCCCACTATTATAGTACAGTTGTCTATCTCTCTCCTCAATTCTGTTAAGAGTTTGCTTTAAGTATTTTGGGGTTCCTATGTGGAAAACGTATTTATATATGGTTATGTCATGTTGTTCAATTGCCCCTTTAGTCATGAGCTGATG
>NW_006408562.1:6754226-6757477 GCF_000296735.1 Chrysochloris asiatica | reverse complement strand
ACTGACCTCCTAGCTCTCCTAATTTCATTCTTATAGTTTTGTTCTGCTCTGAACTGTTTCATATCTGGACTCGGTTCAAGTTGGTGTTGCCACACATGTCAGTCTCTGATTGTTGTCTGTTCTTGTTGGTTCTTAGTCCAAAGAACTCTCCTTAGTATGCTTTGAAGCACTTGGCTTGACTTTTACAAAATCCCTTAATTTCTGTTTATCCTGAAATGTGCTGATTTTGCTATTATATTTAATTGGCAGATTTTCTGGGCATATGTTTTATTCCTTTCAGAGTTTTGTATTATGTCTCCCCAATGCCTTCTTGCCTGTGTGTTTTCTTGTGGTTTACAGTTCAGTACATAACAAATTATGTATAATACTGTGAAGAACAGGAATTCCAGAATACTTACATTCATGCAGAACCTGTACATAGACCAAAAGGCAGTCATTCAAACAGAGCAAGGGGCTACTGTGTGGTTTAAAAGCAGGAAAGGTGTGTGCCATCATACTTATTTAATCTGCACTTGGAACAAATCATCTGAGATGCTGAACTATGTGAAGAACGCGGCGTCCGGATTGGAGGAAGACTCACTAACAGCCTGTGATACAGATAAAACAAGCCTGCTTGCTCAAAATACATAGGGCAGGAGGCACTGCTGATGAAGATCAAAGACTATAGTATTCAGTATAGGCTACACCTCCACCTAAAGAAAACAAACCCCTCTCTCCTGGATAAACAGAGAAATGAATGAAGTTGTCTAAGGATTTCATTTTACTTGGATCCACAATCAAAGCCCATGGAAGCAGCAGTCAGGAAATCAAATGACATATTACATTGGGCTAGTCTGTTGCAAAAGCCCTTTTGAAGGTGTTAAAAAGCAAAGGTGTCACTTGGAGGACTCAGGTGTGCCAGACCAAAACCATGATATTGTCAATCACCTCATTTGCATTCAAACACTTGGACAATGAATAAGGAAGACTGAAGAACAACTTATGACTGTGAATTACAGTGTTGGCAAAGAAAAACAGACACAGCCTAGACTCCCAGACCAACGAACATATCAGTTTTGGAAGTAGAAGAGTCAGAACGCTCCTTTGGAAACGAAGGCTGTAAGAATTTGTCTCGCATGCTTTAAACATGTTAGCAAAAGGACATCATAGTTGGTAGAGGGTCAGAGAAAAAGAGGAAGAGCCTCAATGAGATGGACTGACACAAAAGCTGCATCGGCAGGGCCAGACATGGTGAGGTCAGTGAGGAGGGCACAGGACCAGGAGCTGTTTCGTTCTGTTGTACTCAGTTTGCTGTGAGTCGGAGTCTACTCAACAGCGCCTAACAACAAGAACAAAGTGAGTTTCAAAACCAGGAAGTCCCAAATCTGACCAAGCTGTGTTACCATGAAAGCCCTGCTCTAGAACTGGTGCCATGACAGTGTTGATGGGATGGGATATAAGACATTCTGAAAATGTTCTCATCTCCACAATGCTTTTGATTCTCCAGTGAAAATGTTACCCTGATTTGCAAATGGAATAAACTTCAATACAAGGGGACTTCAAAAGGTCCACAGAAAAAATTCGTTGTTTTTATTCCATTTTCAACAAACTTTATTATTGTTGTTGTGAAGTGCCATCGAGCAGTTCTGACCCATAGCAACCCTGTATATGGAGCAGCTGGTGAGCTTGAACTGCCGACCTGGCAGTTCAAACGGCTTTGTAGTCTGGCACATTAACCCACAGCGCCACACCAGGGCTCCGAACACCCTCATAAATCTAGCTTCTTGTGTAAATAGGATTATTATTTTAACACTCTGATAACCCTTCCTGTCTGCCCCCCACTTTTCATAAGAGCTATAGTTTAATTTCCCCTTTGGCTTTAAGCTATATATATATTCCTTTGCATTAATTTTTAGTGGTTGCTTTGGAGAATACCACTATATGAAGGGTTTTAAAAAAGTTCGTGAAAAAGTAGAAATAAAACATAATGGAATTTTTCCACAAACTTTTTGAAGACTCCTCACATATATATACCTGTAACTTTACACAGTCCACTTATAGTTTAAAAAGTACTATTTCATGTAAAATATAGAACCTTGTGATTGTATAGGTTATCAACCCATCTGTAGTTCCTTATGTTACAGTTGTTATATTGGCGGGGGGGGGGGGGGGGAGTCTTCAAAAAGTTTGTGGAAAATGGAATTAAAAATTAATGGAACATTTCCAAATTTTTTGAAGGCCCCTCATACATATTACATCTGCACAAATAATAAAACCTACAAGATAATGCTGTAACTTAAAATAATAAAGTTTCATAAAGAGGTACAAAGCAGAGGAAAATATAATCTTTTGCATAAAAATAATTACATGTTCAAATAAAGTCCTTGACAACTTCAATCTTTTCTCTGTTTATCATGATGTTATTTATTGGTCCAGTCATAAGGAGTTTTGTTTTCTTTACATTGAAGTGCAATTCACACTGAAGGCTGTAATCTTTGATCATTATTAGTAAGTATTTCATGTCCTGTCCACGTCCAGCAAGCAAGGAAGTCTCATCTGCATATCACTGGTTATTATTATAGTCTTCCTCCAATCTTGGTGGCATATATATATATATATTTGATGTTGTATAATCTGGTAAATTCTTTGCCATCGTGTCTTCAAATATTTTTTCTGCCCTACTCTTGCCCTGTTTCCCGTCTCTGATCCCAATTACACTTATGTTGAAATATAATATAGGATAGAATCTAAGAGGGCCATGAAGCCATGTTCTTTTTCTTCCCCCTTCAATCTTTTCTCTATTTTTCACACTGAGTAATTTCTATTGATCTATTTTAAGTTCATTCACTTTTTTTGTCAGTCATTTCTATTCACTTAAATCTGTGTAGTGACGTTTGAATTTCAGATACTACATGTTATCAGTTTTTAAATTTCCATATAATTCTTTTATGGTTTTTATTTTTGTGTTGAGATTTCCTAGCTTTTCATTCACAGAGAACCTCTTTTGTTTGTGTGTATGTGTTTTTTACATTGAGGATAAGGATAGTTATAATAGTCACTTTAAAATCTTTGTCTGACAGTTCCACTGTCTGGTTTGTTTCAGAGTTAAACCAGATAGCAGTCTTTTGAGAATGTACTTTTATTTTCTTGGTTCTTTTTGTATTGTTATGTCCAGAATTCAGGGTCCCCAAAGACCACCCAGGAGCCGTGTACCGATGCAAATACATAAGGGTTGTTTAATCAAGCTCGAGCCAGGTCTCTAACCTTATCCG
>NW_006408562.1:6753156-6753746 GCF_000296735.1 Chrysochloris asiatica | reverse complement strand
CTATTTAAAATGCTTTCCTGAGCCTGACTAGAGTTTAGTCAAGCAGTTTCTAGGTAGGCAAAATCAGGTAAAATCAGTTTGGTCCTTACAGTATCAGGTAATATTGAATTGTTCTCGAATGTTAATTTATGGACGGTATTATCTTGGCTGTACTGAATTAGAAACTGTTTCTTGGGCTACAGCTCTAGTCTTAGTTTGGATCTTTTGTATTTACACAGACCATGGGGAACCTTTCTTGTGTTCATTTATCACACTTATTCACTTTGGCAGCCGTGGTTACTGGGTTTCTGTTTTCTAGATTTCCCAGTTAGAGAAAATGCATCCTTTGTAAGGAACTGCTTGCTACTACCAGGGCATGCATCATACTACTAGCACTTAGTTCCAAGGTTGCTGCAAGAACATAAACACCATAGTGGATGGCTTTAGCATTACAGGTGCGGAGGCTAGACTTCTGAATTCAAGGGCCAGCAGTTCTGTTAGCTCATAGTTTAGGACCAATGTTGCGGATCGTGTAAGACTGGTCAGAGGTTCGAGGCCCTATAGGCCCGAGTGTAACAAATGAGGCCACTGGCAGTTAATGGCAAATTGCT
>NW_006408562.1:6749425-6752541 GCF_000296735.1 Chrysochloris asiatica | reverse complement strand
AAGCCTGCCCACCAGTGATGTATCCACCCTGGCTTTGGGGTGCCTCATTGTCTCCCTTCTTCTGTTTGACTGTGTATTCTTTCGCTATCCCTATCGCCGCTGGATCTCCCCTCCTCGTGAACCAAACACTCGTGAACAACACAACTATGTCGAGGTCAGTCCCCGGCAGACCAAGGTCCTGTTCTCTTTTCCATATAATAAGGCCCAGCATTCCCTGGAAATCTCCATGTGATTTGGTATCAATCTTCCCCTGGGTTTAAGAGTTTTCCATTACAGGAACCACAAATCTCAATGACAAATTCCACTCCCAGCTCTCTTTTCTGATCTCTGCTCACTTCTCTCTCCCTTGATCTCTGGTCAGATCAACGGTGGCATCTCCATTACAGAACAACTCCCCTGACATCGGATCAGGACTGTGATGGGGCTAAGGGGGTTGCATCCCACCCTTAATCCTTTTACAGTGGGTTGGCTGATCACATCAGATTACATCATGGGGATCATTATACTACTGCAAAACCAGACAATCGTGGTCCAGCCAAGCTGGCACACATTTTGGGGAAACACAAATTGATGACCAGGATAAAGAACATGGAAATGGGAACTTACTTCACACAGTTCCCTTTCTCCAGTTATATACTACAACCATACCCTATGAAACAAACATAACACAAACACATACACAATCACCTAAGTTTAAACTTGGAGACAGTACAAATGGCAACTACACTGTGGCATGCTTCGATTGGCTCTCCAGTGGCTTTGCGTGATTGTTTTCCATATTATATACAAGATCTTCAATTGTTTTCTATAGGATTTTACTCCATCTTATTGAAAAAAGTAGTTCCTTATAATTGTTTGTTAACTTTTTAAAAAGTACAATACATGCACCTTCGGAGGAGTCACGGTGTCACAATGGTTAAGCACACATCTGTTCATTGAAAGACTGGTGTGGTGGTTAGGACCCCCCAGCTGCTCCACAGGAGAAAAGACCGGGTGAGCTGTTCCCATAAAGATCAAGGCCTAGAAAACTCTCTGTCCTGCAGGGTCACGGAATCGGCGTGAAAGTACACAACAATGACAATATACACCTGCTTGTGCACCAGAGCTTCATACGACTCCCTGAAAACCCTCCGTCCATGGCCACAGTTTTAAGCCAAGGAAAGTAATATCTGAGCATTGAGGTGGGGAGTTCCAGTTTAAGACTAATAACTTGGCCCACAAAAGACCGTTAAAACTACATATTTCTGTGATAATATGTGTACTGAGTATGATTTCCCCCCTTAACAATGTAATGATCACTTCTCAAGATTGTAACAAGCAGGCTGGACAATGGATTCTATTAGTTGTTAAATCATATTTTTTATTGTTATTCAAAGAAACTTACAATGATTCCTACTCAACCATGATGGTAGGACTATCTCCCTTTAAGTGAAAAATTGAGTTAAAGGCCTAAGGACGAGAGCAACTTTATGAAAATCTTTATAAATATGCTTACTTAAATAAACTGCAAAAAAGATAGCACCAAATGAATGTAGTATCCTTGCCACTTAGCCCATCTCAAAGGTAATAAATATAATGATACAAATAGATTTCGTTTACCAGCACAAGCTTAGTACCAATGTTTTTTAGATTCCTCATTCCCCATAGTTTGGATGATATGCTTAAAAACATTTTACTTTGCAGCTGTTAATGAATGGACCAAGAATAACTGTCGGATTCTCCATCCAACTGTTTAAAGATTTTTTTTTACTGCAATTGACTTAGACTTCCTGTCTTGTCTTTTGGTTTCCACTGTAACTACAACAAAAAAAGCTGCAAAATAGTTGCACAGAAACACAAAAATCTGGCTAATTCTTGCCTACCACTTGGTGTGGCAGACTCCCTAAAGTGGTATGTAGCTCCCACTGCCGTGCACTGGATTCTAACTCACGACTCTACAGGACAAACTAGAACTTCCCCCACAGGCTCCCAAGGCTGTAAATCTTTACAGAAGCAAACTCTCCCATCTTTCTTCCGTGAACCACTGGTGACTTTCAACTCACAACCTTTCCATTAGCAGATAAGCGCTTTAACAACAGCACCACCAAGGCTCCTATAAAACACTTCCTACCCCATGTGGTGCTGTGGGTTACTGGGTCAGGCTGCAAAGTCATCTGAACTGCAAGGTTGGTGGTTCAAGTTCATCAACTGCTCCTTGGAGACCCTATACAGGGTCGCTATGGGTCAGAATCGACTCGACAGCACTTCACAACAACAACCTCATGTGTCTTCCCCAGACTCTTCTCCCTTGTTATCAAACCTTGATTAAATTCAGAACAGCAATTCAGCCAGGCAAAAAAGACTCCACTACACCCAATGATGGCCACACAACACAGTTCTTGTCAATGAGAACGGTGTATGTCTTCAAGGAGGGCTTAGAAAATTCCTGTTTTTCTTGATAAAAAGAAAAGACACTGCTAGAGCCCTCTTCATTATCTTTCCTTTTTCTGGTTGTAAATTTGGACACGATTCTGAAGCTTTAGCAACCACCATGTACTATGACCGACAAACATGAGAGAAAGACTAAAATAACTGTAGGCATGCTATCCCTGATCCTACAGAAATGAGTCAGCCCCAGCCCGAATCCACCTCTAGACTTCTCATTATGGGAGGGAGTGGGGGATTCGATTAAGTGACTTTTACTGCAGCTGAATGTATGGTTAACAAACATTCTTTATAATCATATCTCTGACATGGAAACTTTATTCCAAAGAATATGTATTAACCCTTCATTCCTCATAAGTATCACAGGCCTATAGTTCTATGATATAGCCTATCTATGATTGTTACTCAAATTTCTTCAGTATTTGCAAAAATATAATAGCAAAAATCATTTCTCAGCCTTTTTTTTTTTTAATGTTTTATTGTGAATTATGTGATAGTTTACATGGGAGAACATTAGTTTTACATTCACTCTATCCTATATCGTCTCATTGCCATGGTTACAATCCTCTCCATGCAATCCTTCCCCCTTGCCCCCCAGGTCTTCAGCACACAGTCGCTTTCCCTCTCTGGATCTAAAGTCTCCAGCTGCTCCATCGCTCCAAGTCATCATCTCTGGCTCCATTTCAGGCATC
>NW_006408562.1:6721265-6722202 GCF_000296735.1 Chrysochloris asiatica | reverse complement strand
TTATGGGGATTGGGAAGGTGAATAACGGCAGCTTCGTTCTACTTAAGTCATTGATGGCCCCACTAGACTGTTGAAAATGTGCCTGGTTCTGTGAGGAAAGATGGACAGCTGTGGCCCCTCTGGTGGAAAACTGAAATAAAATTTATCAAAATTAAAAAAAAAGTATTGCTGTTAACTCATAGAAACTTTGATTAAACAAAAACATCAAAATGGGAAACTATTCTTTCTCGACATATCTTCCCATGTAGGTCTTTATACTTCTAAAGGTGGTGTTTCCATTTCTCTAACTCTTCCTGGTGTGGCACTGTGGGCTAATGAATCAGACTGCAAAGTCATTTGAACTGCATGGCCAGTGGTTCAAGCTCACCACGCTCCTTGGATAACCCTATAAAGGGTCGCTCTGTGTCGGGATCAACTCTACCGCACTTAACAACAACAGCCCTTCCCTAAAGAAGTTTGTGCTTTTCAATTTGTATCATGTCAAAACAGTAATTAACGGCATCTTCAAGAGACTGAAATTTTGTTTCTTTTGAATTCTGAGTTTGGGGAAAAAGTCTGAAGGGACAAACCTAGGCTGTGGGTGGACTGGGTAAGGTTCCTCTGCCTTAGTTACATTTGTTGTTAGGTGCCATCGAGTTGGTACTGACTCAAAACGATCTTATGCACAGCAGAACAAAACACTGCCTGATCCTGGGCCAACCTCACTTTTGTTGCCATGCTTGAGCCCACTGATACTGGCACTTTGCCAATCCATGTCGCTGGGGGTCTTCCTCTTTTTCTCTGACCCTCTACCTTACCAAACATGATATCCCTCTCCAGAGACTGATCCCTCCTGAAAATATGTCCAAAGTATGTATGAGAGATGAAGTTTGGCCATCCTGGCCTCCAAGGAGCACTCTGGCTACAAAAGAACTATTGGTTCTTTTGGCAGCCCATG
>NW_006408562.1:6714427-6720728 GCF_000296735.1 Chrysochloris asiatica | reverse complement strand
AAACAGTCATAACTTTCTGAGCTGACCTCTACCTTCAATTTAGCTGGCCCAGCTGAGCAGTTGCCCTCAGAAGCTACTGTTTTGATGGGATTCCTTTTTGTTGTTGTTTTAAGCACACTAATGATACTGAGGAGTCCTGGTGAGGCACTATGGGTTAATGTGCTCCACTGTAAGCTTGGTTTGAACCGCAAGGGCAGCAGATCAAGCTCACCAGCCACTCCTCGGAAACCCTATACAGGGTCACTGCGAGTCGAAACTGACTCGAAGGCACTTAACAACAATAACAATAATACTCCTGGTGTGGCACTGTAGGATAAGCACCCAACCAGCAGCTCAGTTTGAACAGCATGGCTGGTGATTCAAACTCACCAGCACTCCTCGGAAACCATATACAGGGTCACTACGAGTCGAAACTGACTCGAAGGCACTTAACAACAATAACAATAACACAACAATAATACTCCTGGTGTGGCACTGTAGGATAAGCACCCAACCAGCAGCTCAGTTTGAACAGCATGGTTGGTGATTCAAACTCACCAGCACTCCTCGGAAACCATATACAGTGTCCCTAATAACTTAATAACAACCCCACTTCATAACAACACTATTAAGGACTCCGGGTGTGGCACTATAGGATACGCCCTGGACTGTTAACCATGAGGTTCACAGTTTAAAGCCACCCGCTGCTCCTTGGAAATCCTATACAGGGCCATTAGGAGTTGGAACCTACTCAACAGCACTTAACAATAACAAACAGCAATGCTAAGGCAAGTGTGTTACGAGAGAACTTGTCTACAGCACCCACTGATTGCAGAGACAGGTTCAAATAGGTTTTGCTTGGAATAAACCTATGTATGCATGAACTGGGACCCAGTAGTAACACTTTTGACTCGTGTGTGTGAAAATGGAAGGAATCTAAACAAAAATCAGTATTGGCATATGAATTCTAAACCACAAGAGATCAATTTTAAAGACGAAAAAAGAGGCTGACATTTATGGAGGACTCCTACATTTGGTAGTTTGTTGTTGTTGTTAGGTGCCATCGAGTTGGTATCGACTCATAGGGACCCTAATACAACAGAACCAAACACTACCCGATCAGATGCCAACATAACAATCATTGCTATGCCTGACCCCATTGCTACTGCCACTATGTCAATCCATCTCGCTGGGGGTCTTCCTCTCTTTCTCTAACCCTCCACTTTACCAAACATGATATCCTTCTCTAGGAACTGGTCAGTATGTCTAGAGTATGAGAGACAAAGTCTGCCCATCCTGGCTTCCAGGAAGCACTTTGACTGTACTTCTTCTAACACATATCTATTTGTCCTTTCGGCAGTCCACGGCACTTTCAATATTCTCCTCCAACACCAGAACTCAAATGCATCAATTCCTCTTATTCACTGTCTTCTTTATTCACTGTCCAACTTTCACATGCATATGAGATAACTGAAAATACCATAGCGTGGGTAAGAGGCACCTTAGTCCTCAAGCTGACATCTTTGCACTTCAACACTTTAATGAGGTCTTGTGCAGATTTGCCTAATGCAATACATCGTTTGATTTCTTGACTGCTATTAGGCAATTTGATAGACAATTTATATACTTTAACTCATCATGAACATCCCTGTGGATTAAAAACTGTAGATAACAATTCCTAATTATTTATAAGAAAAGTGAGATTTAAAGAATTAAGTCACTTGCCTAAAATTCCATATTACAATCAATGTCTCTTTCACAACTACCTTCTATTTAGGTTAGCCCAAAACTTGTGCCTTTTTTAATAGAAAACACATGGGAGCCAGGGAGGTGACACAGGACAAGGAAATGCGGTGGGGGTGTTGTAGAGGGAAAGCCAGCCTAAATGGCAAACCCTAGAGCACCAAGACCATGGCCACGAAGTGGATTCTGTCTCATGGCTACCCCATAAGACAGAGCAGAATTGAGTTTCCAAGCTTGTAAATTGTTACACAAGCTCCATCGGAAGGAACAGTGGGTTCAAACCACCAACTTTCCAGTTAGTAGACAAGCCTAGAACTAGGGCTCATTAGAACAAAAATTGCTGTTGTTAGGTGCCATTGAGTCAGTTCCGACTGACAGCGACCTTGTATAGGGTTCCCATGGAGCAGCTGATGGGTTTGAACTGCCAACCTTGAATGAAGTTAGCAGTCCAGCGCTTATCCTGCAGTGCACACCAGAGCTCCAGAACAAGAACGTTGTAAGGGCCGGCCAAGTCAGTTCCGACCCATAGCGACCCTGTACAGGGTTTCCAAGAGGAGACTAGTGGGTTTGAACGGGCAACCTTGAGGTTCAAACTGACCTGGGAGTCCAGCACATTATCCCAAAGCGCCAGCCACACCAGGACTCCGGGAATAGTTATGCCAATGTTCAAGACTTTGTTTCCATTAACCACTACCTCAATTCATGCTTGTCTAGACATCCAGCTTCCAACTATAGGACACAAAATATAGTAGAAGAAACGGAACAACCAAGCTACGTACATTGTATTGTTGTATTTAAGTGCCCTAAAGTCGGGTTCAGGAGCTCTGGTAGCGTAGTGATTACGAATTGGGCTGCGAACCTTAAGGTCAGCGGTTCAAAACTACCAGCCGCTCCGCGGGAGAAAGATGAGGCTTTCTACTCCCGTAAAGATTTACAGCCTCGGAAACCCTGTACAGGGTCGCTACGGGTCGGAACCGACTCGATGGCACTTAACAACAACAACAACAAAGTCGGGTTCGGACCCACAGCGACCCTGTATAGGGTTTCCAAGGAATGACTGGTGAGCTTGAACCTCTGACCTTGTGGTTCGCCTTTGCAATCAGGCATATTAATCCACATATTAGAAAGCACAGAAATTTAAAGGGTGTGCGCTCGACGGCACTTAACATTAGGTAAAATGCTTCAACAACACAAGTCAAATGACTCTACTGCTTATTAGCAATGCTTTTTTGTTCTTGTGCCATACATCGTAAGAACGGACAGGTCTGAGGATGGACTTAACCTGAATGAAGTATAAACAGGTTGTCAGTAGGTGCCCCGAAAATGTGCCCCTAGAGGTTCCATAGCAAATTAATCTACATATCCAATCGCCACAATAACCCCCAAGAGTCAGGAGATAAGAGTGTTCCATAACTGAACTAAGAAAGTTGGTATTTCACAGACACCAGAAAGTGGCTAACAAGCCCAGCTTCGCCCAGAGACCAACAACAAATCAACTACAGTGAACAGCGCAGCGTCCACTCCCACAGCGCGTCCACCGACGTCAGCGCGCAGTTGGGGGCGGGGCGGGTGGACGCTACCAACGCCAGCGCTCCCCCCACCCAACGCGGCCCAGGGCTAGACTGACTCGGGCCACCCACTCACCTTCCCATCATTGTGAAAAGGGAGGCCGAGCTCCTCCGTAGTGGGCTGCGGTCGATTGCTGCCAGTCTCCTCGGCTGCCCCGGCGGCTAGCGCCGCGGAGGCGGCAGCCTCATAGTCCAGAAAGGGATTGGTAAACGCCCGCTCCTCCATTTCTGCCTCCCCGCCTAAGTGCAACTTCAGTCTCTTTGACATGGTCTCGCCCATCTCCGCCTCGCGCTCTTTGCACAAGATCGCGGCCGGGCGGCACGGCGCGCGGGCAGGGACAAATCTCCTGCCAAGGCGTTTAACTGGAGCTCCGCAGTAGGAGCCCGGGCTCCCGGGCGCACCTGCTGCTGCTTCCCAAGACCCCCTACGCTGGCCGGGGGGCGCCGGGACTTCCTTTAGGAAGGCGGAGTCCACGAGCTGGAGAGTGGAGCGGGGCCTGGGAGCGGAAAGGAGCCGCTTTTCGGGGCGGGCAGTGCAGCGGGAGCCTTGCACATCTGGCTGCAACCAGTGCTCTCCACGTGGTGCCTGCGCCCGGGTTCGGCGTTGGCTTCGCTCCACTGGGAGCGCTCGGGCCGGGCTCACCAGGGCGACAGCTGCTCCTGCGGCGGCGGCGGCGGCTCACGCCCAGCCGCACCTTCGGGTACGGACGCTCTTCCCCATCGCCGCCGTCCTCTCCCAGCCCGAGAGCCGCAGAGCCGGTCGGCGGCGACGCGCACCGCAGGACTGGAGCCTCTCCTGGCTCCGAACGATCCCGGGGATCGCCGCGCTGGGCTCCTCTTCTTCCTCCGCGCCGGAGCCCCCTGGGCGATTTTCTAGGGAAAATCCAAAAGCCCGCAAGGAAGACGTGTCCTGAAGGAGAACCTGTAGCGACGAATCCGCTGTCACTCAAGCTGTGTGCTCTTCAGACCTGAGAAAGCGCATCCCCAGACTCTCCATCGCCACAAGCTGGGCCGCAGCTGACCTGGGCTTCTGGTGCACCAGACTCAGGAATAGCAACAGCTCTGTGCTTGATATAAAGAAATACGTATATCTTGTAAAGAAAAGAATTTCAGAGCCGCCTTAAGCACTGCAAAGATAGTCTCCCGAGGGAAGGGGGGAGGTGGGGAAGACAGTCCCTCCTATTCATCACTGTTGGGAGGGGGGGTCTGGAGGAGGAGCTACAGGTCTTCTTTTTTTTCTCTCTTATTTTTATGTTTTATTTTCAGTCCCTTTGTTTTGATTGAATGGACATCTTTGGTAATAAGCAATAATGTGCAAGCATATTTAATATTTAACTGATTACAGAGAGACTACTCCAACATTAATCTACACTGCCCAAGAACCCTATATCTCAAAAAAAAATCCCATGCAAATAAATCCGCATTTACATAATCACAGTTAAGATTAACTTCACAGTCTTTGTGAGTTCTCTTTATTCCCTATGTTGTTTTCTTTGGAACAAAAATCCATGTAATGATTTATTTTCGAGGGAAAATGCCTTATTGCATTTGTCTTCAATTTAACAAACGTTGAGTGCCAAATGGTATTAGATGGGGAAGAAACAGCCGTTCAAATAGTTTCTGCCTTCTGGTTTCTCATTCTAGAGGGTGAGAAAGGCAAATATTACAGTACTTCTCAGGCACCACGCATGGACTACATTAATAGCGTGTAAAAAGTGACAGAATAAAACGAAAACTGAGGACAGGAAAAAGAAGCAATAAATTCTAAGGGTGGGGTAGTGTGGAGAAGCCCTGCTTTCCCACTACCACCTTAACTGTCTCCTACAACTCCAGGAGACTGTACTTTTGAAAAACACCGTTCTAAAAAAATGACTATGGGAAACTAAGATATAGGAGAAAATGCTTTTAAAGGGGGCAGCCAGCATTGTCTGGTGTGGCGCTGTGGGTTAATGCGCCAGACTGCAAAGCCATTTGAACTGCAAGGTCAGCCGTTCAAGCTCACCAGCTGCTCCTCAGAAACCCTATACAGGGTCGCTATGGGTCGGAGACGATTCGACGGCACTTCACAACAACAACAGCATTGCTAATCTCAGAGTTTCAGGACACAGAACAGACATCAGAGGAGGCCTGTTTAGAAGGAGACAGCCTGTGGCTACCATCTCCCTGCTTCACTTCTCTTTGCCTGAGTGTATTTTTCTCCTGCAGTGAAAGACGTTTCTGCAGTGCTCCCAAATTTTCAAAACTGCCCTGTTTAGGAAATACTATCCACTAAACAAAGGAGCTCTGGTAGCGTAGTGGTTAGGAATCGGGCTGTGAACCACAAGGTCAGCAGTTTGAAACTACCAGCTGTTCCCCGGAAGAAAGATATAGGCGTTCTGCTCCCATAAAGATTTACAGCCTCGGAAACCCTTTACAGGGTCGCTATGAGTCGGAACTGACTCCACGGCACATAACCACCACCACCATCCACTAAACACTGTCCTTGACCTGCTTTAGCAGTTATCTCTCCCACCGGCAGTGACTTCCCTAGACAACCCTCAATGTTGTTCTCCAGTGCCTGAGTTACCTCGTTTATAGTAATATCAGAAACGTCCACCATCCTTGACTTTACTACACGAAGCCTGGGTTGTTTTGTTTTGTTTTGGTGATTGACATCTATCAATCAACATGCTGTCCTCCAAGTTCATCTACTTTTTGTGTCAGGAACTAATTTTAATTTACCATTAGGTGGCGCTGTGGGTTAATGCTGTGGAATACAAAGTCGGTTTGAACCATAAGATCAGTGGTTCAAGCTCACCAGCCACTCCTCAGAAACACTATACAGAGTCACTATGGGACATAGTGATATCTCAAGCGAGTAAAGTTTTGCTAAAGGTAATACAGAAACGGCTACAATCATACATTGACAGAGAACTTCCAGAGGTTCACGCTGGATTCAGAAGAGGCCGGGGAACGAGAGATATCTTTGCTGTTGTCCGATGGATCTTGGCTGAAAGCAGAGAATATCAGAA
>NW_006408562.1:6712236-6713737 GCF_000296735.1 Chrysochloris asiatica | reverse complement strand
TGGATAGTGAATAAGGAAGATCGTAGAAGAATTGATGCCTTTGAGTTGTGGTGTTAGAGGAGAATACTGAAAGTGCCATGGACTGCCAAAAGAGCCAATAGATCTGTTTTGGAAGAAGTGCAGCCAGAGTGCTCCTAGGAGGCCAAGATGGCTAAACTTTGTGTCTCATACTTTGGACATGTTGTCAGGAAGGAACAGTCACTGGAGAAGGATGTCATGCTGGGTAAGGTGGAGGGTCAGAGAAAAAGAGGAAGACCCCCAGCGAGGTGGCATCATTGATGGCGTCAAGTGTGGCAGCGGTAGTGAGGATGGCCGAGGATCGGACATTGTTTTGTTCTGCTGTGCATGGGGTTGCTATGAGTCGGTTCCACACCTGACAACAACAACAACAACAATGGGACAGAAGCGATTTGAAGGCATTTACTACCACCACACCAAGGAGCTCTGGTAGCTTAGTGGTTATGAATTGTGGACAACAAAATGAAATGTTCCCTGGTCCTGTGTCATTTTGAAGCCATTGCTGTGGCCCTTGTGAAACAGGGGGATTTAAAAAGTTTGTGGAAAATGGAATAGAAAGACAATGGAATTTTTCCACGAACTTTTTGAGCCCCTTCATATTTTGAGTGCCTTCCAACCTAGGGGGCTCATCCTTCAGCACTGTATTGGATAATGTGTTGTTGTGACCCTTAGGGTTTTCATTGCCAGCCCTTTCTTCAAAGTCTTAGTCTAGAAACTCTGCTGAAATCTGTCCACTCTGCTGGTATCTGAAAGACCAGTGACATCATTTCCAGTGTTGTTACAATACACAAGCCATCACATACAGATAAGTGTTGGTTCATTATTATTATTCATACTATTATTAACAGTTCATTCACCTATTTTTCTCAGAAGTGTACAGTAGGATTTTCCAGAGGCAGCATAACATATGATGTCCTAATAGATTACATGCCAAAGCTGATAAGAGAGTTCAGCTACCTTCTATTAAACCCGATGTAAAGAGCTCTGGTAGCATAGTGGTTACGAATCGGGCTGTGAACCTGAAGGTCAGCAGTTTGAAACTACCAGCCGCTCCATGGGAGAAAGATGAGGCTTTCTGCTTCCGTAAAGATTTACATCCTTGGAAACCCTGCACAGGGTGGCTATGCATCAGAACCAAGTCGACAGCACTTAACAACAACAACAACGAGGCAAAAGCATAAAAACAATGCCCCTCTTCTCACAACATCTTTTTGTTTTTTGAAATATAGTGATTTTTCTTGAAACTATGTTATCCTGTACAAATTGATTTTAGATATTGGGGAAGTCTTGCTCTTGTCTCTTCAGCACCCATTCTATGTGGACAGTATCATGGGTGCTGTGGGCAGGGACTCTAGTTCTCAAAGGACATCTGGGTGGGAACTGCTTAAATGGCTCTTAGTGGGGCAGGGTTTGGGTTAGGGTCAGAGAAAAAGAGGAAGATCCTCAATGAGATGGATTGGCCAAGTGGCAGCATCGATGGACT
>NW_006408562.1:6710364-6711891 GCF_000296735.1 Chrysochloris asiatica | reverse complement strand
ACTCGATGGCACCTAACAACAACAACAATCTTTAACCTGAGTTTTGTTAGGGGATAATGTTGACTCTTCAAGGCTTTACATAATAACATCTTTATCCCACTATTTCGCAAAGAATTCTGGCCCAGGTCCAAAGTGGTCAGGCTCTGTTTGCATTTCAGGGCAGATGAGAGGTCCAGGCAACTGAAAGTTACCAGAGAGCATCGTTACAACCAGAGACATTTCAGGGTGCACACTGGCTCCTTCAAGGCTTCACACAGGAAAATGAGTTCCATAATGCCGAAGCAATTCTGTCCCAGGTCCAAGTGCATCAGGCTGGACTTTTTTCAGAGGAGCTTTGAGAGGTGATCACAGCCGTTGCCAAGCACCAGGGTCTGTAGTTTACAGTTGGGGTCACCCTCACACAGAAGCTGCACCCCATCTTTCCCAAGCACAGGTGTGTCCACTTCTCTTTTCTGACCACAATGGAGAGATCCCTGCAACAGGCTTCTGAAAGACCACAGTTTTCCAATGACAGCCTCTGCAGGGAGTAGTTTGATTCCTTCATCGATTTACACAGCAACTTTGCCCCATCATCTGAGAGCTCGTTGTCTATGAGGGTCAGGCATGTTAAGGACTGGTTAGTTTTAAGGGCAAGTGAGAACTCACTCCACCATGACATGGTAGCAGAACCGCCTCCCAACCTGAGGTACTGCAGGTTACTTTCTGGGTAGGTCAAGCTCCACAAACATAATAAGGGAAGGATATCCTGGCCATTGCTTTGAAGAGACAGCTGTGTCTTCTAATTACAGAAAGCAGCGCAGAAGTTTTCATAAGCTATGTATATGGCAGGTGAAACGTTATTGAGCACCACCTTCTGGAGATTTTGAGTTTTGGAGGCTAAGCATTCACAAAAAATCTTCACTTTGGAGTTATTAAGAGAACTTGGACCAATGTCCAGAGATACTAGGTTCTTGTTTGAAATGAACATGGAACAGAAGTCCTTCCAGACAGATAGAATGTGTTGCTCTTTCCTGTGCCTCTCAACCTCAGAGTCTGGGTTCAAGGATTTATTCTCTAGAAACATCTCCTTTGCCACCTTCAGTGAAAGCTTCTGCAGATTTTGACAACACGTGGGGCAGAAAGCTGCAGGTGCCATGTGAGTTTCATTTTTCAAGTGTGTTGTTGATGTTGTCAGGTGCCATCGAGTCGGAACCGACTCATAGCGACCCCATGCACAGCAGAACAAAACAATGTTGGATCCTGGGCCAACCTCACTACCTGTCGGGGGTCCTGTGTCGGGGTCCCGCCTCAACAAAGGAGTGCCTCGACGAAGCGTGGGGTTTTAACGTGAGTGAAAGATCTGGTAGGCGAAAGAAATAGATTAGACACAAAGAAGACAGACACACATGTTTAATGCACGCTGTCAGGCAAGCTAGCACAGCACAGCACAGCACAGCATAGCATAGCATAGCACAGCACAGCACAGCACAGCACAGCACAGCACAGCACAGCATAGCATAGCACAGCACAGCACAGCACAGCACAGCA
>NW_006408562.1:6707233-6707786 GCF_000296735.1 Chrysochloris asiatica | reverse complement strand
GGACCGGTAAAATGGCCCAGTGCATCCTTCACAAATTCCTTCTCCTGAGAGTCACAGAGGCGGTGGAAAGTCTCCTTCATGGCCATCGATGAGAGGGCTTGTCTTGTTGGGCTTCACTTTTCATTTCAGCAATTCCTCCTTGACCCCGCTCGACACTTGGTAGCCAAACGTTGTCTCTAGCTCCTTGGCACCGTTTTTGTTCAAGAGACCAAATAAGAAGTACCCTAACTGGGTCAGGTTGGGGTTCCTCAATATTTCTTCAGTGGAGAACAGCTTTTGTATATCCCCAGCGTCCCTCCTGTGGCTCTCCCAGTCTTCCTCCTCCTCCTCACTCTCTAGAATGAGAAATATGGTAACCAGGAATTGCTGGACACAGAGGTGGACAAAGGGGTAGTAGACTTGATTGTCTCTGTCCTTCTGAAGGACATTCCCCAGGAAAGGGCTGATCTCGTACTCCTTCACTCCAAGTCTCATGACATTTTCTTCATTAAACCCAGATGTGTGTGTCCACACACCCCCAGCTGCCAGGAGGCACGAACCTTCAATGGGGCTT
>NW_006408562.1:6704027-6705303 GCF_000296735.1 Chrysochloris asiatica | reverse complement strand
GGTCTTTCTTTCAAGAAGTATCTTCTGTTCCTCTAGCTGCTCCAGGCTGGTCTGCTTGTCTTTTCAAGCAGATTCTGGATGGGGATCAGGATTCCACTTAAGGCTCCTCAGGAAGCCTCTTTCACTGGGCAAGTTCTAGCCTCCCTTTTAGGTATTCCAATCTGTTAACAGGCTGAAGACAGACTCACAAGTGTTCTATAGTGATGTTTCTGGCTATTCCTTTCTCTCCCCCTCAAGTGTCTATTTTACAATGGTATGCAAGGGAAACCAAGATTCATAAGTCAAGCAGCTTAACATTATTTCCCCTCTTTTACCCATTCAGACTATGCCTCAATCCCTTTATCACAGAGCCCTTTTGTTCCAAGTTTGAGCATACATCATTATTTACCTCTGTCCTCCCATTTAGCCCATGCAAAGCTGCCTAAATGTTCTCCTATATGCCTGATTCTTCCATTCCCCTCCCCCTTCTTGTGTATTTCTGCCCCCCCCCAACACCTGAATTATCATGTGCCTGTTCCTAGCACTGGGTGCAACCTTCCTTTCCTGCCCTTCAAACCCCCCACATACACCCCTGGTAACCAACAAAGAATTTTTTTTTTTCCTTTTAGTGTGGGTATTTTTTTCTTAACCTTTTACAATAATGGTCTTATGCAGTATTTCTCCTTTTGTGACTGACTAATTTCACTCAACATAATGTCCTCAAGGTTCATCCATGTTATGCGGTGGCTTACAGCTTCCTTATTATTCTTCAAGGTAGGATATTTCATTGTGTGGATGTACCAAAATTTGTTTATCTATTCTTCAATTGATGGGCACTTAGACTATCTCTATCTTTTTGCTATTGTAAATAGTGCTGCTATGACCATTTGTGTGCATATATCTACAGTGTTATGGCTAATATTTATTCTGGATAAATACCAAGTAGAGGGATTACTGGCTCATAAGGTATTTCTATTTCCAACTTTCTGAGGAAGCACCTTACTGTTTTCCTGAGTGGTTGGACAACTTTGCAATCCCACCAGCAATGTAGGAGGAGCCCAGTCTCTCCACATTCTCAACACCATTATTGTCCTCTACTTTTTTTGAACTTCATTGTTATTGCTGGTGTGAGATGATATCTCACTGTTGTTTTGATTTGCATCTCTCTAACAGAGTCTTGGTGTAGCGCTGTGGGTTAATGTGCCAGACTTCAAAGTCGTTTGAACTGCAACGTTGGCAGTTCAAGCTCATCAGATGCTCCTCGGAAACCCTATACAGGGTCGCTATGGGTCAGAAC